>NC_053429.1:44018110-44618110 GCF_007990345.1 Gossypium hirsutum
ACCTCGGTTAGTGTGTCTAGGACTCGATTTAGTTTGGTTCGTGTATATATGTGCGTTTATGGGCTTGAATTTTATTGCTTGTTTATGTGATGAATAAGTATGAGTTTATTATAATTGTCGTAATTGAATATTAGAATACTAGTGTAATCAAATCTAAATCTGTTCAAACTAGAAATGTTAATGTCCGTTTCTACATGTTGTCGGCATAATGTGTGCATTGTTGCATAGCACTAAAATTTTGGGATTTGGTTATGAAGAGAAGGGTGATAGACTTAGTAGTTTTGACTGCGATACTTTTGTATAGCTGTTTACCGCACTATCCTATACGTATATCAGCTCAGTTGTATACAGTTATTCAAGTGGCATAGTTCCACATTGTGGTTTGTAGGGTGGATGAACCTATTATGGTTCTATGGTGTGCATGGTTGGTAGGCCCTTTTGTGGTGTGCTAGATAGACGAATTGGTGTTTGGTTGGTAAGGTGGGATTTTGACTTGTGCATCTGTTCGCATCTGAATATACGTCTGTTTTTCAGAACATTTTGTCTCTTTGTGTGAACATTTTGTTATTGACAATATAGTTAATGTCATGTAATATGTTCTGATTATTGCATATGATTAGAACATCATTTATGTGGTTTGATATTGTATTTGACATACCGATTGAGATTTTTGTAAATGATATTTTTATATATATGATTGTTTGAAGTATTTACTGTGTCACCCTATTTTTTTGCCATCTGTTTATGTTTTGGGCTCACACTAAGCTCGTATAGCTCATCTTTGTAGTGTTTTTCCTTTCAGGTACATTTTGTGTTTTGGAGCTGGACTCGGCATAGCGGAGGTCTCAGAGTTCTTTGATTGGTTTGATTTCAAATAATGTTATGATAAACTATTCGAATTATGCACCTTTGTTTTTGCATATAAGTCTATGTGTATTGTGGTTTGGGGATTTTTAAGTTACTTTGGAATTGTTCAAAAACACTGATTTTATTTATTCCTAATAGTTCTTAAACGTCTGTTATATGTGTTTTCCAAAAACAACTACGTATCACTTAATATACTAAAATTACAAAGCATAAGGGTTTAGTGAAGAATTTTCTATGGTTATAAATGAGTTTTATCTCCGCCACTTTGGTTGGCCAATGTAACTCCTGGAATTCTGTTTAACTTCTAGGCTGGGTTTTGGGGTGTTACATAGCTTACCTTATGGTCATGTGTTCAATTCCCTATGTGAGCAAAATGGAATTAAAAAAATATTTTCCCCCACTTTTCTCTCCCTCATCCTTTCCTATGTTTCTTTTCTCCTCTAATCAGTTCTTTTTTTTGATACTGTTCTTTTGTTCCTCTTTTTTTTTTTGCAATTCGATCGTTTGGAAGTTTGATTATTCTGTCGATTATTTTGAAGTGTCTTTGGATTCTTCTCTTGTAGCAGTGGGTTTTTATCAAATATTATTCTCATTGGTTTGTTGATGGAAGATGTTTGTATGCTATTCGTTTAAGTTTTTAGGTGAAGTTGGCGAGGCAACTAATCCTCCAGCATCCTAGGATCATTGGTGGGCTACTAATTCCTTGAAGGTGAGAAGTTAGTTTGATTTTTGATGTCGAATTCTTTTCTTTAATCTCGATGTTATTTTATTAATTATCTATGAATCGGGTTTGGGAGTTGTATCAATTAGTTTTTATTTGATGTGTTTGGGTTCTAGAATTCTCATGAGTGATTTTGCATCAGAAACGTACTAGGAGTGTAACAAAAACCTGAGAAAACAGCAAACTGTAAAAGTTGAAATAGAGGACTGTTGATGCATACGATTGTGTGCTAGGCCATGTGTGACACATGGCCATGTGAGAGGTCAATTGGGTCATGTGGGCCATACGGAAATGTGGGGCCAAAATCTCAAATTATACCTTAGGGCCATAAGTGACACTCGAGTTAAACGTAGGCTTTTCGTAAGGCCCATATGACATAAATTAAGCATTTCAACATGATCTTTGATGTTCTATTAGTGTGAAATATTGATATGTGTATGCATAGTTGTTATGATGTTTGCTTGGCATGATCTGTATTAAGGTAAGTCTGATCTATTTTTCATTGATATGATCTATGGCATGTATATTCTAATATCTGATAAACTTTTTATGTGCATTGGGGGTGTGATTTGTGTTTTGGAGGAAGTGTGGAAAATTTAATTATCTACTGTATTTGGTGACTCAGCCACATGTTTATCTGTATTTGGCGATAAATTGCCTATTAATTCAACAGTAAGCTGCAAATATTCTAAAAAGTGTCATACCGACACTAAGTGGTGTGTAGGACTGGATGAGTATTTAATACCCTATATGGTGTGTTGGGATGGTCAGAGATGGTGTATAGCAGATGGGGGTAGGAATATAAATCTACATCTGATATGTTCTAACATTGTTTTCGTATTTGAGTTATGTTTGAAATGATTTCTGTTGGTTTTATGATATGTTAAACACTAAATTCGAAACTCATTCTCTGTTTGGTTGTTACTTTTAGGTAACCCTCAGACTTTTCTTTGGTATTTACAAAAAGAACTAGTCTATTCTATTCTGAAAAATTTGGACTGTTTAAAGTTTGGATTTTATTTTGATTTCTGTTTTAAAGTACTACAACATAATTTTTATGATACTCACTATACTTGCAAAACTATGGTTTTCAAACAACAAATCGCATTTTACAAAATTGAGTTAGATTAAGAAACCCGTTGCTAATCTAAATGTTTAATATATATAAATAATTAACGGTTTCATCAAATTGGTTAAGAAAGAAATGATTGCTAATAAACTGGATTTTTACTTAGTAATAGTTAGCGTCAACCTTACAAATCAAATGGCTTCTGGGTTTTTCAAATGTATTGCAATAAAATCACTAGATCTGGCCATAACGTCTAGGCTGGGTTTGGGTTGTTACAATTCACGTAGAAAATTACGTCTTAATATATTGTAACATGACACTTTAGAAAATGTAGTAATTCCAGTAAGACAAGCTTTATGGTTTTCATCTATAGCTCGTTATTTTGTTCAATAACAAGTAAAAATAATATTAAGTCAGAATATTTCTTAACTTTTTTCACGGTATTGCTATCGTAGGGGTGCGTTTGAAGCATGAAAAGTTGAAAAGTATTCTCTAACAAGTTCTTATCAATAATATTCTTCTCACATAATTTTAATTGTTAACTAACCATAAATACTATAGAATTATACTCACTCATAATTTTAAAATCTTGCAACTTCAAGTGTATTTAATCATAACAAGCTTTAAAAAAAACTGTCATATTACAATGGCCATATCTTTCTCTCAGATTATTCCCACGCCATCTATCACCGGATCGAGCGACGGGTCACAACATAATTATCAATTTAAGCACCAAACATTGTTTCTACATTTCACCATTTTCTAGCTACTCGCATCACAGTTACAAGAAAAATCATATCTCTGAGTTACAAACTCAAATCAAGATCCTTAAATTATCCCTAATCTAGAACTCATAATATATTTACTAATTTTTCTTCTAATTTTTATTGGGCCATTAGTACAGTTTATAAAGTACCCCTGTTTCAGGGTCGACGTCTCTACCTCTGTGTATTACGAATCAGAATATCTCACTCAAAATTTCAAATGACTATTGAGGTTTGTTTCTATTAAAACTAGACTCAATAAGAATCTTACATATAATAAAAAACTTCTAATATTTATAAAATATTATGAATTTTAAAGTCAGAAATAGGGGATCCAGAATCACTCTGCCCGTTTCGCAAAAGTTTAAATATCTCATAAAATATAATTATATTCCTGTTTTTTCAATCCATATGAAAATGACTCATAAGCTAATTCAAACTTACTCATCATTATTCTATTATACTATTTTAGTGATTTTTCAAATCATGTCATTGCTGCAGCAATATTCTGTTTTAAGGCAAGTTTCATCTTCCATGAATTTTTATGAACTAGATAACCTGTTAAACTCCATGATATCAAACAGATCTAAATTAGCCATCACCAGACTATCAATATCAAACATTTTCCAAACCAAACATGGCCATATCATAAAATTATATACCAAAATAGGTTATATGCTATACATGCCATAACTTAAGTAGTTTGTACAACCATTTACCAAGATAAAAGTCCTTGGATAGTGTGATCGAATTCACCTCCCATCCGAGCGCTGTTCAAAACAGGATGAAAAGAAGAAACATAATCTTAGAAGCATATAAAAACAATAACAAACAATAAAATAACAAACAACTAGCATGGACCACCAAACTATTCACATCTTTAATCATTCATATCTACCACCTTTGTTGTTCTATTTTCAACCCAGTAAAACATACCGTCCAAAGCCATCACAACACTACCAAAACGCCACTATATTAGTGTTCCATTAAACTAAAATTCACCCTTAACACATCGGATATACTCGATACAGGAAATTGCAAAGGCCACATATGTTAAGAAAGCAGTAACCGCCCCTAATGAACTCGATCAACTCAACGAGTCGGGTTCGCATCCATAGAAAATAAATTCATCCTAGAACTCAGAACCGGACCAACCAACGAGCGACATTTGCATCCATAAGTGAACTCGGACTCAACTCAACGAGTCGGATGCTCAACCATCCTAGTGACATGTCACTTGTATCCTAATCTATCCAAGGGTTCAACGGCTTTTCCCTCGATCTCACATTGCCGTCTTCCATGAAAATCGGAACCGATACCGTAGCAATTCATATATCAAGTAGTAACATAATTCATATACTCAACATAACCACAAGCATAAATTTCACGATAAAAATCAGCATCATATAATTAACATAATAACTTAAAAAAAAATTTATGCTACATATTTACACATGAACTTACCTTGGTACCAAAATATAAAGATTTTGCAATTAGTCCACAATCTTTTCTTTTCCTCGATCACGACTTGAATCTCGTTTTTCTTGATCTATAATACCAAATTAATCTTATTAATACATACATTATCAAAACAAGCATTTAAACGAACTAAAAAAAATTACACTTTTGCCCCTAGCTCGGAATTAAACTTATTCTTATCTTATGTTTTAACATGCTGATCACTTTTCCCTTCTATGCAACATCAATTCTCTCTAACATATACTGTGACTATTAGGTATTTTCCGATTAAGCCTTTACCGTTTCACTAAAAACCGAGTAGCACAAGTGTCTAACATAATTTAAACCCATATTCATCATAAAACATCAAAAACACAAATTTCACCTAGGGTATTTTCCAAATATAAACCCTAGGTTGAATTATTGCTAGCATAAGCTTAATCGAGCTTCCGGGATTCCAAAAACGTAAAGAACATTAAAAACGGGGCTTGGAATCACTTACTATGGAGCTTGGAAGCTTGAAACAAACCCTAGCTATGGAGAACCCTTGAAATTTCGGCCTAATGAAGAAGATGGACAAAAATTGGCTTTTAATTTTGTTTTAATTCATTTTAATAACTAAATGACCAAAATACCCTTACTACTAAACTTTCCAAAAATTCCTTCCATGTCCTAATTTTCCATGAACTTAAAATGGTCAAATTGCATTTAAACCTCCTCATTAAATTCCAAAACAATTTCATACTAAAAACTTCTAGAATGCAAGTTTTGCAACTTATTCGATTTAGTCCCTACTTTCAATTTAAGCACTTTAGGCATAGAATTTCATCACGAAATTTTCACACAATCATGCAATCATATCATAAACATCAAAATCATTGTAAATAATTATTCTATCTCGGATTTGTGGTCACGAAACCACTATTCCGATTAAGCCCTAATTCAGGATATTACAACTCTCCCCCCTTTTAAGGATTTCGTCCTCGAAAATCTTACCGGTAAACAGGTGTGGTATTGGTTTCTCATAGTTTCTTCAGGTTCCCATGTAGTCTCTTCTACCCCATGCTTTTGCCACAACACTTTTACAAGTGCAACACTTTTATTTCTTAGTTGTTTGACTTCTCGAGCTAAAATCTTAATCGGTTCTTCTTCATAAGTCATATCCGGTCGCAGTTCAATTTCTGTCGGTGAAATTATATGTGAAGGATCCGAACGATACCGACGTAACATAGATACGTGAAACACATCATGAATCTTTCTAATTCGGGTGGTAACGCTAGCCGATATGCTACCGGTCCAACTTTTTCATTATTTCATACGGTCCAATAAACGCGGACTTAACTTGCCCTTTCGTCCAAATCTAAGGACTTTCTTCCATGGAGACACTTTCAAAAATACCTTATCACCAACTTGAAACTCCATTTCCTTTCGTTTCAAATCCGCATAAGATTTCTGTCTATCTGAAGCAGCTTTCAAACAATCTCGAATCACTTTCACCTTTTCTTCGGTTTCTTTTATTAAATCAACTCCATAAATCTGATTTTCCTTGAGTTCAGTCCAATACAATGGCGTCCGACATTTACGACCATATAATGCTTCATAAGGTGCCATCTTCAAACTTGTCTGATAACTATTATTATAAGCAAATTCTACCAACGGTAAATACTTTCCCAACTACCTTGAAATTCCAATACACAACATCTGAGCATGTCTTCAAGAATCTGAATTACTCTCTCTGATTGTCCATCAGTTTGTGGATGAAAGGCAGTGCTGAAATTTAACTTTGTACCTAATGCTTCTTGCAACTTTTGCCAAAACCGTGAGGTAAACCTCGATCTCTATCGAAATGATTGACAAAGGTATCCCATGAAGTCTAACAATCTCTCGGATATACAATTCAGCCAACTTATTAAGAGAATAATCTGTACGTACCGGAATAAAATGAGCCGATTTAGTCAGTCTGTCAACTATTGCCCAGATGGCATTTTTCTTCCCTGGAGTTAACGGCAACCCTGATATAAAATCCATAGTAATCCGATCCCATTTCCATTCAGGAACCATAATAGGCTGGAGTAATCCCGAAGGTACTTGGTGTTCAGCTTTCACTTGTTGGCAAACTAAGCACTTTGATACAAACTCGGAAATATCTCTTTTCATTCCACTCCACCAGTACATTTTCTTCAAGTCATTATACATCTTCGTACTGCCCGGATGAACCGCTAAACAACCATTATGTGCTTCATGCAAAATCTTTTGAATCAACTCATCATTTTTCGGTACACAAATCCGATTTTTAAACATCAAACAACCATCAGAACCGATTCTGAAATCTGATCCCGTATCAGCTTCACACTGTTTTCTTTTGGCTAGCAAATCTTGATCATTTTTTTGAGCTTCAGAAATCTCTTGTAAAAACATCGGTCTTGCTCTTAACTCTGCTAGAATCGAACCGTCATCTGAAATTTTCAACTGAGTGTTCATAACTCTCAAAGCAAACAACAACTTTCTGCTTAAAGCATCGGCAACCACATTCGCTTTTCCTGGATGATAATCGATAACAAGCTCGTAATCTTTCAATAACTCCAACCATCTTCGCTGTCTCAAATTCAAGTCTTTTTGTGACATCAAGTATTTAAGACTTTTGTGATCGGTATATACTCGGCACTTTTCACCATACAAATAATGTCGCCAAATCTTCAAAGCAAATACCACCGCAGCCAATTCCAAATCGTGAGTAGGATAATTCTTCTCATGAGGTTTTAACTGTCTCGAAGCATAAGCCACCACTTTTCCTTCTTGCATGAGTACACACCCCAAACCATTTAGAGAAGCATCACTATACACCACAAATTCTTTACCTGATTCGGGTTGTATCAACACTGTGCTTCAGTTAATAACTTTTTCAATTCTTCGAAACTCTGTTGACATTCTTCCGTCCATTCAAATTTAACATCCTTTCGGAGTAGTCTAGTCATAGGAGCAGCAATTATAGAAAATCCATTACGAACCGCCGATAATACCCAGCTAGCCCCAAGAAACTTCTAACTTCAGTTACGTTTTTCGGTGGTTTCCAATCAACAATGGCTGAAATTTTACTAGGATCAACCGTATACCATCACCTGAAACAATATGACCCAAAAATCCAACTTCCCGGAGCCAAAATTCACTTTTACTAAACTTAGCATACAGCTGCTTATCTCTCAAAGTTTGCAAAACTATCCTCAAATGCTCAGCATGCTCTGTCTCATCTTTTGAATAAATTAAAATATCATCTATAAACACCACAACAAATCTGTCCAAGTATGGCCGAAATATGCGATTCATTAAATCCATAAACACAGCAGGAGCATTTGTCAACCCGAATGGCATAACTAAAAATTCATAATGACCGTACCTTGTTCTAAAAGCAGTTTTAGGCACATCTGACTCTTTTACTCGCAGCTGATAATACCCAGATCTCAAGTCAATCTTTGAAAACCATGTCGCTCCTTTTAGCTGATCAAACAAATCATCAATTCTCGGCAACGGATACTTGTTTTTGATTGTCACCTTGTTTAACTGCCGATAATCAACACATAATCTCATAGAACCATCCTTCTTTTTCACAAATAACACGGGAGCACCCCAAGGTGAAAAACTCGGTCTCACAAAGCCTTTATCAGTCAACTCTTGCAACTGCGACTTTAATTCTTTCAACTCTGTTGGTGCCATTCTATATGGAGCAATCGAGATCGGAGCTGTTCCCGGTATTAAATCATACCAAATTCTACTTCCCTGACTGGAGGCAAACCCGGTAATTCTTCTGGAAATACGTCCGCAAATTCACACACAACCGGCACTGATTCAACTTTCTTTTCAACTTCTTTTGTATTAATTACATACGCCAAATAAGCTTCATAACCCTTTCTCAAATATCTCTGAGCCGACATCGAAGAAATCATACTAGATAATGCCTCTGATTTGTCTGGCTCAACCCGCAGAATTTCACCACTTTCACACTTTAATTCTATAACCTTTTCTTTGCAATTTATTATAGCATCATGCAATGTCAACCAATCCATACCCAAAATAACATCAAATTCATCAAACGGCAACAACATCAAGTCGGCCGGAAAGTAATGACCCCGAATCATTAAAGGGCATTTCTTGCTTACTTTATCAACTATCACGCATTTGCCTAACGGGTTCGACACTCTAATCATAAATTCTGTGTTCTCAACAGGTATATTCATACTAGACACCAGTTTAATGCATACGTATGAATGAGTAGAACCAGGATCAATCAAAGCAATAACATTAATATCATAAAGAGAAAATGTACCGGTAATCACATCGGGTGAGGAAGCATCTTCACGCGCTTTAATAGCATAAGTTCTAGCCGGAGCTCTTCCCTCAGATCTAACTGCTGCATCTCTGGCTACATTCTTACTGCTTGTTTCACTTCCAGCTTTTCTCGATACCTTCCCCTCGAGTTGCACCACTAGCTTTTACACTCTGAAATTTTTCTTTCTCAGCTCTCTCTGGGCAGTCTCTAATAAAATGATCCGGAGAACCACATCGAAAACATTCATTTGCTCTGCACGGACCAAAATGATTTCTACCACACCGCTGGCACTCGGTTTAACAATCTCGAGTTCCCACACTGGCTGCAGAGTATTCTGAGATTTAGGACCCACATTCTGCTTCTTAAATTTCCATATGATTGCCCAGCTGAAACTTGGGAACGAGGATTCATATTTCTTGACTTTCCGGTTGCTGTGAAGGTGCCTTACTCATTGCCTTTTCTTCCAATTTCGTGTCTCAGCCTCTACCTTCCTCTTCTCTTTAAGTAGTTCTTCAGCCTTACAAGCTCGATCAACTAGACTACCATTTCTTTCAGTTCAAGGATCCGACAAATACTTTAATGTCTTCGTTGAGCCCGTCTTCAAATCGTCGCACATCTTGGCTTCTGTAGGAACATATTCCCTGGCATACTTACTCAATCGAACAACTCTCTTTCATATTCTGAGACTGTCATATTACCTTGCTTCAGCTCAAAAACTCTTTACATTTCTGATCAATAAATCTTTCACTAATATATTTCTTCCAAACTCTTCTTGAAAGATTCCCAGGTTACCCTCTCTTTCGGTACCACCGAAATCAAAGTCTTCCACCAATTATAGGCTGAATCTCTCAACAAAGATGTAGCACATTTCAAACATTCTTCAGGTGTACAAGATAATTCATCAAATACCCGGATAGAATTTCAAGCCAGAACTCTGCTTTCTCTGCATCATCATCAATATTTGCTCTAAATTCTTCAGCCCCTTGTTTACGAATTCTATCAACGGGGTTCTGTGAAATTTTATCATATCCACTCCTTGAGGCATTGGAGGCATAGGTTGAGGAATTGGGGAGGTGGGGGAGGTCGTACATTTGGGTTCGTACGAACGAACTCAGTGTACCATGCACTCATCATTTGGAGAAAGGCTTCCCGATCCCTTTCTCCTCCTCCCTGACCAACAGTAGGAGGTGGGTTTTCAGTCGGCGCTGCCCTTCAGCCGGAGCTGGCGCATTACTCTCTACTTCATCTGCCAAGCTGGATCGGGATCCATTTACTATATAAAAATCATTTAAAAGGTCAGAAGTCGTCACACTATCACAATTCATACATATGCATGTATAGCAAAATCCGTACATACAACACGTAGTCCGAGAACCGACTAAACCTGCTTTGATACCACTAAATGTAACGCCCCCACGCCCGAGACCATCACGGAGTCGAGCTTGAGGGTTACCGAACATATTTATCAATTTAAGAACTTCAAATCATTTGTTTCTACATTCACAGCTTTCTAGCTACTCGCATCACAGTTACAAGAAAAATCATATCTCGAGTTACAAAACTCAAATCAAGATCCGTAAATTTCCTGAATCTAGACTCATATATCTATTTACTAATTTTTTTATAGAATTTTTTATTGGGCCAATTAGTACAGTTTATTAATTAAAGTATCCCCTATTTCAGGGTTCGACTGCTCTGACCTCTGTATTACGAATCAGATATATCTCTATAAAAAATTTCAATGACTATGAGGTTTGTTTCTATTAAAACTAGACTCAATAAGGAATCTGTACATATAAATAAAAACTTCTAATTATTTTAGTAAAATTTATTATGAATTTTTAAGTAGAACAGGGGATCCAGAAATCACTCTGGCCCTGTTTGCAAAAGTTTAATATCTCATAAAATATAATTTATATTCCTGTTTGTTCAATCCATATGAAAATAGACTCATTAAGCTTCAATTTCATAACTACTATCATTTAGTTCTATTTATACTATTTTTAGTGATTTTTCAAATTCATGTCATTGCTGCAGCAATATTCTGTTTTAAGGCAGTTTCATCTTTCCATGAATTTTTATGAACTAGATAACCTGTTAAACTTCATGATATCAAACATGATCTAAATTAGCCATCACCATGACTTATCAATATCAAACATTTTCTCAACCAAACATGGCCATATCATAAAATTATTTACACAAATAGGTATATTGCTATACATGCCATACTTAAGTAGTTGTACAAGCCATTTACCAAGATAAAAGTCCTTTGGATAGTGTGATCGAACTTTCGACCTGTCCTGATTCCTGAGCCGGCTTGTTCAAAACTACAGTGAATGAAAAGGAAGGAGTAAGCATAAATGCTTAGTAAGTTCATATGTAAATAACAAGTAACATAACAATACAAATATACCAAACAACTTTAGCATGGTACCACCAAAACATATATCACATCTTTAAACATCATTCATCATCTTACCACCTTATCATTGTTGTATCTATATTCAACCCGAGGGTTAAGAACATACCTGTCCAAAGTGTCCATTTCACAACACTTACCCAAAACGTCACTTATATCTTAAGTGCTCTTCCATTAAACTAGAAATTTCAACCGTTGAACACATCGGAGTATAACTCGGATACATGGATAATTTGCACATAAGTGCCACATATGTAATCAAGAAATCATGTAACCCGCCCCTAAGTGAACTCGGACTCAACTCAACGAGCTCGGGTGTTCGCATCCATAAATGAACTCGGACTCAACTCAACGAGTTCGGATGCCTAGTTACATCTCACGAACTCGGACTCAACTCAACGAGTTCGGACATTTGCATCCATAAGTGAACTCGGACTCAACTCAACGAGTTCGGATGCTCAACCATCCTAGTGACATGTCACTTGTATCCTAATCTATTCCTAAGGTTCAAACGGACTTTTTCCCTCGATCTCACATTTCCTATCTTCCATGGAATATCGAAACCGATACTCGGTAGCAATTCATATTTATCAAGTAGTAAACATAATTTGCATATTACTCAACATTAACCACAAAGCATAATATTTCACGATTAAAATCAGCAGATCATATAATTAACATTAAAACTTAAAATAACATTTATGCTACATTATTTACACATGAACTTACCTTGGTACCAAAATATAAAGATTTTGCAATTTAGTCCACAATCTTTTCTTTCCTCGATCACGACTTGAATCTCGTTTTCTTGATCTATAATACCAAATTAATCTTATTTAATACATACATTTATCAAAACAGCATTTAATATGAATTTAAAAAATTACACTTTTGCCCTTAAATTTTGCATAATTACACTTTGCCCCTAGGCTCGGGAATTAAACTTTATTCCTTATTCTTATGTTTTATAACATTCTGATCACTTTTCCCTTCTATGGCAACATTAAATTCTCTCTCTAACATATACTTGTGACTATTAGGTATTTTTGCCGATTAAGCCCTTTTACTCGTTTTCACTAAAATCCAGTAGCACAAGTTGTCTAACATAATTTAAAACCCCATATTCTATCATAAAACATCAAAATACACAAATTTCACCTATGGGTATTTTTCCAAATATAAACCCTAGGTTGAATTATTGCTAGCATAAGCTTAATCGAGCTTCCGGGATTCCAAAACGTAAAGAACATTAAAAACGGGGCTTGGAATCACTTACTATGGAGCTTGGAAGCTTGAAACAAACCCTAGCTATGGAGAACCCTTGAAATTTCGGCCTAATGAAGAAGATGGACAAAAATTGGCTTTTAATTTTGTTTTTAATTCATTTTAATAACTAAATGACCAAAATACCCTTACTACTAAACTTTCCAAAAATTCCTTCCATGTCCTAATTTTGTCCATGAACTTAAAATTGGTAAAATTTCTATTTAAGACCTCCTCATTAATATTCCAAAACAATTTCATACTAAAACTTCTAGAATGCAAGTTTGTAACTTATTCGATTTAGTCCCTACTTTCAATTTAAGCACTTTAGGCATAGAATTTCATCACGAAATTTTCACACAATCATGCAATCATATCATAAACATCAAATAATTGTAAAATAATTATTTCTATCTCGGATTGTGGTCATGAAACCACTATTCGATTAAGCCTAATTCAGGATATTACAGTGCAGCTACTACGTGTACTGGATAATGGTCGCATTTTTAGTACTAGTGCAGGCTACTATGCGTACCAGATAGCTTTGGCTACAAGTGTGAAATATGTGCAGGCACTGAGTATCAGTTATTATTCCGAAGAGTTCAACGGGGAAATCGATTAAGTAAAATACATGTGAACATGATTATATGATGAATAAGTGCAGGTATATGTTTAAGAAAATTTTGAGCAATATGCTCGATACTTAAGTGAACTTCAAAAAGACAAAATGGATTAAATGAAATTATGTAAGAGTGAATTTTAGTAGTAAAACAATGTTGGACAACAGCAGTTGTGTGACTTTGAAATTCAAAAAAAATTTGTAAGTTGAATTAAATTTCAAATAAATTATGTAATGAAATCTTAATGAGTCTATTTTCATATAAAAGAAACAGAGGGAGCAAAAGAGTTTTATATTATGTGATATTCTAATTTTTGTGAGACAGTATCAAAATGAATTCGAGATACCTTATTATGACTTGGAAAAATTGTTAAAAATTTTAGAAAATAATTATGGGTTATAATTTATATTCTTAGAATATTTGATGAGTCTAATTTTAATAAAGATAAATGTGAACATTATCCGAGTCTCGTACTGTGAGATAAATAAATTTTAGTGAAAAAGGTTGAAGCTGTCAAACAGCGAAATATGGGAGACTTTTAATAATAAACTATACTTATTGGCTGGACCAAAAATTCTGAAAATGTTATGGTGGAAAGATATATGAGTCTAGTTTCTGGAAATATTTACGGATCTTAATTTGGAGTTCTGTAACTTCAGATATAAATGATTTAGTGACTGTGACTCAAGAAAGTAGCTTAACCAGAACATGTGTAAATGTACAATTGGGTTAGTTTTACTATGGAAAGCATGTTAGTAAATTGCTTATTATTATTTCACGTGAGCTTACTAAGCGTAAAGCTTACCCCCTCCTTTTCATTTCTTTTAGTGTTGTCAGGTTAGCTCAGGGTTGGAGATCGTCGGAGGCAGCATCACACTATCAAGCTAACACCTTGACAGTATAAACACATATGCTAGAATTATCAAGTGAGTGGCATGTATAGGGACCTAGTTTTATAACATGTGTTATTATAATTTGGCCAATATATTGGTATTTAGTGAGCTAATGATTCTGACTTATAAATCTAGCTATTTATGTTATGTTTGATATTGATGATGTGCATATGCTTGTTTGCCATGCATGGTTGGTAATATGTTATGTGTTGTTGTGAATGTTTAAGTCCGTTAACGCCTCGAACTCTGTCCCGATGTTGGATACAGGTGAGGGATGTTACATTCACATAGAAACAAACAAATTTGTATGTTGATTATTGTATATTTGTGGTGCTTACATAAATCGAAAACAATGCATAATCAAATTAAACATATAAACTAGTTGGAAATTCATATATATATGTGTGTATGTATGTGTGAGTTTGTGTGTGTGTAACAAATGTGCATCAAGAATCATGGTCTCAAGTTCATTATTTAGTGCTTTCTTGAAGAACCTATATTTAGTTTAATTTTAATATTTGATGTAATAATGTGCCTCCAATGCTTACATTATCATGTCAAGTATCAGTAAACAAATATAAATAACCATATCATTACTATGTCAATCTTATTTTCATAATGCATATGTTATTTCCACATTTACATTAATGTGTTATTTTACTAATTGAATTCATTGATTCGTTTTATAACATCATCAACCCTTAAGGCTCTTAATATCCAATTCACATGATCTTTCATATGGTTTCATTCATCACATTAACATTTATATTCAATTAATCAAATCAAGTTCCGAAACCATCATTTCTGGAACCACTGAATTTTGGGTTGTTACATTTTTTATGTGGGCCACTGGACCATTTTGCATTTGATTGCCCAAGGGATAACATTGACTCGCCTGTTTCTACCTAGAGGTCTGCTCCTACTATTAGGGATCGTGGAAATCCACTTGGTGGTTCTGTATTATGAGGTAATTCGAACAAAGGGACTGAGTCTACAATATAGAGGTTTGAGGCTAGAGGTCTAGTTAGAGCATACATGGTTCATACCCAGGAGGAAGGCGATGCTACAGATTTTGTAGCAAGTATTTTCCTTTTTATATTCAGTACATGTATGTGCCTTGATTGATCCTGGTTCTTCCTATTATCATGTGAATTCTGGTTTTGTGAAATCAAGTAGTTTGAAGTCAAAATTTTGAATGTTGTTATGGTTGTATCGAGTCCGTTAAGGCAAACTGTGCTTGTTGATCGATTTTGTAAATGGTGTCTGTTAGAGATCCAGAACATATCATTTCCTGTTAATTTACTAATCATGTCGTTTTGGCAGCTTTGATGTAATTCTGGGAATGATTGGTTAACCAAACATGGTGTAATCTTGGACTGTTGTAACTAGAAGTTTTCAGTCCAGAGTCCGGAAAGTGAGGTAGTAGAAGTGAGTGGCATTAGATTGAGCAGCTCAACTCGAATCATTTCATCAATCCAAGGTAATAAACTCCTAAAGAAATGTTGTAAAGAATTTCTAGCCTATATTATTAACTCGAACTAGAATAAAAGTTAGATAAGCAATATTCGGATGGTGTGGGAGTTTCTAGATGTGTTTCCTGAGGAACTGTAGGGATTGCCTCCCGATTGAGAAGTTGAATTCACAGTTGAAGTTTGTTTTTCATGCTGACTGCGGTAAAGCTTTACGATACCTGCAACATTGAAGAATCTAATTGCGGTAAAGCTTTGTGTGACCTTGGAGCAAGCATCAACTTGATGCCCAAATCTATTTTAAATTGTTGGAATAGGTAAAGTAAAACCCATTACTGTGACACTTCAACTAGCAAATCATTGTTAGTATATCTCGAGGGAAAGATCGAGGATTTTTTGGTAAGAGTTGATAAGTTTATTTTTCATGCTGACTTTATTGTGTTAGACTTTGAAGTAGATAAGGAAGTTCTAATCATCCTAGGGAGACCTATCCTAGCCATAGAAAGAACATTGATAGATGTGCAAAAAGGAGAATTCACAATGAGAGTTCAAGACGACTAGATAACATTTAACATTTTGGAGGCCATGAAATTTCTCGATTTGACAGAGGAATGTTCAGTAATAGAGGAATTAGAAACCTTAGTTTTTATGGAAAGCAATTCTGAATGTGACCCATTGGAGAACACTTTAGGGTCTAAACCATTGGAAGATGAAAAAGGTAATGAAAACATGGCTTTGATGGAAGCCAATCCAAGGAGTTATGTTCAACCATTACGGTTCGAACTACTAGAGTTAGAAGTTCGAGAATTTACACAACCCAAATTGTCAATTGAGGAACCGCCTAAGCTTTAACTGAAGGTACTTCTATCCCATTTAAATTATGTTTATTTAAGTAAAATTCTACTTTGCATGTGATTATTTCAACATAACTGACAGAACACCAAGAGGAGTAACTAATTGTTGTTTTAAAGTAAATTGTAATGAGGTATAAGCCTTTCCTACTGTATGCATAAGATTCTTTTAGAGGAAGGTGAGTGAGGTAGATTGATGGGCAAATGAGACTTAACCCTATCATAAAAAAAGTCATGCAGAAAGAAGTGATCAAATGGTTAGATGTGGGAATTATCTACCCCATCTCAGATAGTTCTTAGGTAAGTACAGTACAATGTGTACCAAAGAAAGGTGGAATCACGATTGTTGGGAATAAACGTAACAAGTTAATCCCAATGGGAACTATCATGGGTTGGAGACTTTGTGTTGACTACAGAAAATTGAAGAAAGCCACTCGTAAGGATCATTTTCTATTACCTTTTATGGATCAGATGTTAAATCGACTGGTAGGTAACAATTTTACTACTTTTTAGATGGATATTCGGGATACAACCAAATAGTTGTAACCCTGGAAGACCAACATAAAGCTATTTTTACCTGCCCATACAGTACATTTGCTTTTAGGTTAATACCTTTCGACTTATGCAATACAGTTGCCACATTTTAGCGGTGTATGACGTCAATTTTCACTAATATGGTTGAGAATTTTGTTAACGTTTTCATAGATGATTTTTCTATTTTTGGTAACACTTATGATGTTTGATTGAGTAATTTGGCTAAGGAACTAAAAAGATGCGATGAGATGAATCTTGTCCTTAACTGGGAGAAATGCCATTTTATTGTTAAAGAGGGAATTGTCTCAGGACATAAAATTTCCAAAAATGGAATTGAAGTGAACAAAGCAAAGTGGATGTAATTGAAAGATTACCACCTCTAGTTAGTGTGAAAGGAGTTAGAAGTTTCTTAGGCCATGCTGGTTTTTATCGTAGATTTATCAAAGATTTTTCAAAAATTTCTAAACCTCTATGTATGCTTTTAGAAAAAGATATTTTTTTTATTTTAACAAAGAATGTTTTGAAGCTTTTGAGGAATTAAAAAGTCGGTTAATCTCAACCCCAATAATTGTCACACCTGATTGGAACTCAACTTTTGAGTTGATGTGTGATGGAAGCGATTTCACTGTTGGAGTTGTGATGGGTTAAAGAAGAAATGAAGTGTTTCATCCTATCTACTATGCCAGCAGAACTTTGACAGGAGCCCAACTCAATTATACAGTAACTGAAAAAGAACTCCTTACTATAGTTTTTGCTTTTGACAAGTTTCGTTCATATTTTATAGGTACCAAAGTTACAGTGTTTACCGATCATGTGGCTATTAAGTATTTACTCACAAAGAAAGATGCTAAACCAAGGCTAATTCGTTGGATACTTTTACTCCAAGATTTTGACTATAACACCCCTTACCCGAGTCCGAGGCTGGGATTGGGCACGAGGCATTACTTGACTTAAACTCATGCATACAATCATTTCAAATCATAAAATTTGATCAAATTTAAAACTTTTCAATCTTAGTCTAGAAATTCTTAATATGGGTCTACGAAGCCCAAATTGAGCTTTTGAAACTATCTAGAATTAATTCGAACACCTTTGAAAACTTTGAAAAATGTCACTTAAAACAGGGCACACGCCCGTGTGGAAGGCCAACACGCCCATGTGGCCCTGTTGACCTGGCCGTGCCAAAGGCCCGTGTGGTTCACATGGCCTAAGCATAAGGGGACACGCCCGTGCCCTGAGCCTGTGTGAATTAAATTCCAAATTCTAACCTACAGGGGTTTTCACACGGCCTGACACACGCTCGTGTTTATGGCCCCTATCCCTCACACGGCCATGACATGCTCGTGTTTTAGCCCGTGTCTAAAAACCTTGACATTCTATTTCTGACGTTAGCAATAATTTAGGGGCACATGGCCAAGCCACACGCCCATGGGTAGAGACCATGTCCTCTACACGGCTAAGACACACAGTCGTGTCTCTGCCCGTGTGTTTACTACTACGCATATTGACTTGCAAATTCAAGGTGCAGGGGACACACGGTCGAACAACACACCCATGGGGCTGACCGTACATCACACACGACTTACATACACGCCCGTATGTCTACCCGGGTGGACGATATAAGGCTATCTACCAAGCCCTTTGCCAATTTGAAACAAAATTTAAAATCAACCATCATACCAAAGTCTACCATGACATGATTTCTCGATCGAGCAACCATAACTAAGATCTCTACACATTACACATATGTTTAAGCAACCAATTCATGCATTTTTCTATCCAAACATTGAAATTCACATGGTCAACCATACCAAATATTCCTCATTCATGAAAGACCTTCTTGTATTTATAAAACAACTTTCAATATTAGCTATCTTTCATGGCCTTATACAAAATGAGTCAAATACTAAAGTAAGCCAACACATTTGGCCCCAAAACAATGTAACACTAAAACAAAATTAAAAGATCCTATACATACCATACTTAAAATAAAAGAACTAACTATATCAAGTGCTTCAAATGATAGTGTGACTGACTTCTCCGACATAGGCGATGATCCACGAGCTACTTTGGCGGCGCTATAAGAAAATGGAAAGGAAAATGGGTAAGCATAAAGCTTAGTAAGTTGCATGAAAATAAACATCAACTAATCATCATACCACAATATGCTCATAACAATTTCATAGCTTGTTCTCGAATACAATAAATAAACATAAGCACAACTTACTATCACTATCCAATACCATTCATATAGCATGTATTGAATCCACATCTCATACATTTGAAGTAGGTACCTGTACCACTCACCACATGGTCATAAATTTTCTCATTTAGATATAATTGAGAAATATTCCTTTGAACTATTTAGAATATTACAGGATACTTAATAACCCCAAACAGGGGATAAGATGCCAATGCCATGTCTCAGACATGGTCTTACACTGGCTAGTATATTAAAGTCGATGTTGTGTCCCAGACAGGTCTTACACTGACTTTCGTATATCAAGGCCGATGCCATGTCCCAGATAGGTCTTACACTGGCTCTCATCTATCGGTGTCAATTCCATGTCCGAAACAGGTCTTCTACAGACACAAAATAAGCTGACGCCATATCCCAGATAGGTCTTACACTAGCTTGTATATCCCGAGGCTGATGCATGTCCTAGACATGGCTTACACTAGCTCTCATCTCAATACCGATGCATGTACGAAACATGTCTTACACTGGCTCTCATAATGTGGCCGATGCATGTCCCAGACATGTGTTACATTGGCTCACATACCACCCAATGTTATGGTACGAATATCCAAGTCTATTCCAAATGTTCAATCGAAACACTTTACTATATTAATTTCTCGACATGCATTCTCATAATCACAATCAAACAATTTATGCAATATCAATTCATTCATACATCATAGCAATATAGTTGCATTATTAACACAACTTACCTCGGATTACAAAATGTAGACGGCTAGACGATTTACTCTACTTGCTTGGCCTTCCCCCAGTCCAAGTACGATTTTTGTCTTTCCTGGTCTAAGATGATAAAAATTCACTCATTTAATCCCCATATTAATAAAATCATTGACAATATATAATTTGGCAAAATTGACCATTTTGCTCTTAGTTTTTCTCAAAAATTATGATTTTGCCCTTGGGCTCGTAAACTGATTTTTATCGAATTTCTTCAAGTCTTAAGCCTAGCCGAACTTTTTTTTCTTTTATAATGACCTAAAATTCCCATTATTTCATCACACTACTATCTATTTTACAATCTTTACAAAATGGACCTATTAGAGTTTCCATAAGAAGTTCTTTCATAAAAGTTGTTTACAACAGAACTAAGATTCATTTTCTTTCATAAAAACTCAGCTAACATCATAAATCCTTTCATGGAAAATCCCTAGACTATCAACCATTTTGCAAAATGGTCCCCCATTAGCTAGCTCATGCTATAAGGGTTCCAAAAGTACCAAAATTATCAAAAATGGGCATCTAAATCACTTACTTGAGAGAGAGATGAATGGATGAAAGTTCAAGCTTCCAAAAACCTTAGAATGCTGAAAATTTTAGTGGAAGAGAAAGGAAAATGAAAAAGATGAAGCCTAGGCTCTTAGGGTATTATTTTATCATACATTAGATCATCAATTTACCTAACCATTTGACCTATTGATTTTCTTGTCCCTATGGCCAGCCATGCCTCTTTAAGGGGGTCTAATTGCACTTTAAAGGCCTCTAATTATGGCTCTCTATCTATTAAACATCTTTGGCTAGCAAATCACAACTTTTTCCCTTTATGCGATTTAGTCCTTTTTCAAAATTAAGCTCACAAATGCTAAAATTACCTCACCAAATTTCTCATGGACTAATATAATCATGTATAACATCAAAATAATAATAAAAAAATAATTTCTCTGAATTCGGATTGGTGGTTTCGAAATCATTGTTCCGACTAAGCCCAAAACTGGGTTGTTACGATTCTCCCCCTTAGGGATTTTCGTCCCCAAAAATCTTACCGGTGAATAAGTTCGGGTATTGATCTCTCATTGTCTCCTCGGGTTCCGAGGTGGCTTCCTCAACCCCATGTCGATGCCACAAAACTTCCACTACTGCTACACTTTTATTCCTCAATTTATTGACCTCTTGATCCAAAATCTTAATCAGTTCTTAACCATAGGTCATACATTAGCTTGTTTCAATTTCTTCCGGTGAAATCACGTGTGAGGGGTCATATCGATAGCGACGCAACATCGATATATGGAACACATAATGAATTTTCTCTAATTCATGAGGCAAGGCTAATCGGTATGCTACCAGTCTAATTCTCTCGGTTACCTCATAAGGTCCAATAAACTGCGGACTTAATTTACTTTTCCTACCGAATAGAAGGACTTTCTTCCACGGAGACACTTTCAAAAATACCTTATCACTAACTTGAAACTCAATTTCTTTTCGTTTCAAATCCGCGTAGGATTTCTATCTATGCAAAGCAATTTTCAAACAGTCACGAATCACTTTAACCTTCTCTTCGATTTTTTTGACTAAGTCAACCTCGTGAATTTAATTTTCTCTAAGTTCAGTCCAATATAAGGGCGTTCAACACTTATGCCCATACAAAGCCTAATAAGGTGCCATTTTCAGACTTGACTTATAACTATTATTGTAGGCAAACTCTACCAATTCCCAATTGCCTAGAAACTCAAAAACACAACACTGTAACATGTCTTCTAAGATCTGAATCACCCTTTCCGACTGACCATCGGTTTGCGGGTGAAATTTCGTACTAAAATTTAGTTTTGTTCCCAATGCCTCTTGCAACTTCTTCCAAAACTGCGAGGTAAACCTTGAATCTCTATCTGACATAATTGGCAAGGTTACTCCATGGAGTCTCACGATCCCGGAAACATACAATTCAGCCAATTTCTCAAGGGAATAGTCAATACGCATTGGTAAAAAATGTGTCGACTTTGTTAATCTATCAACAACGACCTAAACGGAATCCTTTTTCTTGGCATCAAAGGCAACCTTGACACAAAATCCATGGTTACACGGTGCCATTTCCACTTGGGAACCATCACAGGTTGAAGTAAACCCGAAGGTACTTGGTATTCGGTTTTCACTTGCTGACAAACTAGACACTTGGAAACAAACTCTAAAATGTCTCTTTTCATTCCCGACCACAAGTACATTTTCTTCAAGTCGTTATACATTTTCACACTACTCGGATGGATAGACAAGCAATGTGACACCCCTAAATTGACCCTAGTCGGAAAGCGGTTTGGGGACCACTAAACCGAGTCACCAAATTAGTTGAATATGATATTTATTGTCTAAAATATGTGAATATGAATGTGTGAAAGTTTTAAGCTTCGATTTAGTTAATTGCATGTGAATTTAGTTAATAGGACTTATGTATGACACTTTTAAAATGTGATAGTTAATCTATAAGGATCAATTAATGCATGTCATATGAATAAAGGGTTTGCATGTCAAATATCCATTATTAATGAGTAGTGGCCGGCCATGGATGGGTCATTGATGATAATATGAATTCTTTTATTAGCACTATGAGTTTAGAAAATAAAAGAATGAATTAAGAATGATAAAACATGAGGTGAGTGGGAGGAGAAACCAAAGTTGTCTCCCCCTTACTCCCCATTGCTGTGACTAGTGAAAGAGGAGAAAAACAAAGTTCTTTCTTTGTTGTTCAACTTGGCCGAATAGAAGAAGCAAAGGAGGGGAAGAAATTTCGGTCACTTGAATCCTTAGGAAGGTTAGTACATTGTGTTGAAATTGTGAAATAATTACTTGTTTTAGGTAAATTATCATGGTTCTTGCTTAGCCCATGCAAAAATTTCCACTAATGATGGGTGAATAGAGCCTTCGGCTAAGGTTATAAGGGAAGAAATTTTGATTGCTTTACTTGAATCTTGATGATGAATGTATTGAGGAAAGAACTTGGTCTTTCTAAAAATATGAATGGTTAAAGCCCATACTAGTAATAGCCGAATTAAAGAATGCTTGATGTCATGAGTAAATGCTGTTCATGTTAATTGGATGTGAAAGGGTAGTTGGGTGAAGTAGAGTCTAGCAAATGAGCACATATGTGCACTAGTTGCTAAATGAAGAAAAATCGGCTAACAAGGGAGTACTAAGGCCGAATATGATTTTGAATATTAGTGGTGTAGTTGCCGAATTTGAACTATGAAGTTATTGAGTAATGTGTGTGTTTTAAGTGATAGAATTGAGTGAATGCTTGGAATGTGATATGTATGAATTATGTGTTAAATTAATGTTTGCTAAGCTAGCTATTAAGATGAAGTGCAAATGTTAGTATTTGATTGCTAGTGTATATATGTGTACTAGCCGAGCTTTGAATTTAAATAATGGTTGGAGCACCATGTGTTGTAATGAGATTATTTGAGTGAAATCATAGATATTTATATGATGAATTCGATTGTGGATATACATGCTTAAATAAGATGCACACATGAATGAATAGATAGCTTGGTGTTGCATGTATTCGGTCATAAAGGTGCACATGAGGAAATGTTAGATTAATTGTATTAAATTGCTCAATGTGATTAAAAATGCGTATGACCATTTTGTGTTTGAGCTAAAGGTGGCCATATGACCTATCAAACTCCTTGTCATATTCGGCCATAAGCTAGCATAGTGAGACTTTAATAAGTTAAATTTGTTTGAATTAGCTCAAGAGCTTAGAGGACCAAAGTTGGATAAGGGAAGGGAAAAAGTAAACGAATAGCCGTGGACATGTAATCGTCGACCACTTCCGAGGTAAGTTTTAAGTGATTAAACGTTGAGTAAATTCAATCATAATAGGACATAATGAGTTGATTTAATAAGATATGATGTGGCCATGATATGTCTTAAACTCAAATGGTAAGTTCATAAGTGTTTGGACTTGGAAATTTAAGAGCAAATTGTAATAATTTGCTTTGGACAGCAGCAGTAACGTGATTTTAGAAAATCACTATAAATTTTTGGTGTGGAATTACAGGCTGAATAAAATATGTAATCAAAGCTTAGTTAGTCTAGTTTCTTATAAAAGAGACCGTGTAAGCAAAGAAATTCCCTATAAAGAGATATTTAAAGTTGTGTGGGACAGTGTCAGAATGACTCCGAAATCCCCTGTTCTGTTTTTAGAAAATCATTATAATTTGTAAAAAATGGTTATAAGATAAAATTTATATGCTTAGACTCCTTAATGAGTCTAGTTTCAAATGAAATCAAATAGAACACATTTTGAATTCCTTACAATGAAAAATTGGATTCGTAGTGAAGAGTGGTCATATTAGTCAAACAGTGAAACAGGGGAAACTTTAAGAAAAATCTGGTATTGATTGGCCAAACCTAAAATTCTGGAAATTTTATGGATGGAAGAAATACGAGTCTATATTCAGGGAAAATTAACGGCAAGTGATTTGGAGTTTTTTAGCTCCAGTTATAAATAATTTAGTGACTATTGCTCAGGAAAAACAGCTCGTAGTGAATATGTGATTTTGTTGTAAACATGGATAAAACTTGTTCTAGTTGCTCATAAGCTATTGATTAAACCCATACGTGAATTCTAAATCGTGATATTGTAAAACGATATATGAGTATTCGAATATGAAATGATAGTATGGCGTGAAATTGAATTATTCATTGGAAAATGATTGATGTAGATTCGGCCAAGACAAAGTGTATACATGATAGTATATGTGGTATGTGAAGTATATTTGGATAATTGTGATGTGAATACATGAAAATTTATATTTTGATTTAGGATTTTATGTGATGAATGTGAATGTGTATATATGAGATAAGGCCGAATGGCCAATGTGATGAATGTGAACATGCATATATGTGATAAGGCCGAATGGCCAATGTGATGAATGTGAGCATGCATATGTGTGATAAGGCCGAATGGCCAATGTGATGAATATGAACATGCATATATGTGGTAAAGCCGAATGGATAATGTGAAATATGTATGAGATATGCATATGTGGTAAAGCCGAATGGTCAATGTGAAATATATATATGAGATATGTATATGTGATAAAGCCGAATGGCTAGTGTGAAATATGTATGAGATATGTATATGTGGTAAAGCCGAATGGTCAATGTGAAATATATATATGAGATATGTATATGTGGTAAAGCCGAATGGCTAGTGTGAAATATGTATGAGATATGTATATGTGGTAAAGCCGAATGGATAGTGTGAAATATGTAGGCGATGTGCGTATATTGTGGCCGAACGACCAAATGTGAAAGGTGTGTATTATTAGATATTTGATGAGGCAAATGAATTACAAATATGACAGTCGATGTGAATGTTGTAACATGTGAATAAATGTACATGAAACTTGGAAATACATTCCGGGTAAGACCCGATGACTACGTGTGGAGATTATGTCCGGGTAAGACCCGATGACTACGTGTGGAGATTTTGTCCGGGTAAGACCCGATAACTTCGTGTGGAGATTTCGTCTGAGCTAAAGGTCTCACCGATAATCTGAGTAGAGGTTAAAGCTATAAGACTTCGTAATAAGAATTGCTTATAAATATATTCAATGCGAAAGGTTAAACATGTATGTACTCCAAGTTTATATGTGAGCTTGATTTGAACTAAATCATAAGGTAGTTATGTGATGCATACGAGGGCAATCTATGAGACTATTCCTATGATTATGTGACATCGGATCAGTGTGAGAGGTTATGTGAAATCATACAATATATCTATGTCACATGAGCTCACTTTTATGTGAAAGTTTATCTGCCTATTGTATATGATGAGATGTGCATATTCGGCAAAGGGATGGTATGCCCGAAGGAAGAGTGAAATAAAAATACGAACAACTATGTTATAATTTGATTGTTATCTGTTGACACTGCTTAAAACTTACTAAGCATTGTAATGCTTACTCCGTTTACTTTGTTTTCTCTATTTTATAGATCTCATTGCGAAGCTACAGGCTCGGGGATCGTCAGCAACTAGTCACACTATCACTATCCACTGCTTGTTATTGTTATGTTTAGAATTATTTTATGGCATGTATAGAATAGACTAGTGGCGGAAGAATATATTTGGTTAATGTATATATAAGCCATGCGAAAATGGCATCTTTTGAATGTTTACTTAGTGAAGTTTAAATTTTATCTCTGACTGTGCTTAGTACTTATATACATGAATGATCTTTATTTCAAGAAAAAGTTCAAAATTTTACTGTTCTGACATGAGTTACAAGTCCGGTAATGACCCTTACCTATTCTGGCGACGGTTACGGGATAGGGGTGTTACATTTTATTGGTATCAGAGCTACGGTTTAGTCGATTCTAGGACTAACGTAGCACGCGTGAGTCTATTTATACATGCCGTAAAGTGATAAAATGATAGTGTGATGATTTTTGACTATTAAAATGTGTTTGCTGTATTGTAATGAATCTTGATCCCGATCGAGCTGTAGCAAGCTTCTGACTATGAGAATTTGCGATATAACTTCACTTAGATATGCCTAAATTATTAAGTTGATCAGGTACGTATCATGTACTCGTATTTGAATTTTGATTTGGATTGAATTATAAGGGTATAAGTAATGCAATTTTGAAAGAGTGTTATGACTATAAATGTGATTTTTGTATGTGGCTATGGAACTGGAAGTTGAATGGTCGATAAGCATGTTGTGTTTGTATTCAAGTAATGTAAATGATATACTAATGTGTATTGCTATATGTGTATATGTACATGAGAATTGAGAGTGATGTATCCGGGCTAAGTCCCGAAGAGCATTCGTGCTAGTGATGTATCCGGGCTAAGTCCCGAAGAGCATTCGTGCTAGTGATATTTTCAGGCTAAGTCTCGAAGAGCATTCGTGCTAGTGATGTATCCGGGCTAAGTCCCGAAGAGCATTCGTGCTAGTGATGTATCCGGGCTAAGTCCCGAAGAGCATTCGTGCTAGTGATGTATCCGGGCTAAGTCCCGAAGAGCATTCGTGCTAGTGATATATCCGGGCTAAGTCCCGAAGAGCATTCGTGCTAGTGATGTATCCGGGCTAAGTTCCGAAGAGCATTCGTGTTGGTGTTATATCCGGGCTAGGTCCCGAAGAGCAATCATGCTGGTGACGTGTATTCGGGCCTTCGTGCCTAGTAGGCTTCGTGCCGGTAATTTGAGCAAAGTTTAAGTGTTCATTACTATACGAATTCAAATTTAAATGTGATGATATATTTAAAAGTGTACATACATGATGTTTATAGACTTGGTTAAGTAATTTCAATGTGTAATAACGAATGAATAAGAGCACTATGTCTGTGAATGATTAGAGGCACTGTGTGTGTGCAAATTCCTTTAACCGAGCACTATGAGTGCGAGATCGGTCAGTGGGCACTAAGTGTGTGAAGTGGAATTCATGTAAGACCTCGTCTGGGACGAAGGCATTGATTTGAGATAGTGTGTAAGACCATGTCTGGGACATGGCATCGGCTCGATATGTGAGAATATGTAAGACCATATCTAGGATATGGCATTGTAAGAGCTATATGTGCTTAATGAGTATCCGTAATGATTTCGAATGATTCAACGGGTATATTTAATATGGTAAATAAAGTAAGATCAGAATAAGTGATACAGGTATGTACGGAAGGTATGTGAAAATCAAATGAAAGTAAAAATTTGTGAGTTCATATTATATTATGTTATGTATACTAAATAAGTGAATACGTAAAAAGATGGTGGATATGTTGTTAAGAAATGAATTCATGTTATAAATGTGTTACGGATTTAGTCTATGGAATGCTTGGTATATGAAGTCATATGTGCTATTGCTAAATGACCCCTACTTTTTTGTTAATCATATTCAAGAAATTATTTCGATTAAGTTCGACATTTGAAAGTCTGTAAGAATTTTTGATGAATGCTGATAATTTTGGATATATGGGTTATGTGCTAAAATAAATCCCATGCCGGTATACTATATGAGGCTTTATGCCAAATCGATTGTATACGGGTATCGTTAACGGTGATTGAATGTGCTAAATGAATTCAATGTTCAGGTATTGGGAAGTTGATTTCCAGTTGGAAATAGGTTAAGTTGAATAGTGAGATATGATGGAGTTATAAAGGATATTTATTGGGATGTTTGAGTATATGTGTACTTTTGGTCAGATTACAGCTTATACATGAATGAAAATGTGGGTTACAAATATGTGGGTTGATGATGTGAATTATACATGTTAATATGTGCTTAATATGTGTTTGAAATGCATTTGTGAATTAAATTAAGTGATTACTGCTTATGAAATCAAGAAAATGAGATATATGTGCATACTTGTAGAAATGTTTATGTATTTGTTTTAAGATAAGAAAATGATTTTATAGATCGATGCGAAATCAATAATGAATTACAATTGCTATCGATGAGCTAATGTTTATATGAATATAATTCAATAAGAGGACGTTATCCTAAACTATGCATCGGTAGAAATTTTCGGGGACGAAAATCCCTAAAGGGGGGAAGAGTTGTGACACCCCTAAATTGACCCTAGTCGGAAAGCGGTTTGGGGACCGCTAAACCGAGTCACCAAATTATTTGAATATGATATTTATTGTCTAAAATATGTGAATATGAATGTGTGAAAGTTTTAAGCTTCGATTTAGTTAATTGCATGTGAATTTAGTTAATAGGACTTATGTATGACACTTTTAAAATGTGATAGTTAATCTATAAGGATCAATTAATGCATGCCATATGAATAAAGGGTTTGCATGTCAAATATCCATTATTAATGAGTAGTGGCCGGCCATGGATGGGTCATTGATGATAATATGAATTCTTTTATTAGCACTATGAGTTTAGAAAATAAAAGAATGAATTAAGAATGATAAAACATGAGGTGAGTGGGAGGAGAAACCAAAGTTGTCTCCCCCTTACTCCCCATTGCCGTGACTAGTGAAAGAGGAGAAAAACAAAGTTCTTTCTTTGTTGTTCAACTTGGCCGAATAGAAGAAGCAAAGGAGGGGAAGAAATTTCGGTCACTTGAATCCTTAGGAAGGTTAGTACATTGTGTTGAAATTGTGAAATAATTACTTGTTTTAGGTAAATTATCATGGTTCTTGCTTAGCCCATGCAAAAATTTCCACTAATGATGGGTGAATAGAGCCTTCGGCTAAGGTTATAAGGGAAGAAATTTTGATTGCTTTACTTGAATCTTGATGATGAATGTATTGAGGAAAGAACTTGGTCTTTCTAAAAATATGAATGGTTAAAGCTCATACTAGTAATAGCCAAATTAAAGAATGCTTGATGTCATGAGTAAATGCTGTTCATGTTAATTGGATGAGAAAGGGTAGTTGGGTGAAGTAGAGTCTAGCAAATGAGCACATATGTGCACTAGTTGCTAAATGAAGAAAAATCGGCTAACAAGGGAGTACTAAGGTCGAATATGATTTTGAATATTAGTGGTGTAGTTGTCGAATTTGAACTATGAAGTTATTGAGTAATATGTGTGTTTTAAGTGATAGAATTGAGTGAATGCTTGGAATGTGATATGTATGAATTATGTGTTAAATTAATGTTTGCTAAGCTAGCTATTAAGATGAAGTGCAAATGTTAGTATTTGATTGCTAGTGTATATATGTGTACTAGCCGAGCTTTGAATTTAAATAATGGTTGGAGCACCATGTGTTGTAATGAGATTATTTGAGTGACATCATAGATATTTATATGATGAATTCGATTGTGGATATACATGCTTAAATAAGATGCACACATGAATGAATAGATAGCTTGGTGTTGCATGTATTCGGTCATAAAGGTGCACATGAGGAAATGTTAGATTAATTGTTTAAATTGCTCAATGTGATTAAAAATGCGTATGACCATTTTGTGTTTGAGCTAAAGGTGGCCATATGACCTATCAAACTCCTTGTCATATTCGGCCATAAGCTAGCATAGTGAGACTTTAATAAGTTAAATTTGTTTGAATTAGCTCAAGAGCTTAGAGGACCAAAGTTGGATAAGGGAAGGGAAAAAGTAAACGAATAGCCGTGGACATCTAATCGTCGACCACTTCCGAGGTAAGTTTTAAGTGATTAAACGTTGAGTAAATTCAATCATAATAGGACATAATGAGTTGATTTAATAAGATATGATGTGGCCATGATATGTCTTAAACTCAAATGGTAAGTTCATAAGTGTTTGGACTTGGAAATTTAAGAGCAAATTGTAATAATTTGCTTTGGACAGCAGCAGTAACGTGATTTTAGAAAATCACTATAAATTTTTGGTGTGGAATTACAGGCTGAATAAAATATGTAATCAAAGCTTAGTTAGTCTAGTTTCTTATAAAAGAGACCGTGTAAGCAAAGAAATTCCCTATAAAGAGATATTTAAAGTTGTGTGGGACAGTGTCAGAATGACTCCGAAATCCCCTGTTCTGTTTTTAGAAAATCATTATAATTTGTAAAAAAATGGTTATAAGATAATATTCATATGATTAGACTCCTTAATGAGTCTAGTTTCAAATGAAATCAAATATAATACATTTTGAATTCCGTACAATGAAAAATTTGATTCGTAGTGAAGAGTGGTCAGATTAGTCAAACAGTGAAACAGGGGAAACTTTAAGAAAAATCTGGTATTGATTGCCCAAACCTAAAATTCTGGAAATTTTATGGATGGAAGACATACGAGTATATATTCAGGTAAAATTAACGGCAAGTGATTTGGAGTTTTTTAGCTCCAGTTATAAATAATTTAGTGACTATTGCTCAGGAAAAACAGCTCGTAGTGAATATGTGATTTTGTTGTAAACATGGATAAAACTTGTTCTAGTTGCTCATAAGCTATTGATTAAACCCATACGTGAATTCTAAATCGTGATATTGTAAAAAGATATATGAGTATTCGAATATGAAATGATAGTATGGCGTGAAATTGAATTATTCATTGGAAAATGATTGATGTAGATTCAGCCAAGACAAAGTGTATACATGATAGTATATGTGGTATGTGAAGTATATTTGGATAATTGTGATGTGAATACATGAAAATTTATATTTTGATTTAGGATTCTATGTGATGAATGTGAATGTGTATATATGAGATAAGGCCGAATGGCCAATGTGATGAATGTGAACATGCATATATGTGATAAGGCCGAATGGCCAATGTGATGAATGTGAGCATGCATATGTGTGATAAGGCCGAATGGCCAATGTGATGAATATGAACATGCATATATGTGGTAAAGCCGAATGGATAATGTGAAATATGTATGAGATATGCATATGTGGTAAAGCCGAATGGTCAATGTGAAATATATATATGAGATATGTATATGTGGTAAAGCCGAATGGCTAGTGTGAAATATGTATGAGATATGTATATGTGGTAAAGCCGAATGGTCCATGTGAAATATATATATGAGATATGTATATGTGGTAAAGCCGAATGGCTAGTGTGAAATATGTATGAGATATGTATATGTGGTAAAGCCGAATGGATAGTGTGAAATATGTAGGCGATGTGCGTATATTGTGGCCGAACGACCAAATGTGAAAGGTGTGTATTATTAGATATTTGATGAGGCAAATGAATTACAAATATGACAGTCGATGTGAATGTTGTAACATGTGAATAAATGTACATGAAACTTGGAAATACATTCCGGGAAAGACCCGATGACTACGTGTGGAGATTATGTCCGGGTAAGACCCGATGACTACGTGTGGAGATTTTGTCCGGGTAAGACCCGATAACTTCGTGTGGAGATTTCGTCTGAGATAAAGGTCTCACCAATAATCTGAGTAGAGGTTAAAGCTATAAGACTTCGTAATAAGAATTGCTTATAAATATATTCAATGCGAAAGGTTAAACAGGTATGTACTCCAAGTTTATATGTGAGCTTGATTTGAACTAAATCATAAGGTAGTTATGTGATGCATACGAGAGCAATCTATGAGACTATTCCTATGATTATGTGACATCGGATCAGTGTGAGAGGTTATGTGAAATCATACAATATATCTATGTCACATGAGCTCACTTTTATGTGAAAGTTTATCTGCCTATTGTATATGATGAGATGTGCATATTCGGCAAAGGGATGGTATGCCCGAAGGAAGAGTGAAATAAAAATACGAACAACTATGTTATAATTTGATTGTTATCTGTTGACACTGCTTAAAACTTACTAAGCATTGTAATGCTTACTCTGTTTACTTTGTTTTCTCTGTTTTATAGATCTCATTGCGAAGCTACAGGCTCAGGGATCGTCAGCAACTAGTCACACTATCACTATCCACTGCTTGTTATTGTTATGTTTAGAATTATTTTATGGCATGTATAGAATAAACTAGTGGCGGAAGAATATATTTGGTTAATGTATATATAAGCCATGCGAAAATGGCATCTTTTGAATGTTTACTTAGTGAAGTTTAAATTTTATCTCTGGCTGTGCTTAGTACTTATATACATGAATGATCTTTATTTCAAGAAAAAGTTTAAAATTTTACTGTTCTGACATGAGTTACAAGTCCGGTAATGCCCCTTACCTATTCTGGCGACGGTTACGAGATAGGGGTGTTACAAGCAACCACTATTTGTCTCTCTCAAAATCTTTTGAACTAGCTCATCATCCTTAGGCACACAAATCCTGTCTTAGTATATTATACAACTTTCGGTACCAATAAGAAATTCTGATTCGTTTCCCGTTTCACATTGAGCCATTTTAGCTTGCAAATCCTTATCACCTTTCTGACCTTCACGAATCTCTTAAAGGAACATCGGTTTAGCTCTCATCTCAGCTAGAATCGAACCATCATCAGTCATGGTCAATTGAGTATTCATAGCCCTTAAGGCGAACAATGAATTCCTACTCAATGAATCGGCGACTACATTCACCTTCCCGGGGTGGTAGTCAATCACCAACTCATAATCCTTTATCAACTCCAACCATTTTTGTTGTTGTAAATTCAGATCCTTTTGAGTCATCAAATATTTTAAACTCTTATGATCAGTAAATACCTGGCATCTCTCGCCATATAAATGGTGTCTCCAAATTTTTAACGCGAACACAATGGCAGCCAACTCTAAATCGTGCATCGGGTAGTTTTTCTCATGTGGCTTCAGTTGTCTCAAAGCATATGCTATCACTTTGCCTTCTTTCATGAACATGCACTATAATCCATTCAATGATGCGTCACTATACACCACAAACTCTTTTCCTGATTCCGGTTGCACTAAAACTGGGGCTTCGGCCAACAATGTCTTTAGTTTCTCGAAACTCTGCTGGCATTTCTCCGTCCATTCAAACTTGACATCTTTCTGTAACAACCTTGTCATCGGAGTAGCTATCATCGAGAATCCATTTATAAATATTTTGTAATACCCAACCAAACCTAGAAAGCTTCGTATATCTAACACACTCTTCAGTGGTTTCCACTCAATGATAGCTGAGATCTTACTCGGGTCGACTCTGATCCCGTCACCTGACACAATGTGTCCCAAGAATCTGACCTCTTGTAGCCAAAATTCGCTTTTACTAAACTTGGCATACAATTTCTTATCTCTTAAGGTTTGTAAAACCGTCCTCAAATGTTCCGCATGCTCACTCTCATCACGCGAATAAACGAATATGTCATCGATAAAAATGACAACGAGCTTATCTAAATATCATTGGAAAATGCAGTTCATTAACTCCATAAATACCACCGGGGCATTCGCTAAACCAAACGGCATGACGAGGAACTCATAATGCCCATACCTTGTCCTAAACACTTTTTTCGGTATATCTTGCTCCTTTACTCTGAGCTGGTAATAACCGGACCTCAAGTCTATCTTGGAAAACATGGTGGCTCCTTTCAATTGGTCAAACAAATTGTCAATCCTTGGCAAGGGGTACTTGTTTTTCACTGTCACTTTGTTGAGTTGTCTATAGCCTATACATAACCTCATCGACTTGTCTTTCTTTTTCACAAGAGCACTGTAGGACACCATGGAGAGTAGCTCGGTCTCGCAAAACCTTTATCCGTTAACTCTTGTAACTGTACTTTCAATTATTTTAACTCCATTGGAGCCATCCTATACGGAGCAATCGAGATGGGTATCGTACCGGGGACTAACTCGATCCCGAATTCAACTTCCCTCACTAAAGGCAATCCGGAAACACATCTAAGAACTCACATAGCACTGGTACTGACTCGATCTTCAATTCAGATGCTTGAGTATTCAATACAAAAGCAAGATAACCTTTATATCCTTTTCTCAAATATCTCACTGCCTACATGGACGATATCACCATAGGTAAGTTATCTGTTCTACCCGATTCAACCTGAAGAACATCTCCGTTCTACTCGATTCAACCCAAAGAACATCCTCGTTTTCACACTTCAATTCAATAACTTTTCTCCCATAGTCTACCACAACACCATGAGAAGTTAACCAATCCGTCCTAAGGATTACATCAAATTTATTGAACGACAATAACATCAAGTTAGCCAGAAAACAATGACATCTAATTGTCAAAGAGCAATTTCTACATACTTGGTCAACTAGCACGTGTTTGCCTAACGAATTGGACACTTTTACCACAAATTCAGCGGCCTCGACTAGCATGTTCATACGGGGTATGAATTCTATACAAGTATAAGAATGGGTAGACCCCGAGTCAATCAAAGAAACAATAGATATATTATGGATAGAAAAGGTATCCATAATCACATCGGGAGACTCTACCTCTTCACGGGCACGTATAGCATAAGTCCTTGCAGGCGCTCTGCCCTCGGACCTCACAACAGCTTCTCTAGGTGCACCTCTACTGCTAGCCCCACTTCTTGGGTTCTTATGTGGTCTACCTCTGTAAGGAGCATTACCCGATCTCACACTTTGATTCTTATCTTTCTCGACCATCTCGGGAAACTACGAATAAAATGGTCCAACGACCCACATTCAAAGCAGCCTCTTTCATTACCTCGGCACTCACTGAAATGACGTCTGCTGCACTGTGAACATTCTAGTCTATTCGGGGAGCATTACCAACCCTTGCGATAGAAGTGGTTTGAGCTTTTGTCACCGCATAATGCTTATTCTTGCTCTTGCTTGAGAACCCCACTAACGCATTTGATCAAGTAAGAAACTCTTTTGATCTCTTGGATGAAGTTTGATGTGATTTCCCCACCTGTCTTTTCTTTGAGTCATGAGACTCAATGTCAGCTTTTCTCTTCTCTTTGGCCAATTCTTCGGCCTTGCAAGCTCTCTCCACAAGTACCACAAACTCCTTCAACTCTAAAATACCAACTAATAAACAGATATCTTTGTTCAGACCATCTTCAAATCTCTTGCGCATAATGGCTTCTGTAGATACGCACTCTCGTGCATATTTGCTAAGCCTTACAAACTCATGCTCGTACCCAGTCACCATCATACGGCCTTGCTTCAGCTCAAGGAATTCTTTTCTCTTTTGATCTATGAACCTTTGACTAATGTACTTTTTACGGAACTCCTCTTGGAAGAAATCCCAAGTTACTCTCTCTCTCTCTCAGTTTTACTGACACGAGAGTATTCCACCATTGATAGGCCGAATCTCATAGAAATGACACTACACACTTTATACACTCCTCCGGCGTACATGATAATTCGTCAAATACCCTGATGGTATTTTCCAACCAAAACTCGGCCCTCTCTGGATCATCATCAATATTTGCTCGAAATTCCTTAGCCCCATGCTTACTAATTCTGTCTACTGAAGGTTTCTATCTTCTAGCCATTTCTGCTCCTTGAGGAGCTATATGAATGGGTTGAGGAATTGGGAGAGGTAGGGGAGGTGGAGTTCGAATTCGCATGAACAAACTCTGAGTACCATGCATCCATCATATAGAGGTAAGCTTATCTAGCCCCTCCGCCCTGACTCATTGTCATGGACCTACTATCAACTAGCACGGTCCCTTCAGCGGGAGCCGATGCATTACTTTCCACGTCATTCGCCGTAGCCAGGTCAGGATCCATTTACTATATATAAAAACACAATTTATTTCACCAGGAGTCGCCACACTATCAGTATACAATTTTGGCATGTATAGCTAGACTCGTACTCATGCTAGGTTAGTCCTAGAATCAACTAAATCATAGCTCTGATACCACTAAATGTAACACCCCTTACCCGAGTCCCAGCCTGGGACTAGGCATGAGACATTACTTGACTTAAACTCATGCATACAATCATTTCAAATCATAAAATTTCATCTAATTTAAAACTTTTCAATCTTAGTCTAGAAATTCTTAATATGGGTCTACGAGGACAAATTGAGCTTTTGAAACTATCTAGAATTAATTCGAACACCTTTGAAAACTTTGAAAAATGTCACTTAAAACAGGGAACACGCCCGTGTGGAAGGGCAACATGCCTGTGTGGCCCTATTGACCTGGCCGTGCCAAAGGCCCGTGTAGTTCACACGGCCTAAGCATAAGGGGACACGCCCGTGCCCCAAGTCCGTGTGAATTAAATTCCAAATTCGAACCTACAGGTGTTTTCACATGGCCTGACACATGCCTGTGTCTATGGCCTGTGTCCCTTACACGGCCATGGCACGCCCGTGTCTTAGCTCATGTATAAAAACCTTGACATTCTGTTTCTAACGTCAGTAACAATTTAGGGGCACACGCCCGTGGCTAGAAAGCGTGTCCTCCACACAACTAAGACACATGACAGTGCTACTACCATGCATACTGACTTGTAAATTCTAGGTGCAGGGACACACGATCGAACAACAAGCCTATGAGGCTGACCGTGCGTTACACACGGCCTAGACACACACCCGTGTCTTTACACATGTGGACAATATAAGGCTATATACTAAGCCCTTTGCCACCCTGAAACAAAATATAATATCAACCATCATACCAAAGTCTAGTATGACATGGTTTCTCGATCGAGCAACCATAACTAAGATCTTTACACATTTCACATATGTTTAAGCAACCAATTCATGCATTTTGCTATCCAAACATTGAAATTCACATGGTCAACCATACCAACTATTCCTCATTCATGAAAGACCTTCTTGTATTTATAAAAAAACTTTCAATATTAGCTATCTTTCATGGCCTTATACAAAATGAGTCAAATACTAAAATAAGCCAACACATTTGGCCCCAAAATAATGTGACACTAAAACAAAATTAAAAAAATCCTATACATGCCATACTCAAAATAAAAGAACTAACTATACCAAGTGCTTAAAATGATAGTGTGACTGACTTCTCTGACATAGGCGATGATCCACGAGCTACTTTGGTGGCACTATAAGAAAATGGAAATGAAAAGGGGTAAGCATAAAGCTTAGTAAGTTGCATGAAAATAAACATCAACTAATCATCATAACACAATATGCTCATAACAATTTCATAGCTTGTTCTCGAATACAATAAATAAACATAAGCACAACTTACTCATCACTATCCAATACCATTCATATAGCATGTACTGAATCCACATCTTATACATTTCAAGTAGGTACCTGTACCACTCACCACATGGTCATAACTTTTCTCATTTCGATATAATTGAGAAATCTTCCGTTGAACTATTTGGAATATTACAGGATACTCAATAACCCCAAACATGGGATAAGATGCCGACACCATGTTCCAGACATGGTCTTACACTGGCTAGTACATTAAAGTCGATCTTGTGTTCTAGACAAGTCTTACACTAAATTTCGTATATCGAGGCCGATGCCATGTCCCAGACAGGTCTTACACTGGCTTTCATCTGTCGGTGTCGATGCCATGTCTCAAACAGGTCTTACACAGACACACAACAAGTTGACGCCATATCCCAGACAAGTCTTACACTAGCTTGTATATCCTGAGGCTGATGCATGTCCCAAACATGTCTTACACTAGCTTTCGTCTCAATGTCGATGCATGTCCCAGACATGTCTTACACTGGCTTACATATAACTCAATGTTATGGTACGACTATCCAAGTCTATTCCAAATGTTCAATCGGAAGTCTTTACTACATTAATTTCTTGACATGCATTCTCAGAATCACAATCAAAAAATTTATGCAATATCAATTAATTCATACATCATAGCAATATAGTTGCATTATTAACACACAACTTACCTCAGATTACAAAATGTAGGCGGTTAGACGATTTACTGTACTTGCTTGGCCTTCCCCCGGTCCAAGTTTGGTTTTCATCTTTCTTGGTCTAAGATGATAAAAATTCACTCATTTAATCACCATATTAATAAAATCATGGACAATATATAATTTGGCAAAATTGACCATTTTGCCCTTAGACTTTCACAAAAATTACGATTTTTCCCTTGAGCTCGTAAATCAATTTTTATCGAATTTGTTCAAGTCTTAAGCCTACCTGAACCCTTTTTACTCTTATAGTAACCTAAAATTCCCATTATTTCATCACATTACTATCTATTTTACAATCTTTACAAAATGGTCCTATTAGGGTTTCCATGAGAAGTTCTTTCACAAAAGTTGTTTACAACACAACTAAGATTTATTTTCTTTCATAAAAACTCAACAAACATCATATATCCTTTCGTGGAAAATCCCTAGACTATCAACCATTTTGCAAAATGGTCCCCCCATTAGCTAGCTCATGCTATAAGGGTTCCAAAAGTATTAAAATTATCAAAATGGGCATTTAAATCACTTACTTGGGAGAGATATGAATGGCTAAAAGTTCAAGCTTCCAAAACCCTTAGAATTGCTAAAAATTTCATTGGAGGAGAAAGGAAAATGAAAAAGATGAAGGCTAGGCTCTTAGGGTATTATTTTATCATACATTATGTCATCAATTTACCTAACCATTTGACCTATTGATTTTCTTGTCCCTCTGGCCGGCCATGCCTCTTTAAGGGGGTCTAATTGCACTTTAAAGGCCTCCAATTATGGCTCTCTATCTATTAAACACCTTTGGCTAGCAAATCACAATTTTTCCCCTTTATACATTTAGTCCTTTTTTAAAATTAAGCTCAAAAATGCTAAAATTACCTCACCAAATTTTTCATGCACTAATATAGTCATGTATAACATCAAAATAATAATAATAAAAATAATTTCTCTAACTTTGGATTCATGGTCTCAAAACGACTGTTCCGACTAAGCCCAAAATCAGGCTTTTACATTGACTTTCAGATCCAAGACAAAATAGGTGTTGAAAACCAAGTAGCCGATCATTTGTCGAGGTTGGAACAAATAGAGGTAACCTTTTCACTCGTTCCAGTTAAGGAGAATTTTCTTGATGAGCATATCTTCGAGTTAAGTTGAATTCATTAAAAACATTGGCTTGTAAATTTTGCTAACTATTTAGCATGCAGAATAATTACTAAAGAAATGATGTACCAACAAAGAAAAAATTATGTAACACCCTTTACCCGTGTCTGACCCGAGACAGGATACGAGGCATTACACGACCTAAACACAAGCAAACATACAAAACCAGGCCGTAAAATTTTGTTCAAATTAAATTCATTTACACATATGCAAATTATCCTTTATATGGGCCTACGAGGCCCAAAATAAACATCGGGAGTAGTTTGGGACTAAACCAAGAACATTAAAAAACTTTGGGAAAACTTAGAAAATTTTTTATGAAATAGGGTCATACGCCCGTGTGGTCACACATGCCCGTGCGGCTTGGCACACGCCCATGTCCTCAGCCTATGTAACTCTCTGTTTATGACGTCATCAACACAATTAGGGTTACATAGCCAAGTCACACACCCGTGTGCTTAGGCCGTGTGGCAAATTAAATTCCAAAAATCAGGTGCAGACTTCACACTGCCTGGGCACACAACCATGTCCTGAGGCCGTGTCTTCACACGGCTGAGGCACACGGTCGTGTGTCTGCCTGTGTGTTTACTACTGGGCATTCTGTTTTGCCTAATTAGGGTGCAGAGGACATACGGCCGGATCACACGCCCATGGGGCAGACCGTGTGTCACACACGGTCTAGAAACATGCCCGTGTGTCTACCCATATGGATAAATACTAGGCTAATTTCCAAGCCATTTGCCACCCTTAAATGCTCAATCACTTACATTTTTGATGGCATGCAACATAGAATATTTAGTCACTCAAATACTCACAATCATGATTAATCCATGACTTTGAATTGTCAACATATCACATGCTCAAACCATCATGCTTTCATATGGCATTCCATACCAATTTCATATTTATTCATCCTTATAAACCTACCTTCAACCTACTCAATTATACCAAGAACACAGTCATACCTATGAGTCCCAATTCATTCATTAAGCATATGTGCCATTTATCACATCCATTACCAAGAAGAAACCACCAACCACATCACAAAGCATAAACACATTGCATGCATACATAAATAATTAGGGTTATAGCCCAAGAAGAAAATGTAAGCCATATCTCATGGCCTTATACAAAATGAATCATAATACCATCATGAGCCAACTCATTTGGCTAATCAATATAACACATAAAAAAATGACCAAGTCCCCTATACATGCCATGTGACAGCCCTAAATTGACCCTAGTCGAAAAGTGGTTTCGGGACCATGAAACCGAGTCTTATAAATAATTAAAGGTTATATTCTATGTTTATGATGTGCGTAAATGCTTGTGTGATAGTTCCATACTTTAATTTGGTCAGTGTATGTGAAATTTATTAGTAGGGACTTATGTGAGACAATTTAGAAATATGCTAGGCAAGTGTTAAAGAGGCCTATTAATACATGTGGGAAAGTTCTTGTCCTTGCATGTCAAATTAGCCAAATTAAAGCATAGTGGCCGGCCATGCTATGGGTGGAAACATGTCACAAACATGTTATGTTAGTGATGTATGTTAGGAAAAATAAAATAAGGAGCATGGTAATAAAATAATGAAAGGAAATATGATAAAACAAAGAAAAAAAGTGTCCATCCTTTTTATTTCTTTTGGCCGAAAGTTCTAAGGAAGAAGGAAGGAGCTCTTGCTTCATGTTTGGCTTGGAAGAGGATTAGGAGGAGGTTCGGCCATACTTGTGTCTAGGATAAGGTATGTTTGATGTTGTTCCATAAGACTCATGCATGTTTTTAGTTGTTATCTTGAGTTCTAACTAGCCCATGGTTCAAATCTTTGCTATGTCATGGAGATGATACTCGGCTAAGGTGGATTGGTGTTGATGTCATTTCCATGCTAAAAGTGAAGCTTTGTAATGATGCATGTGATGGTGGATTGATGACTCTTGAATCTTCTTTTTAGCATTTTTGAGTGAGACATTAAGTTCTTTGTTTAACCATGACCAAAATTGAAATGGTATGGTGTTGTGATGCATTCGGCCATGGTAGGAAGTAGAAGAGAAATGTGGTTGTTGTTCACGTTATTTAGATGAGAAATGGTAGTAAGGTGAAGTGCAAGTGTTAGTGTTTGATTGACTAGTGTGTATATGTGTATTAGCCAAGTTTTGAATTTGAAACAAAATGGTATGTAGTCAATACAAGTAACCATATTTGTAGGAAGTATTAAGTATATACTCGGCCTCAACCTAGACATGTATATTCGGCCACATGAGATAGGTTGGTGTTGCATGTGTTCGGTTAGAGGCAAGCATATTGATGCTTTTATCTTGGCTTAGATAATCGGCTAAAAGAGACTGTGGGCTAAAATGTTGAGTTTGATTCTTGATTTCCATATATATATGTGACTTTAATGCCTAATGTATATATGGGCTAAGTACCTTGAGGTTCTCTTTTGATGTTCAAATGAATTGTGTTAAATTGCTTAATGTGATTAAAAATGCGCATGACCATTGTGTATTTGAGCTAAAAGGTGGCCATATGACCTATCAAGCTCCTTGTCATATTCGGCCATAAGCTAGCATAATGAGACTTTAATAAGTTAAATTTGTTTGAATTAGCTCAAGAGCTTAGAGGACCACAGTTGGATAAGGGAAAGGAAAAAGTTATCGAATAGCTGCCGAAAACGTTCGACCACATCCGAGGTAAGTTTTCGAGCAATGAGACTTAGTTTATGATTTGATTAAGTCATGATGTATGAGCATAACAAATATACGGTGATATGATGATTCTACTTGAATTATATGATGAGTTAATTAGTCTATACGTATGACGGGTAGCCGTGTGTGCATAGAGATCGTGTCATAAAGCAAACTAAACCATGCTGTTTGTATGTGGCTAGTGAGCCGAAAATGGGAGTGCTTAATACGTGACTTGTGTTTGAACTCTAATTATGAAAATGAGATATAAATGTGTCATGATTTATTGATATGTGCATGAATATTCGGATGATAACCGGGCTAAGTCCCGAAGGCATTTGCGCTAGTGACTAGTTCCGGGCTAAGTCCCGAAGGCATTTGTGCGAGTTATTACATCCGGGCTAAGTCCCGAAGGCATTTGTGCGAGTTATTACCTCCGGGCTAAGTCCCGAAGGCATTTGTGCGAGTTACTATATTCGGGCTAAGTCCCGAAGGCATTGGTGCGAGTTACTATATCCGGGCTACGTCCCGAAGGCATTGAGCGAGTAGCTATATCCGGTTAAATCCCGAAGGTACTTGGCTTGGGAATGAGCGACCTTTCTGTAATAGTTTCGATTAATCTGCTCGTAAAATCCCAACAATGAGGTATGTCTCGTATATGCATTGATTTAGTTGAGCCCTTACAACTAGTATTCGCTCAGTCGATAAATGAGCTACCGGCCTTTCGCTAAGTTGATCTTTTGTGTATGAATATAAGGGTTGGTGATGTGAAGTAAGTATGATATTGAGAATTTTTGCATATGAAATTATCTGTTTAGCCATATGAATGCTACACTTTAGTTGTGTCTAATTTTATGGCTCAAACTTACTAAGCATTAAATGCTTACTCCGTTCTTTGAATCTTTGTTTTATAGATTTTGGTTCGTCAGCTATCGGACTCGGGATTATTGAAGTCGAAGTCGCCCACACTATCAAAGCCCCTTTTTGGTACACTTTTGGTTGAACTTTGAAATGGCATGTATAGGACTACCCTTTTTGTTGTTGGTCATGGACCCTTTGGTTTTGTATAAATTTGGATAGCCATGCGAAAATGGCTTATATACACTTTGAGCTTAATATTATAATTGTCTTGTATGATGTTCATTAAGAGGTATGGAAATGTTTGGGAACGATTAGCCATTGGAATGGTTAATCATGATCATATTTTATGCTATATATGCTAAAGGGCTAGTTGAATCATGGAAACTATGTAATAGGTAAAGTTTACCCTAAAGGCTGATGCTGGCAGCAGCAGTGATGTGGATGTGAAAAATCACTAAAAATAGTAGGAATGGAATTAAATAAGGAATAAATTATGTAATCGGACCTTGATGAATCTATTTTCATAGGAAAGTAACGGAACGGTCATATGAACAGTATATTATGAGATGTTAAAGTTTTCGTGAAACAGGACCAGAACGGTTTCTGGATTCCCTGTTCCAAATTTATAAATTCATTATAAATTAACCAGAGATAATTAGAAGTCATTCCTTACATGTATAGATTCCTTGTTGAGTCTAGTTTCGTTAGAAACAAACGGCATCAATATTGAAGCCCTGTACAGGGAGATATCCAAGTCGTAATGCGCAAAGGTCAGTGTAGTCAAACCCTAAAATAGGGGGGATTTTAACTAATAAACAGTACTAATTGGCTCGACCAAAAATTCTAAAAAAATATTTGTAGATAAACATATGAGTCTAGTTTCGTGAAAAATTTACGAAACTGGTTTTTGAGTTTTGAGACTCAAGATATGATTTTTAAGGCGACAGTGCTGCAGTAACCAGCTTGTCTGGAAAATTTTCAAATGGACTGCGAAAATAAATGTATTATGTCTGTTAGCACCACGTGTTCGACTCTGGCAACGGTCTCGGGTACGGGGTGTTACAATTAAATTGGTATCAGAGCTACGGTTTAGTCGATTCTAGGACTACCGTAATACGTTTGGGTCTAGCTATACATGCCATTATGTGATTATTTGATAGTGTGGTGATTTCTGACATTTGCAAATGTGTGTATTTATAGTAATGGATCCCGATCCCGACCGAGCGGTAGCTGATGATCTTGAGAGTGTAGCGCCTACTCCCGCACAAGGGACAGCTCCGGCGGACTCTCAACCTATTGCTAGTAATCCGAATGATGAAGCTAGACAAGCTTTCTATAGCGTGATGAATGATTGGTTCAACCAATACATTCGAACTAATACGACTGTTCCACAACCTCCATTCCCGACTAATGCCACCCCCGCACCTACAATACCTCCGGCAACTGACCAAATAAGGTCAAATAAGCCCCCAGTTGACAGAATCCGAAAACACGGGGCTACTGAATTTAAGGCTACGGATAGCGATGATGCTGAGCAAATTAAATTTTGGTTGGACAACACTATTCGGGTACACGATGAGCTATCTTGCACACCCGATGAGTGCCTAAAGTGTACTATCTCCTTGCTACATGATTCTGCCTACTATTGGTGGAATACGTTGACTTCTGTTGTGCCCAGAGAGCAAGTAACTTGGGAGTTCTTCCAAACCGAGTTTCGAAAGAAGTATATCAGTCAGAGATTCATCGACAAAAAAAGGAAGGAATTTCTTGAACTCAAACAAGGTTCCATGTCAGTTACCGACTATGAACGAAAATTTGTGAGGCTTAGCCGATACGCGCGAGAATGAATTTCTTCAGAGGCCGTGATGTGTAAACGTTTCGAGGATGGACTGAATGATGATATAAAGCTGTGTGTTGGCATTTTAGAAATCCGAGAATTTGTGGTACTCGTCGAGCGAGCTTGCAAAGCTGAGGAGCTCAGTATGGAGAAAAGAAAAGCTGATATGGGAGCAAAGGAGTTTCGTAAGAGGCTTCGGGGAGGCCCTTTCAATAGTCATCGAAGAAATTTAGAGATGATTTAGGCCGATCTAGAAACACTTCTGGCTTTTCTAGACGAGATCGCGATCGACCCCCCGTGAGTGCACGAGTCACTTCGGTCGCCAGTGTTGGAACTAATCGTCGAGACAGAGCGGAGTGCCAGTATTGTGGTAAATGGCATTCGGGGAGTTGTAGATTCCATGACCGCTCCTGTTACAAGTGCGGGTCAGTTGACCACTTTATTAAAGATTGCCCGAGGTTGTCTGAACAGAATGTAAATCAGAGTGGGAAACCGGGTGCTACCACTGCTCGAGGTAGACCATCTAGAAATACGGGCAATGCTAGTGGTGGTCAGAGAGGATCTAGAGATGCAACGACCAGATCTGAGGCTCGTGCTCCTGCTAGAGCTTATGCTATACGCACACGCGAGGATGCTTCCTCGCCAGACGTTATTACCGGTACTTTTACTCTCTTTGATTCTAATGTGGTTGCTTTGATTGACCCCGGTTCTACTCATTCTTATATATGTGAAACCTTAGCATCCAGTAAGACTTTACCTATTGAGTCTACTAAGTTCGTAATTCGGGTGTCAAATCCCTTGGGTCGTTACGTGCTTGTCGACAAAGTGTGTAAGAAATGTCCCCTAGTAATTCGAGGTTCCTATTTTCCGACGGACTTGTTGATGCCGTTGATGATTTGATGTTATCCTCGGTTTAGATTGGTTGACTGTGCATGATGCGGTTGTGAATTGCAAAAGTAAGACTATTGAATTGAGGTGCGCAAATAACGAGATAATCCGAGTGGAGTCTATGGACTTAAAGGGGTTGCCATCTATAATATCATCAACGTTGGCCCAGAAATATGTAAGAAAGGGGTGTGAAGCATACCTTGCGTATGTACTTGATGACAAAGAGTTAGAAAAGAAACCCGAATCTGTGCCGGTGGTTTGTGAATACCCGAATGTTTTTCCCAAGGAATTACCGGGTTTACCACCTGTTCGGGAGGTAGAGTTTGGTATTGAGCTTGTACCTGGGACTACGCCGATTTCGATAGCTCCGTATCGTATGGAACCAACCGAGTTAAAAGAGTTGAAAGCTCAGTTGCAAGAATTGACGGATAGAGGTTTCGCTCGACCAAGTTTCTCTCCTTGGGGTGCACCAGTATTGTTTGTGAAAAAGAAGGACGGAACCATGAGGTTGTGCATCGACTATCGTCAGCTGAATAGAGTGACAATAAAGAATAAATATCCGTTACTGCGTATTGACAATTTGTTTGATCAACTAAAGGGAGCCTCGGTGTTTTCAAAGATAGATTTGAGATCGGGTTATTACCAGTTGCGGATTCGAGATTCGGATATACCCAAAACTGCTTTCAGAACGAGATACGGTCACTACGAGTTCTTAGTGATGCCGTTTGGGCTCACTAATGCCCCTGCGGTATTTATGGATTTGATGAATCGGATCTTCAGACAGTATTTGGACCGGTTCGTAGTTGTGTTCATTGATGACATCTTGGTCTATTCAAGAGATGAGACCGAACATGCTGAGCACCTGAGATTAGTGTTGCGAATTTTACGGGATAAGCAGTTATATGCTAAGTTCAGTAAGTGTGAGTTCTGGTTAAGAGAGGTTAGCTTCTTGGGTCATGTGGTATCTGCATCGGGTATTCGAGTTGATCCGGGCAAAATTTCAGCCATACTTAACTAGAAGCCTCCGAGAAATATTACTGAGGTTCGGAGCTTTTTGGGACTTGCCGGTTACTACCGACGGTTTGTAAAAGGTTTCTCGATGATAGCCACACCGATGACAAAACTACTTCAGAAAAATGTTAAGTTCGAATGGACGGAAAAATGTCAGAAAAGTTTTGATCAACTGAAAACTTATTTGACTGAAGCTCCAATTTTAGTGCAGCCCGAATCAGGCAAGGAGTTCGTCATTTATAGTGATGCATCCCTACTTGGGTTGGGTTACGTATTGATGCAAGAAGGTCGAGTTGTGGCCTATGCGTCGAGACAATTAAAGCCACATGAGAAAAATTATCCGACCGATGATCTTGAACTAGCTGCCATTGTGTTCGCCTTGAAAATATGGCGACATTACTTATTTGGTGAGAAGTGCCATGCATTTTCGGATCACAAAAGTCTTAAATATTTGATGACTCAAAGAGTCTTAAATCTACGACAAAGACGTTGGCTCGAGTTGTTAAAAGATTATGAGCTTGTCATTGACTATCACCCGGGAAAGGCTAATGTGGTTACGGATGCCTTAAGCCGTAAATCACTGTTTGCTTTACGAGCAATGAATGTACACTTGTCTGTTCTATCCGACAATGTGTTAGTGGCGGAATTAAAGGCCAAACCATTGTTGATTCATCAAATTCGTGAAGCTCAGAAAGTCGATGATGAATTGGTTGCAAAACGGGCTGAATGTGTTCCGAATATGGAATCAGAGTTTCAAATTGATGATGACGATTGTTTGAGGTTCAGAAGTCGGTTGTGTGTTCCAAGAAATTCAGAACTCATTTCGATGATTCTGAACGAAGCTCATTGTAGCCGAATGTCAATTCACCCGGGGAGTACGAAAATGTACAACGATCTAAGACGTCAGTTTTGGTGGCATGGCATGAAACGAGACATTTCCAATTTTGTCTCGAAGTGTTTAATATGTCAGCAAGTGAAGGCGGAACATCAAGTGCCTACGGGTTTACTTCAGCCGATCATGATACCTGAATGGAAATGGGATAGAATCACGATGGATTTTGTGTCTGGGTTTCCATTGTCGACAAGTAAGAAAGATGCGATTTGGGTTGTTGTTGATAGATTGACTAAGTCGGCTCATTTTATCCCCGTACATACAGATTTTTCATTGGATAAACTAGCTGAATTGTATGTTTCTCAGATAGTGAGATTACACGGGGTACCGATTTCTATTGTGTCGAATAGAGATCCGAGATTCACCTCGCGATTTTGGAAGAAATTGCAAGAAGCTTTGGGTACCAAGCTGCATTTTAGCACCGCTTTTCATCCACAAACCGATGGTCAATCCGAGCGGATAATTCAGATACTTGAGGATATGTTGAGATGTTGCATCCTCGAGTTTAGTGGCTCATGGGAGCGGTATTTACCTTTGATTGAATTTGCTTACAACAATAGTTTTCAATCAAGTATTAAGATGGCACCTTACGAGGCTTTGTACGGACGTAAATGTCGTACACCATTGTTTTGGACCGAGCTCGGTGAAAGTAAAATTTTCGGAGTTGATTTGATTAAAGATGCTGAACGAAAAGTAAAAGTAATCCGTGAAAGTCTGAAGGCAGCCACAGATCGCCAGAAGTCGTACGCGGATTTGAAACAAAAAGACATTGAGTATCAGGTGGGAGACAAAGTGTTTCTTAAGGTTTCACCTTGGAAAAAGATACTCAGATTTGGCCGTAAGGGCAAATTGAGTCCGAGATTCATTGGGCCGTATGAAATATCCGAACGAGTTGGTCCAGTTGTGTATAGATTGATTTTGCCCCCTGAACTTGAAAAGATTCACGACGTCTTTCATGTTTCGATGCTTCGATGTTATAGATCTGATCCATCGCACATAATTAATCCATCAGAAGTTGAAATTCAACCTGATATGATTTATGAAGAAGAACCGATTCGTATCCTAGCTCGTGAAGTGAAAGAGTTACGAAACAAAAGGGTTCCGTTAGTGAAAGTGTTATGGCTCAAACACGGGATCGAAGAAGCTACTTGGGAAACCGAGAATGCCATGAAAGAACGATACCCAAACCTATTTATCGGTAAGATTTTCGGGGACAAAAATTTCTTAAGTGGGGGAGAGTTGTGACAGCCCTAAATTGACCCTAGTCGAAAAGTGGTTTCGGGACCACGAAACCGAGTCTTATAAATAATTAAAGGTTATATTCTGTGTTTATGATGTGCGTAAATGCTTCTGTGATAGTTCCATACTTTAATTTGGTCAGTGTTGTGAAATTTATTAGTAGGGACTTATGTGAGACATTTTAGAAATATGCTAGGCAAGTGTTAAAGAGGCCTATTAATACATGTGGGAAAGTGCTTGTCCTTGCATGTCAAATTAGCCAAATTAAAGCATAGTGGCCGGCCATGCTATGGGTGGAAACATGTCACAAACATGTTATGTTAGTGATGTATGTTAGGAAAAATAAAATAAGGAGCATGGTAATAAAATAATGAAAGGGAATATGCTGAAAACAAAGAAAAAAAAAAGTGTTCATCCTTTTCATTTCTTTTGGCCGAAAGTTCTAAGGAAGAAGAAAGGAGCTCTTGCTTTATGTTCGGCTTGGAAAAGGATTAGGAGGAGGTTCGGCCATACTTGTGTCTAGGATAAGGTATGTTTGATGTTGTGCCATGAGACTCATGCATGTTTTTAGTTGTTAGCTTGAGTTCTAACTAGCCCATGGTTCAAATCTTTGCTATGTCATGGAGATGATATTCGGCTAAGGTGGATTGGTGTTGATGTCATTTCCATGCTAAAAGTGAAGCTTTGTAATGATGCATGTGATGGTGGATTGATGACTCTTGAATCTTCTTTTTAGCATTTTTGAGTGAGACATTAAGTTCTTTGTTTAACCATGACCAAAATTGAAATGGTATGGTGTTGTGATGCATTCGGCCATGGTAGGAAGTAGAAGAGAAATGTGGTTGTTGTTCACGTTATTTAGATGAGAAATGGTAGTAAGGTGAAGTGCAAGTGTTAGTGTTTGATTTACCAATGTGTATATGTGTATTAGCCGAGTTTTGAATTTGAAACAAAATGGTATGTAGTCAATACAAGTAACCATATTTGTAGGAAGTATTAAGTATATACTCGACCTCAACCTAGACATGTATATTCGGCCACATGAGATAGGTTGGTGTTGCATGTGTTCGGTTAGAGGCAAGCATATTGATGCTTTTATCTTGGCTTAGATAATCGGCTAAAAGAGAGTGTGGGCTAAAATGTTGAGTTTGATTTATGATTTCCATATATATATGTGACTTTAATGCCTAATGTATATATGGGCTAAGTACCTTGAGGTTCTCTTTTGATGTTCAAATGAATTGTGTTAAATTGCTTAATGTGATTAAAAATGCGCATGACCATTGTGTATTTGAGCTAAAAGGTGGCCATATGACCTATCAAGCTCCTTGTCATATTCGGCCATAAGCTAGCATAATGAGACTTTAATAAGTTAAATTTGTTTGAATTAGCTCAAGAGCTTAGAGGACCACAGTTGGATAAGGGAAAGGAAAAAGTTATCGAATAGCCGCCGAAAACGTTCGACCACATCCGAGGTAAGTTTTCGAGCAATGAGACTTAGTTTATGATTTGATTAAGTCATGATGTATGAGCATAACAAATATACGGTGATATGATGATTCTACTTGAATTATATGATGAGTTAATTAGTCTATACGTATGACGGGTAGCCGTGTGTGCATAGAGATCGTGTCATAAAGCAAACTAAACCATGCTGTTTGTATGTGGCTAGTAAGCCGAAAATGGGAGTGCTTAATACGTGACTTGTGTTTGAACTCTAATTATGAAAATGAGATATAAATGTGTCATGATTTATTGATATGTGCATGAATATTCGGATGATAACCGGGCTAAGTCCCGAAGGCATTTGCGCTAGTGACTAGTTCCGGGCTAAGTCCCGAAGGCATTTGTGCGAGTTATTACATCCGGGCTAAGTCCCGAAGGCATTTGTGCGAGTTATTACATCCGGGCTAGGTCCCGAAGGCATTTGTGCGAGTTACTATATCCGGGCTAAGTCCCGAAGGCATTGGTGCGAGTTACTATATCCGGGCTACGTCCCGAAGGCATTGAGCGAGTAGCTATATCTAGTTAAATCCCGAAGGTACTTGGCTTGGGAATGAGCGACCTTGCTGTAATAGTTTCGATTAATCTACTCGTAAAATCCCAGCAATGAGGTATGTCTCGTATATGCATTGATTTAGTTGAGCCCTTACAATTAGTATTCGCTCAGTCGATAAATGAGCTACCGGCCTTTGGCTAAGTTGATCTTCTGTGTATGAATATAAGGGTTGGTGATGTGAAGTAAGTATGATATTGAGAATTTGTGCATATGAAATTATCTGTTTAGCCATATGAATGCTACACTTTAGTTGTGTCTAATTTTATGGCTCAAACTTACTAAGCAATAAATGCTTACTCCGTTCTTTGAATCTCTGTTTTATAGATTTTGGTTCGTCAGCTATCGGACTCGGGATTATTGAAGTCGAAGTCGCCCACACTATCAAAGCCCCTTTTTGGTACACTTTTGGTTGAACTTTGAAATGGCATGTATAGGACTACCCTTTTTGTTGTTGGTCATGGACCCTTTGGTTTTGTATAAATTTGGATAGCCATGCGAAAATGGCTTATATACACTTTGAGTTTAATATTATAATCATCTTGTATGATGTTCATTAAGAGGTATGGAAATGTTTGGGAACGATTAGCCATTGGAATGGTTAATCATGATCATATTTTGTGCTATATATGCTAAAGGGCTAGTTGAATCATGGAAACTATGTAATAGGTAAAGTTTACCCTAAAGGTTGATGCTGGCAGCAGCAGTGATGTGGATGTGAAAAATCACTAAAAATAGTAGGAATGGAATTAAATAAGGAATAAATTATGTAATCGAACCTTGATGAATCTATTTTCATAGGAAAGTAACGGAACGGTCATATGAACAGTATATAATGAGATGTTAAAGTTTTCGTGAAACAGGGCCAGAACGGTTTTTGGATTCCCTGTTCCAACTTTAGAAATTCATTATAAATTAACCAGAGATAATTAGAAGTCAAGCCTTACATGTATAGATTCCTTGTTGAGTCTAGTTTCGTTAGAAACAAACGGCATCAATATTGAAGCCCTGTACAGGGAGATATCCAAGTCGTAATGCGCAAAGGGCAGTGTAGTCGAACCCTGAAACAGGGGGGAATTTAACTAATAAAAAGTACTAATTGGCTCAACCAAAAATTCTAGAAAAATATTTGTAGATAAACATATGAGTCTAGTTTCGTGAAAAATTTACGAAACTGGTTTTTGAGTTTTGAGACTCAATATATGATTTTTAAGGCGACAGTGCTGCAGTAACTAGCTTGTCTGGAAAATTTTCAAATGGACTGCGAAAATAAATGTATTATGTCTGTTAGCACCACGTGTTCGACTCTGGCAACGGTCTCGGGTACGGGGTGTTACAATTAAATTGGTATCAAAGCTACGGTTTAGTCGATTCTAGGACTACCGTAATACGTTTGGGTCTAGCTATACATGCCATTATGTGATTATTTGATAGTGTGGTGATTTCTGACATTTGCAAATGTGTGTATTTATAGTAATGGATCCCGATCCCGACCGAGCGGTAGCTGATGATCTTGAGAGTGTAGCGCCTACTCCCGCACAAGGGACAGCTCCGGCGGACTCTCAACCTATTGCTAGTAATCCGAATGATGAAGCTAGACAAGCTTTCTATAGCGTGATGAATGATTGGTTCAACCAATACATTCGAACTAATACGACTGTTCCACAACCTCCATTCCCGACTAATGCCACCCCCGCACCTACAATACCTCCGGCAACTGACCAAATAAGGTCAAATAAGCCCCCAGTTGACAGAATCCGAAAACACGGGGCTACTGAATTTAAGGCTACGGATAGCGATGATGCCGAGCAAGTTAAATTTTGGTTGGACAACACTATTCGGGTACACGATGAGCTATCTTGCACACCCGATGAGTGCCTAAAGTGTACTATCTCCTTGCTACATGATTCTGCCTACTATTGGTGGAATACGTTGACTTCTGTTGTGCCCAGAGAGCAAGTAACTTGGGAGTTCTTCCAAACCGAGTTTCGAAAGAAGTATATTAGTCAGAGATTCATCGACAAAAAACAGAAGGAATTTCTTGAACTCAAACAAGGTTCCATGTCGGTTACCGACTATGAACAAAAATTTGTGAGGCTTAGCTGATACGCGCGAGAATGCATTTCTTCAGAGGCCGTGATGTGTAAACGTTTTGAGGATGGACTGAATGATGATATAAAGCTGTGTGTTGGCATTTTAGAAATCCGAGAATTTGTGGTACTCGTCGAGCGAGCTTGCAAAGCTGAGGAGCTCAGTATGGAGAAAAGAAAAGCTGATATGGGAGCGAAGGAGTTTCGTAAGAGGTCTTCGGGGAGGCCCTTTCAACAGTCATCGAAGAAATTTAGAGATGATTTAGGCCGATCTAGAAACACTTCGGGCTTTTCTAGACGAGATCGCGATCGACCCCCTGTGAGTGCACGAGTCACTTCGGTCGCGAGTGTTGGAACTGATCGTCGAGACAGAGCGGAGTGCCAGTATTGTGGTAAATGGCATTCGGGGAGTTGTAGATTCCATGACCGCTCCTGTTACAAGTGCGGGTCAGTTGACCACTTTATTAAAGATTGCCCGAGGTTGTCTGAACAGAATGTAAATCAGAGTGGGAAACCAGGTGCTACCACTGCTCGAGGTAGACCATCTAGAAATACGGGCAATGCTAGTGGTGGTCAGAGAGGATCTAGAGATGCAACAACCAGATCTGAGGCTCGTGCTCCTACTAGAGCTTATGCTATACGCACACGCGAGGATGCTTCCTCGCCAGACGTTATTACCGATACTTTTACTCTCTTTGATTCTAATGTGATTGCTTTGATTGACCCTGGTTCTACTCATTCTTATATATGTGAAACCTTAGCATCTAGTAAGACTTTACCTACTGAGTCTACTGAGTTCGTAATTCGGGTGTCAAATCCCTTGGGTCGTTACGTGCTTGTCGACAAAGTGTGTAAGAAATGTCCCCTAGTAATTCGAGGTTCCTGTTTTCCGGCGGACTTGATGCTTTTGCCGTTTGATGAATTTGATGTTATCCTCAGTTTAGATTGGTTGACTGTGCATGATGCGATTGTGAATTGCAAAAGCAAGACTATTGAATTGAGGTGTGCAAATAACGAGATAATCCGAGTGGAGTCTACGGACTTAAAGGGGTTGCCAGCTGTAATATCATCAACGTTGGCCCAGAAATATGTAAGAAAGGGGTGCGAAGCATACCTTGCGTATGTACTTGATGACAAAGAGTTAGAAAAGAAACCCGAATCTGTGCCAGTGGTTTGTGAATACCCGGATGTTTTTCCCGAGAAATTACCGGGTTTACCACCTGTTCGGGAGGTAGAGTTTGGTATTGAGCTTGTACCTGGGACTACGCCGATTTCGATAGCTCCGTATCGTATGGCACCAACCGAGTTAAAAGAGTTGAAAGCTTAGTTGCAAGAATTGACGGATAGAGGTTTCGCTCGACCAAGTTTCTCTCCTTGGGGTGCACCAGTATTGTTTGTGAAAAAGAAGGACGGAACCATGAGGTTGTGCATCGACTATCGTCAGCTGAATAGAGTGACAATAAAGAATAAATATCTGTTACCGCGTATTGACGATTTGTTTGATCAACTAAAGGGAGCCTCGGTGTTTTCAAAGATAGATTTGAGATCAAGTTATTACCAGTTGCGGATTCGAGATTCGGATATACCCAAAACTGCTTTCAGAACGAGATACAATCACTACGAGTTCTTAGTGATGCCGTTTGGGCTCACTAATGCCCCTGCGGTATTTATGGATTTGATGAATCGGATCTTCAGACAGTATTTGGACCGGTTCGTAGTTGTGTTCATTGATGACATCTTGGTCTATTCAAGAGATGAGACCGAACATGCTGAGCACCTGAGATTAGTGTTGCGAATTTTACGGGATAAGCAGTTATATGCTAAGTTCAGTAAGTGTGAGTTCTGGTTAAGAGAGGTTAGCTTCTTGGGTCATGTGGTATCCGCATCGGGTATTCGAGTTGATCCGAGCAAAATTTCAGCCATACTTAATTGGAAGCCTCCGAGAAATATTACTGAGGTTCGGAGCTTTTTGGGACTTGTCGGTTACTATCGACGGTTTGTAAAAGGTTTCTCGATGATAGCCACACCGATGACAAAACGACTTCAGAAAAATGTTAAGTTCGAATGGACGAAAAAATGTCAGAAAAGTTTTGATCAACTGAAAACTTATTTGACTGAAGCTCCAATTTTAGTGCAGCCCGAATCAGGCAAGGAGTTCGTCATTTATAGTGATGCATCCCTACTTGGGTTGGGTTGCGTATTGATGCAAGAAGGTCGAGTTGTGGCCTATGCGTCGAGACAATTAAAGCCACATGAGAAAAATTATCCGACCCATGATCTTGAACTAGCTTCCATTGTGTTCGCCTTGAAAATATGGCGACATTACTTATTTGGTGAGAAGTGCCATGTATTTTCAGATCACAAAAGTCTTAAATATTTGATGACTCAAAGAGTCTTAAATCTACGACAAAGACGTTGGCTCGAGTTGTTAAAAGATTATGAGCTTGTCATTGACTATCACCCAGGAAAGGCTAATGTGGTTGCGGATGCCTTAAGCCGTAAATCACTGTTTGCTTTACGAGCGATGAATGTACACTTGTCTGTTCTATCCGAAAATGTGTTAGTGGCGGAATTAAAGGCCAAACCATTATTGATTCATCAAATTCGTGAAGCTCAAAAAGTCGATGATGAATTGGTTGCAAAACGGGCTGAATGTGTTCCGAATATGGAATCAGAGCTTCAAATTGATGATGATGATTGTTTGAGGTTCAGAAGTCGGTTGTGTGTTCCAAGAAATTCAGAACTCATTTCGATGATTCTGAACAAAGCTCATTGTAGCCGAATGTCAATTCACCCGGGGAGTACGAAAATGTACAACGATCTGAAACTTCAGTTTTGGTGGCATGGCATGAAACGAGACATTTCCAATTTTGTCTCGAAGTGTTTAATATGTCAGCAAGTGAAGGTGGAACATCAAGTGCCTACGGGTTTACTTCAGCCGATCATGATACCTGAATGGAAATGGGATAGAATCACGATGGATTTTGTGTCTTGGTTGCCATTGTCGACAAGTAAGAAAGATGCGATTTGGGTTGTTGTTGATAGACTGACTAAGTCGGCTCATTTTATCCCCGTACGTACAGATTTTTCATTGGATAAACTAGCTGAATTGTATGTTTCTCAGATAGTGAGATTACACGGGGTACCGATTTCTATTGTGTCGGATAGAGATCCGAGATTCACCTTGCGATTTTGGAAGAAATTGCAAGAAGCTTTGGGTACCAAGCTGCATTTTAGCACCGCTTTTCATCCACAAACCGATGGTCAATCCGAGCGGATAATTCAGATACTTGAGGATATGTTGAGATGTTGCATCCTTGAGTTTAGTGGCTCATGGGAGCGGTATTTACCTTTGATTGAATTCGCTTACAGCAATAGTTTTCAATCAAGTATTAAGATGGCACCTTACGAGGCTTTGTACGGACGTAAATGTCGTACACCATTGTTTTGGACCGAGCTCGGTGAAAGTAAAATTTTCGGAGTTGATTTGATTAAAGATGTTGAACGGAAAGTAAAAGTAATCCGTGAAAGTCTGAAGGCAGCCACAGATCGCCAGAAGTCGTACGCGGATTTGAAACGAAAAGACATTGAGTATCAGGTGGGAGACAAAGTGTTTCTTAAGGTTTCACCTTGGAAAAAGATACTCAGATTTGGCCGTAAGGGCAAATTGAGTCCGAGATTCATTGGGCTGTATGAAATATCCGAACGAGTTGGTCCAGTTGCGTATAGATTGATTTTGCCCCCTGAACTTGAAAAGATTCACGACGTCTTTCATGTTTCGATGCTTCGACGTTATAGATCTGATCCATCGCACATAATTAATCCATCAGAGGTTGAAATTCAACCTGATATGAGTTATGAAGAAGAACCGATTCATATCCTGGCTCGTGAAGTGAAAGAGTTACGAAACAAAAGGGTTCCGTTAGTGAAAGTGTTATGGCTCAAACACGGGATCGAAGAAGCTACTTGGGAAACCGAGAATGCCATGAAAGAACGATACCCAAACCTATTTACTGGTAAGATTTTCGGGGACGAAAATTTCTTAAGTGGGGAGAGTTGTGACAGCCCTAAATTGACCCTAGTCGGAAAGTGGTTTTGGGACCACGAAACCGAGTCTTATAAATAATTAAAGGTTATATTCTGTGTTTATGATGTGCGTAAATGCTTGTGTGATAGTTCCATACTTTAATTTGGTCAGTGTATGTGAAATTTATTAGTAGGGACTTATGTGAGACAATTTAGAAATATGCTAGGCAAGTGTTAAAGAGGCCTATTAATACATGTGGGAGAGTGCTTGTCCTTGCATGCTAAATTAGCCAAATTAAAGCATAGTGGCTGGCCATGCTATGGGTGGAAACATGTCACAAACATGTTATGTTAGTGATGTATGTTAGGAAAAATAAAATAAGGAGCATGGTAATAAAATAATAAAAGGGAATATGATGAAAACAAAGAAAAAAAAGTGTCCATCCTTTTCATTTCTTTTGGCCGAAAGTTCTAAGGAAGAAGAAAGGAGCTCTTGCTTCATGTTTGGCTTGGAAGAGGATTAGGAGGAGGTTCAGCCATACTTGTGTCTAGGATAAGGTATGTTTGATGTTGTGCCATGAGACTCATGCATGTTTTTAGTTGTTAGCTTGAGTTCTAACTAGCCCATGGTTCAAATCTTTACTATGTCATGGAGATGATATTCGGCTAAGGTGGATTGGTGTTGATGTCATTTCCATGCTAAAAGTGAAGCTTTGTAATGATGCATGTGATGGTGGATTGATGACTCTTGAATCTTCTTTTTAGCATTTTTGAGTGAGACATTAAGTTCTTTGTTTAACCATGACCAAAATTGAAATGGTATGGTGTTGTGATGCATTCGGCCATGGTAGGAAGTAGAAGAGAAATGTGGTTGTTGTTCACGTTATTTAGATGAGAAATGGAAGTAAGGTGAAGTGCAAGTGTTAGTGTTTGATTTACCAATGTGTATATGTGTATTAGCCGAGTTTTGAATTTGAAACAAAATGGTATGTAGTCAATACAAGTAACCATATTTGTAGGAAGTATTAAGTATATACTCGGCCTCAACCTAGACATGTATATTCGGCCACATGAGATAGGTTGGTGTTGCATGTGTTCGGTTAGAGGCAAGCATATTGATGCTTTTATCTTGGCTTAGATAATCGGCTAAAAGAGAGTGTGGGCTAAAATGTTGAGTTTGATTCATGATTTCCATATATATATGTGACTTTAATGCCTAATGTATATATGGGCTAAGTACCTTGAGGTTCTCTTTTGATGTTCAAATGAATTGTGTAAAATTGCTTAATGTGATTAAAAATGCGCATGACCATTGTGTATTTGAGCTAAAAGGTGGCCATATGACCTATCAAGCTCCTTGTCATATTCGGCCATAAGCTAGCATAATGAGACTTTAATAAGTTAAATTTGTTTGAATTAGCTCAAGAGCTTAGAGGACCACAGTTGGATAAGGGAAAGGAAAAAGTTATCGAATAGCCGCCGAAAACGTTCGACCACATCCGAGGTAAGTTTTCGAGCAATGAGACTTAGTTTGTGATTTATTAAGTCATGATGTATGAGCATAACAAATATACGGTGATATGATGATTCTACTTGAATTATATGATGAGTTAATTAGTCTATACGTATGACGGGTAGCCGTGTGTGCATAGAGATCGTGTCATAAAGCAAACTAAACCATGCTGTTTGTATGTGGCTAGTGAGCCGAAAATGGGAGTGCTTAATACGTGACTTGTGTTTGAACTCTAATTATGAAAATGAGATATAAATGTGTCATGATTTATTGATATGTGCATGAATATTCGGATGATAATCGGGCTAAGTTTCAAAGGCATTTGCGCTAGTGACTAGTTCCGGGCTAAGTCCCGAAGGCATTTGTGCGAGTTATTACATCCGGGCTAAGTCCCGAAGGCATTTGTGCAAGTTATTACATCCGGGCTAAGTCCCTTAGGCATTTGTGCGAGTTACTATATCCGGCTAAGTCCCGAAGGCATTGGTGCGAGTTACTATATCCGGGCTACGTCCCGAAGGCATTGGTGCGAGTTACTATATCCGGGCTACGTCCCGAAGGCATTGAGCGAGTAGCTATATCCGGTTAAATCCCGAAGGTACTTGGCTTGGGAATGAGCGACCTTGCTGTAATAGTTTCAATTAATATGCTCGTAAAATCCCAGCAATGTGGTATGTCTCGTATATGCATTGATTTAGTTGAGCCCTTACAATTAGTATTCGCTCAGTCGATAAATGAGCTACCGGCCTTTGGCTAAGTTGATCTTTTGTGTATGAATATAAGGGTTGGTGATGTGAAGTAAGTATGATATTGAGAATTTGTGCATATGAAATTATCTGTTTAGCCATATGAATGCTACACTTTAGTTGTGTCTAATTTTATGGCTCAAACTTACTAAGCATTAAATGCTTACTCCGTTCTTTGAATCTCTGTTTTATAGATTTTGGTTCGTCAACTATTGGACTCGGGATTATTGAAGTCGAAGTTGCCCACACTATCAAAGCCCCTTTTTGGTACACTTTTGGTTGAACTTTGAAATGGCATGTATAGGACTACCCTTTTTGTTGTTGGTCATGGACCCTTTGGTTTTGTATAAATTTGGATAGCCATGCGAAAATGGCTTATATACACTTTGAGCTTAATATTATAATAGTCTTGTATGATATTCATTAAGAGGTATGGAAATGTTTGGGAACGATTAGCCATTGGAATGGTTAATCATGATCATATTTTGTGCTATATATGCTAAAGGGCTAGTTGAATCATGGAAACTATGTAATAGGTAAAGTTTACCCTAAAGGCTGATACTGGCAGCAGCAGTGATGTGGATGTGAAAAATCACTAAAAATAGTAGGAATGGAATTAAATAGGGAATAAATTATTTAATCGAACCTTGATGAATCTATTTTCATAGGAAAGTAACGGAACGGTCATATGAACAGTATATAATGAGATGTTAAAGTTTTCGTGAAACAGGGCCAGAACGGTTTCTGGATTCCCTGTTCCGATTTTGGAAATTCATTATAAATTAACCAGAAATAATTAGAAGTCGTTCCTTACATTTATAGATTCCTTGTTGAGTCTAGTTTCATTAGAAACAAACGGAATCAATATTGAAGCCCTGTACAGGGAGATATCCAAGTCGTAATTTGCAAAGGTCAGTGTAGTCGAACCCTGAAACAGGGTGGACTTTAACTAATAAACTGTACTGATTGGCTTGACCAAAAATTCTAGAAAAAAATTTGTAGATAAAAATTTGAGTCTAGTTAAGTGAAAAAGTTACAAAACTGGTTTTTGAGTTTTGAGACTCAAGATATGATTTTTAAGGCGACAGTGATGCAGTAACCAGCTTGTCTGGAAAATTTTCAAATGGACTGCGAAAATAAATGTATTATGTCTGTTAGCACCACGTGTTCGACTCCGGCAACGGTCTCGGGTACGGGGTGTTACATGCCATACTCAAAATGTTGAGACTAACTATACCTAAATGTCCAATTGATAGTGTGATCGAGTCTCCGATGTCCTTTGATCCCCGAGCTAGCTTGGCGACATTATAAAAGATGGAAAGGAAGGGGGGTAAGCATTAAAGCTTAGTAAGCCCATATGCAAATAACATGCTATCTAAAAAAGTATTTAACATACATTTAACATAATAAACATAATTTATATTTCATCAAATCAGTTAAACTTACTCATTACATAAACAACTTTGTCATAAGTTCATAACACACTAAGGCATTACTCATGAGTTCGGTGTACATACTTGTATCAACTCATAACATAATCTCTTACTCATTATTCTCATTGACTTACCTTTTGGGTCTTCTGTCAAGTTACTCGATAATTTACCCGTTGAACACTTGGAATACTATTAGATACATGGAAGGCTCACACATAAGTGCCACATACATAGCTAAAGCGACCTAATATAACGTAACACATAAAAGTTCATTCTCGAGCTACTTACTAGTCTACTCACATAAGCTTTCGGTCAAGACGTAGCTACACGGATAGCTCACACAAGCTGTTAGGTATCCGCAACACATGCTGGACTACCTAGCCACTGGTAGGACGTACAAGACCAGCACTCGAAACCACATAAACATATATCACATATGTCATAAGCTTATAAATCACATGGTTCCTAGTGACATGTCACTTGTATCCTAAACTATTCCTATGGTTTAAACGAGATTTTTTGATATCACATCTTTGCCAAGCTTGCTCGTAATGTTGATCTCAATGTTCATAATACCAATCACTTACTCATGGAGCAATCAAAGAATAACTCATAATAGCATTAAAGAATTTGAATTCACATAATACTCAAGCATCAAAAATATAACATTACATCACATTATTTGTATATGAACTTACCTCAGTACAAAATGATGAAAACGAGCCTATTCTTCGTAAACCTTGTTTTTCCCCCGATCAAGACCCAAATCATGTTTTTCTTGATCTATAATGCCAAATTTAAATTATTTAATACATACATTGTTCGAATCGACCCATAACACATACTTTGGTAAAATTACATTTTTACCCCTAACTTTTCACTTGTACAAATTGGTCCTTAAGGTCATAAAACAAAATGCATGTATTTTCATTGTTACCCAAGCCTAGTCGATTCATATTCCTACTCCTAGCAGCCCATATTTTTCTTTATTTTACATATTTACTACCTATTTTACAACTTTTACAAATAGGTCATTTTTAGGTGTTTTCACGCAAAATCACTTTGTAAAAGATGTTTATCACACATCAAACTTTGACATTCTTCCATTAAACATCAAAATACATGCATGTCACAATCAAACTTTTACATTCTTCCATTAAACATCAAAATAGATGCATGTCACACATCAAACTTTCACATTCTTCCATTAAACATCAAAATACATGCATGTCACATATGGGTAAGTTTTTGAACATGAACCCTAGCTCAAAATGATGGTAGAAATAGCTAGATCGGTTGATTACAACTTCAAAAATGTAAAGAACATTAAAAACGGGGCTAGGATGCACTTACTATAGAGTTTGAAAGTTGAAGAAATCCTAGCTATGGTGAGCATGGAAATTTCGGTCAAGGTAGATGAAGATGAATAAGATTTTTGACTTATTTTCCCTTTTTATTCTTTTATTAACCAAATGAAAAAAAATGCCCTTAAGGCATTTCTTTCAAAATTTTCCTATTCATGCCCATTTTTGTCCAAAATTTTAGAACTTGGTCAACTTACTATTTAAGGACCTCTAATTAATAATCCATAGCAATTTCATGCTTAAAGCTTATAGAACTCAAGTTTTGCAACTTATTCAATTTAGACCCTAACTTCAAAATTGACGCTTTAGGCATAAAATTTCTACATGAAAATTTCACACAAACATGCATTCATATCATGGATCATCAAATAATTATAAAATAATTATTTCTACTTCGAATTTGTGGTCTCAAAACTATTGTTTCGACTAGACCCTAATTCGGGATGTTACAAATTCCTTCATGATAGTCAGTATTATTTTTGGGAGGATCCATTTTTGTTTAAACAATGTGCAGATAACATAATTAGGAAGTGCATAGTTGGAAGTGAAATTGATGAGATTTTGTACCACTACCATTTGTCTCTAAATGGGGGACACTTTGGTGGTTCCTACACTACAGCGAAGATTTTATAAGCAAGATACTTTTGGCCTACAGTGTTTAAAGATGTGTATGCATATGTGAAAAATTGTGATAGATGCCAAAGAACTAGAAACATATCAAGGAGGAACGAGATGACCTTGACAAATATTTTAAAGTTTGAACTATTTGACATACTGGGCATTGATTTTCTAAGTCTATTTCTTTCTTCTTATGGGAACAAATATATTTTGGTAGCTGTGGATCACGTATCCAAGTGGGTTGAAGCTGAGGCATACCCAAAAAATACTGCCTATACCACAGACAAATGGACAAGTTGAAAGGCTGACTCGTGAAATCAAAGGTTTTCTTGAGAGGGTAGTGCACCCTATTAGAAAAGATTGGTCTTGAAGGCTCAATGATGTTCTATGGCGTATCAAATTGTTTTTAAGACACTGTTAGGAATGACTCCTTATCGGCTAATTTTTGGAAAAGCATGTCATTTACTACTTGAATTGGAAAATAAAACTCACTGGGCCTTGAAACAATTAAATTTGGATCTTAAGTAAGCCATTGAGAGAAGGATGCTACAACCTGTTGAGTTGGAAGAGTTGAGGTTATTTCCATACAAGAATGCCAAGATGTGTAAAGAAAAATCCAAGAGCTGACATGATAGTCGTATACAACGTTGTGAATTCAGAAAAGGTTAAAAAGTGTTATTGTTTAATTTGAGGCTAATGTTATTCCGTGGGAAGCTCAAATCCCATGGAGAGGGCCTTATACCATCTTCAAAGTTTATATATATGGAGCTGTAGAATTGTACGAAAACTATGGAGGTACGTTTAAAGTTAATGGTCAACGTCTCAAGCACTATTGGGATAGTAAAGATGAGCTGTAACACCCCTTACCCGAGACCGTCGCCAGAGTCGAGCACGAGGCGTTACCAGACTTTTCTTACTTGTTTAGGGCATAAAAAAAATTTACTTTTTTAAAAAATATTGATTCACTTACATTCATCCAATAAATCCCTAAAAAGGGCCCTCGAGGCCCTAAAACGTACAATTGCAACGTTCAGGACCAAACCGAGAACATTAAAAATTTTCTGATTATTACACAAATCAAAACAATTTATTTCACTATTCATGATAAAACTAAAACAATTTATTTCACTATTCATAATAAAACTATCCATCCGTGTAACAGTCACTAAAGTAATTATAACTCGAGTTACAAAACTCAAAATTTAAATATGTAAATTTTCCCTGAAACTAGACTCATATATCTTCTTACCATAATTTTTCCAGAAATTTTGGTTTGGTCAATTTATACTTTATTCATTAAATGTTCCCTCATTTCGCAGTTCAGCGGGGCTGACCTCTCTTCACTAAAAATCGATTATCTTATTATACAGAAATCAGATAATGTTTCTGTTTGTTTCTAATGAAAATAGACTACTAAGGAATCTAGACATATAACCTTTGACTTAAAAATATTTTTTTACAATTTATAGTGATTTTCCAAAGTTGGACAGGGGATCACAAAGTCACTCAAAACCAGTCTTACAGAAATTTAAATATATCAGAATATAGACTTCTTTTGCTTGGTCTGTTTCTTTTATATAAAAATATACTCAATAAGCTTTAATTTTCTATCTCATTCACCATTTAATTCCATTTCTACAATTTTTAGTGATTTTTCAAAACCACATCACTGCTGCTATTGTGACAGCCCAAAATTGACCCTAGTCGGGAAGTGGTTTCGGGACCACAAAACCGAGTCATAAAAATAATTGATTTCCATATTCTATGCTTATTATGTGTGTACATGAGTATGTGGAAGTTTCATTCTCCAATTTTGCCAATTGCATGAGAAATTACTAAATAGGGATTGATATGAGACATGGTGAAAATATGATAGGCTAATTTAAAATGGTCTATTAATGCATGTTGTGAAAATGATGGGTTTGCATGTCAAATTACCCAAAATTTGAGCTAGTGGTTGGCCATGCTATGGGTGGAAACATGTTGGGAACATGTTGGCCTAGTGAGGTATGTAGGAAAAAATAAAATAAGGGGCATGGGCATAAAATAATGAAAAGGAGTATGATGAATACAAAAAAAAATGTGTGTAGTTGTTTCCCCCCCCCATTGCCGTGAGCTAAAGAAAAGAAAGGAGAAAATTTTTGTTCATCCTTTCTCATCTTCATTTAGCCGAAACTAGAAAGAAAAAAACAAAGAAAAAAAAATGCTCATCCTTTGGTTCATCCTTGGCCAAAATTTTAAGGAGGAAGGAAGAAGAAAGGTTGAAGAGGTTTGGCCATGCATGTAGCTAGGCTAAGGTATGTTTGATGATGTTCCATGAGATGCATGCATGTTTTAGTTGTTAGCTTGAGTTCTACCTAGCCCATGGTCTAAATCTTGCTATGTGATGGAAATGACACTCGGCCATGGATGCATCATTCTTGGTTGATGTTTGATGTTGTGGTGATGAGGCATGAGGATGAGTTAAGATTCGGCCTAGGTGGAGTTTGTGTTAATGCCATTGCATGCTAAATATGAAGCTTGTTAATGATGCATGTGATGTGGCTTGATGATTCTTGAACCTCCTTTTTAGCATTTTTGAGTGAGCACATATGTGCATTGGTTGCTAAATGGAGAAGAATCGGCTAGCAAGTTGTGTGCTAAGGCCGAATATAACTTTTGCATGTTAATGAGCAATGCATGTGTTAAATTGATGGAAAGGGAGAGGATGCTTTACTAGTGTGTATATGTGTGTATTAGCCAAGTTTTGAACTTGAAACAAAAGAGTGTTTAGTCAATACAAGTGACCATACTTGTAGAATGTATTAAGTGTTGAAATCGGCCCCAAAATAGACATGCATATTCGGCCAAGGGGGAAAATTAGCTAAAATGTTGAGTTTGATTCATGATTCCGTACATATGTGACTTTAATGTCTAATGTATAAATATGGGCTAAGTGCCTTGTGTTCCTCTTTTCGATGCTCAAATGATTAAATCAATTTATTTGTTTAATTAAGCTCAAGAGCAAAGGGGAACTAAATCCGATAAAGGGAAGGAAAAAGTGGTCGAATAGCTATCGGAATCGTTCGACAACACCCGAGTTAAGTTCTTGAGTAAAAGAGCTTAAATTATGATGTGATTAGATCATGTTTTGAGCAAATTAAAATCATGCTCTTTGTGTGGCTATTGAGCCGAATTTGCAAGAATGATAAATGTCTTGTGTTTGAGTTTTGCTAACGAAAATGAAATACGAATGGGCCATGATTTATTGTTAAATGTGCATGGTTATTTGAATGCTGTCCGGGCTAAGTCCCGAAGGCTTGTGCTAAGTGACAATATCCGGACTAAGATCCGAAGGCATTTGTGCGAGATACTAATTCCGGGCTAAGCCCGAAGGCATTTGTGCGAGTTACTAAATCCGGGTTAAGTCCCGAAGGCATTTGTGCGAGTTACTAAATCCGGGTTAAGTCCCAAAGGCATTTGTGCGAGTTACTAAATCCGGGTTAAGCCCGAAGGCATTTGTGCGAGTTACTAAATCTGGGTTAAGTCCCGAAGGCATTTGTGCGAATTACTATAACCGGGCTATGTCCCGAAGGCATTTGAACGAGGAGCTATATCCGGTTAAATTCCGAAGGTACGTGATTTGGGAATGAATGAACTTGCTGTAAAATTTCAGTTAATACTCTCAAAACATCCCAACATTGAGGTATGTTTCGTATGTGCTTGAATTTAGTTGAGCCCTTACAAATAAGTATTCGCTCAGTTGATAAACGAGCTACCGGCCTTTGGCTGAGTTGATCTTTTGTGTATGTACATAAGGGTTGATAATGTGAAGCAAGTACGATATCGTAAATTTGTGCATATGAAATTATCCGTTTAGCTATATGAATGCTATACTTTTGTTGTGCTGGAATTCCTTGCTCAAAACTTACTAAGCATAAATTGCTTACTCCGTTTCATTGCTCCTCTGTTTTATAGATTTGGTTCTCCAGCTATCGGACTCGGGATCTTGAGGTCAAAGTCGCCCACAGTATCAAAGCCCCTTTTGGTACAATTTTGGTTGAACTTCGAAATGGCATGTATAGGACTACCCGTTTGTTGTGGGTCGTGGACCCTTTGGACTTGTATAAATTTTGGATAGCCATGCGAAAATGGCTTATATGTGTTTGAGTATATTGTTATAATCATTTGGTGTGGATATGCTTGACAAGGATTGGCCATGGGGATGGTTAATCACTTTCATAAATTGTGCTATTTATGCAAAAAGGGCTAGTTGAATCATGGAAACCATGAAATAGGTAAAGTCTACCTTAAAGGCAGATGCTGACAGCAGCAGTGATGTAGATTTGGAAAATCACTAAAAATAGTAGGAAGGGAATTAAATAGTGAATAAATTATGTAAACAAACCTTGATGAATCTACTTTCATAGGAAAGTAACGAAACAATCATACGGACAGTATGTTAAGAGATATTCAGGTTCTCGTGAGATAGGGCCAGAACGGTTTCTGGATTTCCTGTTCCGACTTTGGAAATTCATTATAAATTAACCAGAGATAATTAGGAGTCATACCATATATGGATAGATTCCTCTCTGAGTCTAGTTTCTATAGAAACAAACGGCATCAGTATTTAAGCCCTGTACAGGGAGATATCCAAGTCGTAATGCGCAAAGGTCAGGGTAGTCGATCCCTGTAACATGGGAGACTTTGACTAATAAACTGTACTAATTGGCCCGACCAAAAATTCTAGAAAAAAATATGTAGATGGGCATATGAGTCTAGTTTCAGGGAAAAATCACGAAACTGATTTTCGAGTTGTGAAACTCAAGATATGATTTTTAAAGCGACTAGTACGCAGATTGGCAGTGTCTGAGAAATATTTTTATAAGGGGTTTAAAGTCTGTTAACACCTCGTGTTCGACTCCGGTGTCGGTCTCGGGTTTCGGGTGTTACAGTTGATTGGTATCAGAGCTACGGTTTAGTCGATTCTAGGACTACCGTAATGCGTTGGGTCTAGCTATACACGCCATTTTATGTGATTACTTGATAGTGTGGTGATTTCTGACAATTGTAAATGTGTTTATTTATAGTAATGGATCCTGATCCCGACCGAGAGGTAGCTGATGATGTTGAGAGTGTAGCGCCTGCTCCCGCACAAGGGACAGCGCCGGCGGACTCTCAACCTAATGCTAGTAACCCGAATGAGGAAGCTAGACAAGCTTTCTATAGCGTGATGAATGATTGGTTCAACCAATACATTCGAACTAATACGGCTGTTCCACAACCTCCATTCCCGACTAATACCACCCCCGCACCTACAATACCTCCGGTAACTGACCAAGTAAGGTCAAATAAGCCCCCAGTTGACAGAATCCGAAAACATGGGGCTACTGAATTTAAGGCTACGGATAGCGACGATGCCGAGCAAGCTGAATTTTGGTTGGACAACACTATCCGGGTACTCGATGAGCTATCTTGTACACCCGATGAATGCCTAAAGTGTACTATCTCCTTGCTACGCGATTCTGCCTACTATTGGTGGAGTACTCTAACTTCTGTTGTGCCCCGAGAGCAAGTAACTTGGGAGTTTTTCCAAACTGAGTTTCGGAAAAAGTATATCAGTCAGAGATTTGTTGATCAAAAACGGAAGGAATTTCTTGAGCTTAAGCAAGGTTCTATGTCAGTTACTGATTACGAGCGAAAATTTGTTAGAATTAGTAGATACGCTCGGGAATATGTTTCGTCCGAGGCTATTATGTGTAAACGCTTCGAGGATGGGCTGAATGAAGATATAAAAATGTTCGTTGGCGTTCTTGAAATACGAGAGTTCGTAGTACTTGTCGAGCGAGCTTGTAAAGCCGAAGAGCTTAGAAAAGAAAAACAAAAAGTTGATGAGGGAACTGGAGAGTTTCGTAAAAGATCTTCGGGAAGTCTCTTCAACAGGCATCGAAGAAATTTCGAGATGATGTGGGCTGGTCGAGAGGCACTTCGGGCCTTTTTAGACGAGATCGTGATCGACCCCCTGTGGGTACACGAGGCACTTCGGTCACTAGTGTTGGGAATGAACGTCGAGACAGAACGAAATGTCGATATTGCGGTAAATGGCATTCGGGGAGTTGTAGATTCCCTGACCGCTCCTATTACAAGTGCGGATCGGTTGACCACTTCATTAAAGATTGCCCGAGGTTGTCTGAACAGAATGTAAATCAGAGTGGGAAACCGGGTGCTACCACTGCTCGAGGTAGACCATCTGGAAATACGGGCAATGCTGGTGGTGGTCAGAGAGGATCTAGAGATGCTACGACCAGATCCGAGGCTCGTGTGCCTGCTAGAGCTTATGCTATACGTGCCCGCGAGGATGCTTCTTCGCCTGATGTTATTACCGGTACTTTTACTCTCTTGGATACTAATGTAATTGCTTTGATTGACCCCGGTTCTACTCATTCTTACATATGTGAAACCTTAGCATCCAGTAAGACTTTACCTATTGAGTCTACTGAGTTCGTAATTCGGGTGTCAAATCCCTTGGGTCGTTACGTGCTTGTCGACAAAGTGTGTAAGAAATGTCCCCTAGAAATTCGAGGTTCCTGTTTTTCGGCGGACTTGATGCTTTTGCCGTTTGATGAATTTGATGTTATTCTTGGTTTGGATTGGTTGACCGTGCATGATGCGGTTGTGAATTGCAAAAGCAAGACTATTGATTTGAGGTGCGCAAATAACGAAGTAATCTGAGTTGAGTCTACGGACTTGGAGGGGATGCCAGCTGTAATATCAGCAATGTTGGCCCAGAAATATGTAAGAAAAGGGTGCGAAGCATACCTTGCGTATGTACTGGATGACAAAGAATTAGACAAGAAACCCGAATCTGTGCCGGTGGTTTGTGAATACCCGGATGTTTTTCCTGAAGAATTACCGGGTTTACCACCTATTCGGGAGGTAGAGTTTGGTATTGAGCTTGTACCTGGGACTACGCCGATTTCGATAGCTCCGTATCGTATGGCACCAACCGAGTTAAAAGAGTTGAAAGCTCAGTTGCAAGAATTGACGGATAGAGGTTTTGCTCGACCAAGTTTCTCACCTTGGGGTGCACCAGTATTGTTCGTGAAAAAAGAAGGACAGAACCATGAGGTTGTGCATTGACTATCGTCAACTGAATAAAGTGACGATAAAGAACAAATATCCGTTACCGCGTATCGATGAATTGTTCGACCAACTGAAGGGAGCCTCAGTGTTCTCAAAATAGATTTGAGATCGGGCTATTATTAGTTGCGAATTCGAGATTCGGACATACCCAAAACTGCCTTCAGAACGAGATATGGTCACTACGAGTTCTTAGTGATGCCGTTTGGGCTCACTAATGCCCCTGCGGTATTTATGGATTTGATGAATCGGATCTTCAGACCATATTTGGATCGGTTCATAGTTGTGTTCATTGATGACATCTTGGTCTATTCAAGAGATGAGACCGAACATGCTGAGCACCTGAGACTGGTGTTGCAAATTTTGCGGGATAAGCAGTTATATGCTAAGTTCAGTAAGTGTGAGTTCTGGTTAAGAGAGGTTAGCTTCTTGGGTCATGTGGTATCCGCATCGGGTATTCAAGTTGACCCGAGCAAAATTTCAGTCATACTTAACTGGAAGCCTCCAAGAAATATTACCGAAGTTCGGAGCTTTTTGGGGCTCGCCGGTTATTACCGATGATTTGTCAAAGGTTTCTCGATGATAGCCACACCAATGACGAAGCTACTTCAAAAGGATGTTAAGTTCGAATGGACGGAGAAATGTCAGAAAAGTTTCGATCAACTGAAAACTCATTTGACTGAAGCTCCAATTTTAGTGCAACCCGAATCAGGCAAAGAGTTTGTCATTTATAGTGACGCATCCCTACTTGGGTTGGGTTGCGTATTGATGCAAGAAGGTCAAGTTGTGGCCTATGCGTCGAGACAATTAAAGCCACATGAGAAAAATTATCCGACCCATGATCTTGAACTAGCTGCCATCGTATTTGCTTTAAAAATATGGCGACATTACTTATTTGGTGAAAAGTGCCATGTATTTTCGGATCACAAAAGTCTCAAATATTTGATGACTCAAAGAGACTTAAATCTGCGACAAAGACGTTGGCTTGAGTTGTTGAAAGATTACGAGCTTGTCATTGATTACCACCCGGGAAAGGCTAATGTGGTTGCGGACGCCTTAAGCCGGAAGTCATTGGTTGCTTTACGAGCAATGAATGTGCATTTGTCTGTTCTACCTGACAATGTGTTAGTTGCTGAATTAAAAGCCAAACCATTATTGATTCATCAAATTCGTGAAGCCCAGAAAGTTGATGATGAATTGGTTGCAAAACGGGCTGAGTGTGCTCTGAACAAGGAATCGGAGTTTCAAATTGATGATGATGATTGTTTGAGGTTCAGAAGTCGTTTGTGTGTTCCAAGGAGTTCGAAACTCATTTCAATGATTCTGAACGAAGCCCATTGTAGCCGAATGTCAAGTCACCCGGGGAGTACGAAAATGTACAACGATTTGAAACGTTGGTTTTGGTGGCATGGTATGAAACGAGACATCTCCGACCTTGTTTCGAGATGTTTAATATGTCAACAAGTGAAAGCGGAACATCAAGTGCCTTCAGGATTACTTCAGCCGATCATGATACCCGAGTGGAAATGGGATCGAGTCACAATGGACTTTGTGTCCGGACTGCCATTGTCAACAAGTAAGAAGGATGCGATTTGGGTTGTTGTCGATAGACTGACTAAGTCGGCTCACTTTATCCCCGTGTGTATGGATTTTTCATTGGATAGACTAGTTGAATTGTACGTTTCTCAGACTGTGAGATTACACGGGGTACCTATTTCTATCGTGTCGGATAGAGATCTGAGATTCACCTCGCGATTTTGGAGGAAATTGCAAGAAGCTTTGGGTACCAAGCTGCATTTTAGCACTGCTTTTCATCCCCAAACCGATGGTCAATCTGAGCGGATAATTCAGATACTTGAGGATATGTTGAGATGTTGCATCCTCGAGTTCAGTGGTTCATGGGAACGGTATTTACCTTTGATTGAATTTGCTTACAATAATAGTTTTCAATCAAGTATTAAGATGGCACCTTACGAGGCTTTGTACGGTCGTAAATGCCGTACACCATTGTTTTGGACCGAGCTCGGTGAAAGTAAAATTTTCGGAGTGGATATGATTAAGGATGCCGAACAGAAAGTAAAGGTAATCCGTGAAAGTCTGAAAGCAGCCACAGATCGTCAAAAATCGTATGCGGATTTGAAACGAAAGGACATTGAATATCAGGTGGGAGATAAAGTGTTCCTTAAAGTTTCGCCTTGGAAAAAGGTACTCAGGTTTGGCCGTAAGGGCAAGTTGAGCCCGAGATTCATTGGGCCGTACGAAATCTCCGAACGAGTTGGTCCGGTTGCGTATAGATTGATTTTGCCCCCTGAGCTTGAAAAGATTCACGACGTCTTTCATGTTTCGATACTTCGACGCTATCGATCTGATCCATCGCACATAATTAGCCCATCAGAGGTTGAAATTCAAGTCGATATGAGTTATGAAGAAGAGCCGATGCGTATCCTAGCTCGTGAAGTGAAAGAGTTGCGAAACAAAAGGGTTCCGTTAGTTAAGGTGTTATGGCTCAAACATGGGATCGAGGAACCTACTTGGGAAACCGAGAGCTCGATGAAAGAATGATACCCAAACCTATTTACCGGTAATATTTTCAGGGATGAAAATTTCTTAAGTGGGGGAGAGTTGTGACAGCCCAAAATTGACCCTAGTCGGGAAGTGGTTTCGGGACCACAAAACCAAGTCATAAAATAATTGATTTCCATATTCTATGCTTATTATGTGTGTACATGAGTATGTGGAAGTTTCATTCTCCAATTTTGCCAATTGCATGAGAAATTATTAAATAGGGATTGATATGAGACATGGTGAAAATATGATAGGCTAATTTAAAATGGTCTATTAATGCATGTTGTGAAAATGATGGGTTTGCATGTCAAATTACCCAAAATTTGAGCTAGTGGTTGGCCATGCTATGGGTGGAAACATGTTGGGAACATGTTGGCCTAGTGAGGTATGTAGGAAAAAAATAAAATAAGGGGCATGGGCATAAAATAATGAAAAGGAGTATGATGAATACAAAAAAAAATGTGTGTAGTTGTTTTCCCCCCCCCATTGCCGTGAGCTAAAGAAAAGAAAGGAGAAAATTTTTGTTCATCCTTTCTCATCTTCATTTAGCCGAAACTAGAAAGAAAAAAACAAAGAAAAAAAAATGCTCATTCTTTGGTTCATCCTTGGCCAAAAATTTTAAGGAGGAAGGAAGAAGAAAGGTTGAAGAGGTTCGGCCATGCATGTAGCTAGGCTAAGGTATGTTTGATGATGTTCTATGAGATGCATGCATGTTTTAGTTGTTAGCTTGAGTTCTACCTAGCCCATGGTCTAAATCTTGCTATGTGATGGAAATGACACTCGGCAATGGATGCATCATTCTTGGTTGATGTTTGATGTTGTGGTGATGAGGCATGAGGATGAGTTAAGATTCGGCCTAGGTGGAGTTTGTGTTAATGCCATTGCATGCTAAATATGAAGCTTGTTAATGATGCATGTGATGGTGGCTTGATGATTCTTGAACCTCCTTTTTAGCATTTTTGAGTGAGCACATATGTGCATTGGTTGCTAAATGGAGAAGAATCGGCTAGCAAGTTGTGTGCTAAGGCCGAATATAACTTTTGCATGTTAATGAGCAATGCATGTGTTAAATTGATGGAAAGGGAGAGGATGCTTTACTAGTGTGTATATGTGTGTATTAGCCAAGTTTTGAACTTGAAACAAAAGAGTGTTTAGTCAATACAAGTGACCATACTTGTAGAATGTATTAAGTGTTGAAATCGGCCCCAAAATAGACATGCATATTCGGCCAAGGGGGAAAAATTAGCTAAAATGTTGAGTTTGATTCATGATTCCGTACATATGTGACTTTAATGTCTAATGTATAAATATGGGCTAAGTGCCTTGTGTTCCTCTTTTCGATGCTCAAATGATTAAATCAATTTATTTGTTTAATTAAGCTCAAGAGCAAAGGGGAACTAAATCCGATAAAGGGAAGGAAAAAGTGGTCGAATAGCTATCGGAATCGTTCGACAACACCCGAGGTAAGTTCTTGAGTAAAAGAGCTTAAATTATGATGTGATTAGATCATGTTTTGAGCAAATTAAAATCATGCTCTTTGTGTGGCTATTGAGCCAAATTTGCAAGAATGATAAATGTCTTGTGTTTGAGTTTTGCTAACGAAAATGAAATACGAATGGGCCATGATTTATTGTTAAATGTGCATGGTTATTTGAATGCTGTCCGGGCTAAGTCCCGAAGGCTTGTGCTAAGTGACAATATCCGGACTAAGATCCGAAGGCATTTGTGCGAGATACTAATTCCGGGCTAAGCCCGAAGGCATTTGTGCGAGTTACTAAATCCGGGTTAAGTCCCGAAGGCATTTGTGCGAGTTACTAAATCCGGGTTAAGCCCGAAGGCATTTGTGCGAGTTACTAAATCCGGGTTAAGTCCCGAAGGCATTTGTGCGAATTACTATAACCGGGCTATGTCCCGAAGGCATTTGAACGAGGAGCTATATCCGGTTAAATTCCGAAGGTACGTGATTTGGGAATGAATGAACTTGCTGTAAAATTTCAGTTAATACTCTCGAAACATCCCAACATTGAGGTATGTTTCGTATGTGCTTGAATTTAGTTGAGCCCTTACAAATAAGTATTCGCTCAGTTGATAAACGAGCTACCGGCCTTTGGCTGAGTTGATCTTTTGTGTATGTACATAAGGGTTGATAATGTGAAGCAAGTACGATATCGTAAATTTGTGCATATGAAATTATCCGTTTAGCTATATGAATGCTATACTTTTGTTGTGCTGTAATTCCTTGCTCAAAACTTACTAAGCATAAATTGCTTACTCCGTTTCATTGCTCCTCTGTTTTATAGATTTGGTTCTCCAGCTATCGGACTCGGGATCTTGAGGTCAAAGTCGCCCACACTATCAAAGCCCCTTTTGGTACAATTTTGGTTGAACTTCGAAATGGCATGTATAGGACTACCCGTTTGTTGTGGGTCGTGGACCCTTTGGACTTGTTTAAATTTTGGATAGCCATGCAAAAATGGCTTATATGTGTTTGAGTATATTGTTATAATCATTTGGTGTGGATATGCTTGACAAGGATTGGCCATGGGGATGGTTAATCACTTTCATAAATTGTGCTATTTATGCAAAAGGGCTAGTTGAATCATGGAAACCATGAAATAGGTAAAGTCTACCTTAAAGGCAGATGCTGACAGCAGCAGTGATGTAGATTTGGAAAATCACTAAAAATAGTAGGAAGGGAATTAAATAGTGAATAAATTATGTAAACAAACCTTGATGAATCTACTTTCATAGGAAAGTAACGAAACAATCATACGGACAGTATGTTAAGAGATATTCAGGTTCTCGTGAGACAGGGCCAGAACGGTTTCTGGATTTCCTGTTCCGACTTTGGAAATTCATTATAAATTAACCAGAGATAATTAGGAGTCATACCATATATGGATAGATTCCCCTCTGAGTCTAGTTTCTATAGAAACAAACGGCATCAGTATTGAAGCCCTGTACAGGGAGATATCCAAGTCGTAATGTGCAAAGGTCAGGGTAGTCGATCCCTGTAACATGGGAGACTTTGACTAATAAACTGTACTAATTGGCCCGACCAAAATTCTAGAAAAAAATATGTAGATGGGCATATGAGTCTAGTTTCAGGGAAAAATCACAAAACTGATTTTTGAGTTGTGAAACTCAAGATATGATTTTTATAGCGACTAGTACGCAGATTGGCAGTGTCTGAGAAATATTTTTATAAGGGGTTTAAAGTCTGTTAACACCTCATGTTCGACTCCGGTGTCGGTCTCGGGTTTGGGGTGTTACAGCTATTTCCTAACTGTTCCATGGCCAACACTTACTCTTTCATAATTTCTTTGCATCAAACCTCATTTAGGCATACATAATACCAAAACATGTTCTTATTTAGCTATATCATAAGCTGATCATTACCAAGTATTCACATGCCATTCTTTAATCATATCATAAGGACATACACACAAAATAGCCAAGTCCCTGTAAATGCCATAAGTTAAAGTATTTCTAGTCACAAAATACCAAGATAACTCGTTGATAGAGTGAGGTGATCTCCAACGTCCTTACGATTTTTCGAGTTGGCTTTGCGATACTATAAAAAAAAAAGAGAAAAGAAAGGGAGTAAGCATAAAGCCTAGTAAGTTTCCATGTAAATAAATAACAACATTCTAAATGAATTATTAAGATAACCTGAACCTTTCGAACATGGACTTATCTTACCTTCGCTTTGGTACACTCTTTGAATTTTCCGTTGAACCATTTGGAATACTAGAGATACACGAGTACCTTTCATTTTTAAACTTACCATTGCCATGTCTTGACATGGTCTTACGTGGTATCCTTGCCTTATGAACTCACCATTGCCATGCCTTGGCATGGTCTTACATGGGATCTTTCCCTTATAGTAGTTTATCAATGCCATGTCTTGACATGGTCTTACATGATTTCCTTGCCTTGTAGAACTTACAAATGCCATGCCTTGGCATGGTCTTACTTGGTATCCTTAAACCCTAATGTCATGACATTTGTGTCCTACACATTCCTAAGGTTCAATCGGGACTTTTAAGTATCATTTCTCCATCAATTCTTGCTTGAATCATCAAGGAATAAATTTACAAAATAAATATATAGATGCTGAAAAATAACATCATTAATTATAAATAATAAAATATTGCATTTATTTACCGCAAACTTACCTCGATACAAAGTACGATCAAATATTTTGATTTAGTCCTCAACCTTTTTCTTTCCTCGGTCTAACCCCGAATTTTGTTCTTCTTGATCTATAATAGCAAATTTAACTTATTTAATAGTCACATTTATCAAAATAGTCCTTAACTATAACTTTGGAAAAATTATGATTTTGCCTATAAACTTTTGCATATTTACACTTTTTCCCTAAGGTTCGGAAATGAAACTTTATCCCTAATTCGTATGTTTTATGACATGCTGATCATTTATTTACCTACAACAACATCAAATTCCCACTCTAACATGTATTTATGACCATTAGGTATTTTTACCGATTACGTCGTTTTACTCATTTTTGCTTAAAATAGCTTAGCTTAAGTCGTTTAACATAATTTCAAGCTTCATATTCTATCATAAAACATCAAAATAAACACATTTCACCTATTGATATTTTTCCAAATATGAACCTTAGGTTAAATTATTGCTAGAATAAGCTAAATCAAGTTACTAGGACTTCAAAAACGTAAAGAACATTAAAAACGAGGCTTGGAATCACTTACTATGAAGCTTGGAAGCTTGACAAAACCCTAACTATGGGGAACCCTTGAAATTTCAGCCTAACGAAGAAGATTGGCACATTTTTCCATCTTATTCCCTTTTTAATCTTTTAATTACCAAATGACTAAAATACCTTTCATTAAAACTTTAGTTATTTTTATCTATGCATGTCCATTTTTGTCCATGAAAACCTAATGGTATAATTACCATTTAAGGATCTCTACTTCAATTATACTCTTCAAATTAATCCTTTAGCATCTAAAACTCATATTTATCAACTTTTGCAATTAAGCCCTGTAGGCAAATTAAGCATGCTATCTATAAAATTTTCCATCGATACTTTAACACATGTATCTAATCACTCGGTAAATTATAAAAATGAATCAGAATAAACTTTTCTATCTCAGATTCATGGTTTCACAACCACTGTTCCGTTTAGGCCCTATTTTGGGATGTTACATTTCTTCCCCCTTTACGGATTTTCGTCCTCGAAAATCTTACCTGTGAAAAGATTTGGATACTGTTTTCGCATAACCTCTTTAGGCTCCTATGTAGCCTCGTCTACCGCATGCATATTCCATAATACTTTCACAAGTGCAATACTTTTGTCCCTTAGTTGCTTGACCTCTCGAGCTAAAATCTTTACCGGTTCTTCACCATAAGTCATATCTTGCTGAATCTCAACCTCTGTCTGTGAAATCACATGTGAAGGACCAGAACGGTAACGACGTAACATGGACACATGGAACACATCATGAATCTTCTCTAACTCTAATGGTAAAGCTAACTGATATGCTAATGGTCCAACTCTTTCAGTCACCTCAAACGGTCCAATAAAACGTGGACTTAGTTTGCCTTTCTTGCCAAATCTAAAGACTTTCTTCCACGGGGATACTTTCAAGAACACTTTGTCACCAACTCGATACTCAATCTTTTTTCTTTTCAAGTCTGCATAAGACTTCTGTCTATCTGAAGCTGCTTTCAAGCAATCTCTGATAACTTTCACTTTCTCTTCAGTTTCTTTAACTAAATCAACCTCATAAATCTGATTTTCTTTAAGCTCTGTCCAACACAAAGGTGTGCAACATTTACATCCATACAAAGCTTCATAAGGTGCTATTTTCAAACTCGACTGGTAACTATTATTATAAGCAAAATCTACTAACGGAAAATATTTCTCCCAACTTCCTGGAAATTCTAAGACACAACATCTGAGCATATCCTCAAGTATCTGAATAACTCTCTCTGACTGACCATCGGTCTGAGGACAGAAAGCTGTACTAAATATCAACTTTGTGCCCAAAGCTTCCTGTAACTTCTTCCAAAACCGCGAAGTGAATCTCGGGTTTCTATTTGAAATAATCGATAACGGTACTCCATGTAGTCTGACTATATCTGAAATATATAACTCGGCCAACTTGACAAGTGAATAATCCATACGAACTGGAATAAAATGAGCCAACTTCTTTAGCTTATCAATCACAACCCATACTACATCTTTCTTTCTCGGTGTCAACGACAATCCTGTCACAAAATCTGTGGCAACTCAGTCCATTTCCACTCAGGAACTAACACAGGCTGTAATAAACCTGAAGGTACCTGATGTTTAGCTTTTACCTACTGACAGATCAAGCATCTAGAAACAAACTTTGAGATATCTCTCTTCATTCCTACCTACCAATACATTTTCTTCAAATCATTATACATCTTTGTACTACCTGGATGAATAGAAAAAGAACTGCTATGTGCTTCCTCTAAAATCTTTCGAATAAGCTCATCATTCTTTGGTACACATATCTGATTTCTAAAAATTAAACAACCGTCAAAACTGATCTGAAAATCTAACTCTATACCCGACTCACACTGAGCTCTTTTGGCTTGCAACTCACTGTCATCTTTCTGAACTTCACAAATTTCTTCAAGAAACATTGGCTTAGCTCTTAATTCGGCTAAGATAGAGCCATCATCCGATAAGGTTAAACTAGTGTTCAAAGCTCTTAATACAAATAAAGATTTTCTACTCAAAGCATCAGCAGCTACGTTTGCCTTACCTAGGTGATAATCTATCACTAGTTCATAATCTTTAATCAACTCTAGCCATCTTCTTTGCCTCAAGTTCAAATCTTTCTGAGTCATCAAGTATTTCAAACTTTTATGATTAGTAAATATTCAACACTTCTCACCATACAAGTGATGTCTCCAGATTTTCAATGCAAATACAATGATAGCTAGTGCTAAATCATGTATCAGATAATTTTTCTCGTGTGGCTTTAGCTGTTTAGAGGCATAAGCAATTACCTTTCCTTCCTGCATAAGTACACAGCGTAGTCCATTCAAGGACGCGTCACTGTAAATCACAAACTCTTTACCCGGTTCTAGTTGTACTAAGACAGGAGCTTCAGTCAACAATGCCTTTAACTTGGCAAAACTCTGCTGACACTTTTTAGTCCATTCAAACTTGACATCTTTCTATAGCAATCTTGTCAATGGAGTAGCTATCATGGAAAATCCTTCTACAAATCGTCTATAATAGCCAGCGAGACCAAGAAAACTTCTGACTTCTGATACATTCCTAGGAGGCTTCCAATCAACAATGGCTGAAATCTTGCTCGGATTAACTCTAATACCTTCACCTGAGACTATATGTCCAAGAAAACCAACTTCCCGTAACCAAAACTCATTTTTTCTAAACTTGGCATAAAGCTGATTATCTCTCAAAGTCTGTAAAACTGTTCTCAAATGCTCTGAATGCTCAGTCTTATCATGAGAATAAATCAAGATATCATCAATGAACACAACTACAAATTTATCCAAGTAAGGTTTGAAAATTTGATTCATTAAGTCCATGAAAATGGAAGGAGAATTACTCAAGCCAAATGGCATCACAAGGAACTCATAATGGCCATACCTAGTCCAAAAAGCAGTCTTCGAAACATTAGACTCTTTAACTCACAACTGATAATATCCGGATCTCAAATCTATCTTGGAGAACACAATAGGTCCCTTCAATTGATCAAACAAATCATCAATTCTAGGTAGTGGATACTTGTTCTTAATACTCACCGAGTTAAGTTGCTGATAATCTATGCATAATCTCATCGAACCATCTTTCTTTTTCACAAAGAGCACTGGTGCACCCCATGGTGAACAACTAGGTCTTGCAAAGCCTTTCTCTGTTAGTTCCTACAACTGAACTTTCAATTCTCTCAATTCTATTGGAGCCATTCTATAAAGAGCAATAGAAATGGGTGTTGTACCCTGAACCAATTCAATACCAAACTCAACTTCTCTGATAGGAGGCAAACCTGGTTGTTCTTCTGGAAACACATCAGGAAACTCACATACCACAGGCACTGATTCAATTTTCAACTCTGGATCTTTAGTATTCAACACAAAAGCAAGATGAACTTCATATCCTTTTGTCAAGCATTTCTGAGCATACATAACAGAAATCATGGCAATTGAACTATTGACTCATCTAAATTAACCAGAAGAATTTCACCATTTTCGCATTTCAACTCAATGAATTTCTTTCTACAATTCACTATCACGTCATGCGCAGTCAACCAATCCATACCAGGAATCATATCAAACTTATCAAATGGCAATAGTATAAGATCGACTGGAAAATAGTAACCTTTAATCATCAAAGGGCAATTTTTACATACTTTATCTACTAATACATACTGACCCAATGGATTCGATACTTTGATCACAAATCCCGTAGACTCTATGGACATGTTCATACTAGGCATCAATTTCATGCAAACATAGGAATGGGTCGAACCTAGATCAATCAAAGCAATAACATTAACATCATGAAGAGAAAATGTACCCGTAATTACATCGGAGGAGGATGCCTCTTCACGAGCACGGATAGCATAGGTCCTTACAGGTGCTCTAACATCGGGTTTCACTACTGAATCTCTAGATGCACCTCTACCTTCCCCTATTCCCGAACTTCTCTAAGGTCTTCCTCTAATGGGGGCATTGCTTGATCTTACACTCGGTATTACTTCTCTTTTAACCATCCCAGGACACTCCCAAATGAAATTATCCGATGCACCACATCAAAAACAACCAGTCTCAGTTGCTTGACATTGACCTGGATGACGTCGACCTCATTGGGGACACTCGGGTCTATCAGGCTGAATACTGCCAACACTCGCAATTGAAATGGTATGAACTTTCTGACCCATAAATCTTCTACCTTTGTTTCGGCTAGAATACCCTGCTAAAAAATTAGATCTCGTAGAGAACTCTCTAGGCCTCTTGGATGTAGACTGAAACGACTTCCTCATCTGTCTTTTCTTCATGTCTTACATCTCAATTTCAGCTTTACCCTTTCCTTTCAGCAACTCCTTTGCCTTACAAGCTCCTTCAACTAAAATGATGAACTCTTTTATTTCTAAAACACCGACTGACAGTCGAATATCATCATTGAGCCCATCTTCAAATCTCTTGCACATAATAGCTTCAATAGACACACACTCTCGAGCATAATTACTGAGTCTGACAAATTCACGTTCATATTCAGTTACTGTCATCTTACCCTGCTTTAGTTCAAGGAATTCTTTTCTTTCCTGGTAGATGAACGTTTGACTAATGTATTTCTTACGGAACTCCTCCTGAAAGAAATCCCAAGTAACCCTCTCTTTCTGTACTACTGACACAAGTGTCTTCCACCAATGGTAGGCCGGGTCTCTTAAAAGTCATACAACACACTTCATGCACTCTTCAGGTGTGCAGGATAACTCATCAAAGACCCTGATAGTATTCTCGAGCAAAAATTCAGCTTTGTCTGCATCATCATATTTATTAGCCCGAAACTCTTCAGCCCCTTGTTTTCTAATTTTATCAACTGGTGGCTTCTCTCTTCTGACGTACCTATGACTGGGGAAGCTACATGGGTAGTTTGAGGATCATGAGGAGGTGGAGGTCTAACGGCCAGATTCATGCGAACGAACTCGGCAAACCATTCATTCATAGCTTGGAAGAAGGCTTCTCGAGCCCCTCCTCTCTGACTAACTGTAACGGGCCTTTCACTACTATCCGATGGCAGCATCCCTTCTGTGGCAACAGGCGCGTTACTTTCTACATTATCTGCTCCAACTCATTCGGGATCCATAACTATAAAAGAAAAACATTTTAAAATCGTCAAGAGTCGTCACACTATCAAAATATAAGTATGACATGTATAGCTAGACTCTTACTCATACTAAATATTCTGAGAACCGACTAAACTCTTGCTCTAATGCCAATAAATGTAACATCCCTTACCCGACACTGTCGCCGGGGTCGAGCACGAGGCGTTACCAGACTTTTCTTACTTGTTCGGGGCATAAAAAATTTTTCTTTTTTAAAAAATATTGATTCACTCACATTTATCCAATAAATCCATAAAAAGAACCCTTGAGGCCCTAAAACGTGCAACTGAAATAGTTCAGGACCAAACCGAGAATATTAAAAATTTTCCGATTTCTTACTCAAATCAAAACAATTTATTCACTATTCATAATAAACTATCTATCTACATAATAGACACTAAATTAATTATAACTCAAGTTACGAAACTCAAAATTTAAATCCGTAAATTTTCCCTTAAATTAGACTCATATACCCTCTTTCCATAATTTTTCCAGAATTTTTGGTTTGGCCAATTTATACAGTTTATTCATTAAATGTTCCCCTATTTTGCAGTTTAGCGGACCTGACCTCTCTTCACTAAAATTTGATTATCTCATTATACAGAAATTAGATAATGTTTCTGTTTATTTCTAATGAAAATAGACTCACTAAGAAATCTAGAAATATAAACTTCAACTTATAAATATTTTTGTACAATTTCTAGTGATTTTCCAATTTTGGAACCAGGGGTCACGAAGTCACTCTAAACCAGTCTTACAGAAATTTAAATATCTCAGAATATAGACTTCTTTTGCTTGCTCTGTTTCTTTTCTATAAAAAATACTCAGTAAGCTTTAATTCTATATCTCATTCACAATTTAATTCTATTTCTACATTTTTTAGTGATTTTTCAAAACCATATCACTACTGCTCTTTCCTAACTATTCCATGGCCAACTCTTACTCTTTCATAGTTTCTTTGCATCAAACCTCATTTAGGCATACATAATACCAAAACATGTTCTTATTTAGCTATATCATAAGCTGATCATTACCAAGTATTCACATGCCATTCTTTAATCATATTATAAGGACATACACATAAAATAGCAAAGTCCTTATACATGCCATAACTTAAAGTATTTCTAGTCACAAAATACATAGATAACTCGTTGATAGTGTGAGGCGATCTCCGACGTCCTTACGTTTTTTTGAGTTGGATTTGCAATACTATTAAAAAAAAAGAGAAAATAAAGGGAGTAAGCATAAAGCTTAGTAAGTTTGCATGTAAATAAATAACAACATTCTAAATGAATTATCAAGATAACCTAAACCTTTCAAACATGGACTTATCTTACCTTCCCTTTGGTACACTCTTTGAATTTTCCATTGAACCATTTGGAATGCTAAGGATACACGAGTACCTTTCCTTTTTAAACTTACCATTGCCATGTCTTAACATGGTCTTACGTGGTATCCTTTCCTTATGAACTCATCATTGCCATGCCTTAGCATAGTCTTACATGGGATCTTTGCCTTATAGTAGTTTATCAATGCCATGTCTTGACATGGTCTTACATGATTTCCTTGCTTTGTAGAACTTACCAATGCCATGCCTTGGCATGGTCTTACTTGGTATCCTTAAACCTTAATGTCATGACATTTGTATCCTACACATTCCTAAGGTTCAACCGGGATTTTTAAGTATCATTTCTCCATCAATTCTTGCTTGAATCATCAAGGAATAAATTTAACAAATAAATATATAGATGCTGAAAAATAACATCATTAATTATAAATAATAAAACATTGCATTTATTTATCGCAAACTTACCTCGATACAAAATACGATCAAATATTTTGATTTAGTCCTCAACCTTTTTCTTTCCTCGGTCTAACCCCGAATTTCGTTCTTCTTGATCTATAATAGCAAATTTAAATTATTTAATATTCACATTTATCAAAACAGTCCTTAACTCTAACTTTGGAAAAATTATGATTTTGCCCCTAAACTTTTGCATATTTATACTTTTTCCCCAAGGCTCGAAAATGAAACTTTATCCCTAATTCTTATGTTTTATGATATGCTGATAATTTATTTACCTACAGCAACATCAAATTCCCACTCTAACATGTACTTATGACCATTAGGTATTTTTACCGGCTATGTCGTTTTACCCGTTTTCGCTTAAAATCGAATAGTTCAAGTCATTTAACAAAATTTCAAGCTTCATATTCTACCATAAAACATCAAAATAAACATATTTCACCTATGGGTATTTTTCCAAATATGAACCCTAGGTTAAATTATTGCTAGAATAAGCTAAATCAAGTTATCGGGACTTTAAAAACGTAAAGAACATTAAAAACGGGGCTTGGAATCACTTACTATAAAGCTTGGAAGCTTGACAAAACCCTAGATATGAAAAACCCTTGAAATTTCGGCCTAATGAAGAAGGTGGGCACATTTTTCCATCTTTTTCCCTTTTTTAATCTTTTAATTACTAAATGACTAAAATACCCTTCAATAAAACTTTAGTTATTTTTATCTATGTATGTCCATTTTTGTCCATGAAAACCTAATGGTCTAATTCCATTTAAGGACCTCTACTTCAATTATACTCTTCAATTTAATCCTTTAGCATCTAAAACTCATATTTATCAACTTTTGCAATTAAGCCCTAGTAGGCAAATTAAGCATGCTATCTATAAAATTTTCCATCGATACTCTAACACATGTATCTAATCACTCGGTAAATTATAAAAATTAATCGGAATAAAATTTTCTATCTCGAATTTGTGGTTTCACAACCACTGTTCCATTTAGGCCTTATTTTGGGATGTTACATAAGTGAATTAAAACCTCGTTCGAATTAGTATACCCTTAATTTTTAATAAAGAATTAGAAATTATTTTTCTTAAATTAGTACATTTAATTAATTCTATGTAAGGAGATTGGAACTTAAGCGGGATTGTTGTGTCCCCTCCAACCTTTCGTGGGAATTAATTTATTGTAATCTTTTGAGAAGATATTTTTGATTAATTTTAAAATTTTTATCTTGCACTTTAATTTCTATTTTTAATGTTAATTTTATTTGTTTATGTTTAATAAGGGGGTCAAATTGGCCCAAGTACTAATCAGTTTATTTAATTTTAAGCAGTCTAGTTTGTAAATATAATTTGGGCTCAAGTCCTGAAACAACAAAGAGGAGAAAATTCACCTCATGTTGCCGTCCATAAGGGTTCCCTAATAACCCTATTATTGCTACCACTTTTCCCTCCATCTATACTTGTCACCCAAGTCACTTAAGTAACTAAAATTTTGGTACAAGATTGCCCTAATTTACCACTATATAAACCTCTTTCTACCACTATATTTTTTACAACCCTTCAAGCAATTAGCCTAAACTCTAGCTAGTCATTCTTTTTTCCCCTCAGTCGTTGGCCTAAATGCTGAAAAATATCCCCAAATTTCTTCCTTTATCGCAAAACCCTAGACTATGTAACACCCCCTAACCCCGAATCGTCGCCGCAACAGAGTTACAAGGCATTACCGGACGTATCAGACAACTTATGAATAATTCACAAATAAAATAACATTCATAACATAATTTAATTACTAAATTCCTATATTGAACTCTCAAAGTCTAAAGCATACATTTAAGTGAAATGAGACTTGTTTAAGTATTCCAATTTTTTTTTATAAATTTCGATAGCATTTCTGCTTATTTTTACATAAATCCCCCTGCAATTAAAACCATATCCATTTCAAGCATAACCAATTCAACCAAATTATTTCACACATTCATTTTCTATTCTAAATACCTCTAATCAACTTAATCAATATAATAACAATTTAAATTTATCATTGTACTAATTAAATTGAAATGGATAAACTTTTTCATTATAATTCTTAGACTTGTAATACTAATATTTTAAACCATTTTTATTCAAAACATAATAACCTTTATACACATCCTATGTACATGCCACATTACCAAAAGAAAATATACATCATCAAAAAGTTTGCTGAAGTTGGGTCTGGCTTTAGATGCTGGTTCAGTACTTGACTTCTACAACCTGCTCACGGAAACAATTGTACGCTGAGCATGCATATACTCAGTGGTATCACTATAATTCAGTTTATAATTAAATACATTAAATCGCACACATACTTTTACATTACAATTATCATCACTTAATGAACAATTTAATCTTTTTATGTTATCATTCGATTATATATATATCATTCTTATTTCTTTATTTCAATTCTCAACTTTCACATATGCTATATCCTTCAAATTTAGTTTTATCAGTAGATTTATTTCATTTTCCCCTATTAACTTGACTCGGACACGGCGGATACACGGATTCCAACCAACACACCAGTACAGCACAATGTGCCTTAACAGACACAGTACCTAATCAGTAATCAGTAACGGTAGCATAGCAGTAGCAGTAACAGTATTCAACACACAAAGTGCTGAATCTGTAACAGTAGCAGTAACAGTATTCGACACATAAAGTGTCGAATCTGTAACAGTAACGGTAACAGTAACAGTAGTCGGCACATAAGTGCCTGATTAGTCAGCCGGCAAAACCCGTACTCTTCCATATCCTATGGCATGCCAACTATATCCGACTAGCCCGACTAGTTAATAGGGTATTTAAATCATTTTTCAGTACAATTTCCATTTCAATTCAATATTAATTATAATTTATTATTTTGATCAATTTTCACAGTAATACTGTAATTCACTTCATTAGAAATTTTACAGTTCAATGCAATATACATAACATTATTCAGCAATTTCACAGTTCAATTCGGTATTCAAAACAATATTCAGTATCCCATAATTCAGTTCAGTATCAATCTCAATTTTAATACCCAATCACAAATTTTATTAGTTCATTAAATACTTACCTTAAAATACTTACCACAAATTCATATTAAATTAAACACATATTAATTATAAAGCTTGAGTTATAGTGATACAAACCAGAATTTTTTTCGGATTTAATCCTCGACGATCTTTCCTTTTCCTTTTTGGGCCGATGCTTCAGGCTTGATATTAGCTACGAACAATTAAAATAATTTCACAATTATTAGCATAACACAATTTAAATGCTGAAATTTTTATCTAACTTTTACTTTAATTCAATTTAATCCCAACTAAACCTATTTATTTTTCTTTCTCAATTTATACCTTTTTGCTACTCAATTTCTTTCCAAACTCACATCTAACTATTTAATTTTTATCATATTTTCATAATTTCGAATTTATTTCATTTTAATCCCTAAAACTCAAAACTTATAACTTAGTTTACAATTCAATCCTTTATTTAATTCCAATCAAAATTTCTATCAAATAAACCCCCAATTCCATCATTTGTTCAACATAAACCCTAGTAAAAAATCAATTAACTTTCAAAATTTCAACTTAGATTCAACAAAACTTTATTCTAAAGCTTCCAAAACATCAAAATTAACTTAAAAGGACTTAATTGACTTACCAATCAAAGCTTCAAGCTTTAAATCTCTAGTTTTTCCTTTTTCTATTTCTTTCTCTTTTTCTCCCCTGTTTTCGAATGCTCCTGTTTTCTATTCTGTTTGTTTTGTTTCTATTTATTTTATGCTTTATTTCTTTTTATTTTATTTTATTTATATTATATTTAATTAATAAATATCTATTTAATAGAAATTATATATATAACAATTGCACACATACATGTTTTACATTTGTCCAATATCACCACCCTACATTTGTCATAATTTTATTTAATTATCACATAAAATCTTATTTTATAATTATTTAATTAATAAATATCTCTTAATTTTAATAATAATAAATAATAAATATCTACTAATTTAAATAAAATATTATAATTGCATAAATATTATCATTACATATGTATATTTTTATCACCTTACACTTGTCATAATCATACTTTATTTAACATAAAAAAATTCTTATGATATAATTATTTAATTATCAATAATATGATTTAATCTAATTATCTATTACTTTAATATTAAGTAAACAAATCATTTTATAACAAGTACACATGTATCTATTTATTACAAATATACCAATATATATATTTTTTATTACCATACAATTCTCTACTATTTAATTTATTTAATAATAATAATATAAAAACATAACAATTAATAATTATAATAATCAATTATATAATATAATATAATATATATAATTTAAATAAAATCTTAGATTTTTAATACGTTTATGCCGCCTCAACCATTACTTAATGGCATATTTGCCATTTTGGCCCTATTTACTTTCTATTGCTTTAGATTAAACTTTTACCTCTTATTCAATTTAATCTTTTTTACTAATTACTCTAAATTAAGCTAAATTTACTGAATTAAAACCTAATTAGACACACCACTAGACTCATAAATATTTTTAATAATTATTTTCAAACTTATTTCACTAAGACGGAGGCCCGAAACACACTTTTTCAGTGCCTACGAATTTTGCGTAGTTGCATTTCTTTCCCCCTTAAAAAAAATTTCGTCCTCGAAATTTTACCTGAAAATAAGGAGGATATTGTGATCTGATAGTTTCCTCCGGTTCCCATGTTGCTTCTTCTACACTATGGCTTCTCCACAGTACTTTTACCAGAGGGACTCATTTGTTTCTTAATTCTTTCACTTCTCGATCTAGTATTTGAACTGGTTCCTCTTCATATGACAAATCTGGTCTAATCTCAATGTTTTCAATAGAGATAATATGAGATGGATCCGATCGATATCTTCGTAACATGGAAACATGAAAAACATCATGAATTTGTTGTAATTCCAGAGGTAAAGCCAATCAGTAAGCAACTGGTCCAACTCTCTCTATAACTTCATATGGTCCGATAAACCGAGGACTTAACTTTCCTTTTCGGCCAAATCTTAATACTTTCTTCCAAGGAGAAAATTTGAGAAACACTTTATCCCTAACTGAGTATTCAATGTCCCGACGTTTCAGATCAGCATAAGATTTTTGTCTATCAAAAGCTGCTTTTAATCTCTGTTGAATCTTCTTGACTATTTCTTCTGTTTCACGAATCAATTCAGGTCCAATTATCTTCTTTTCATTTAATTCTGTCCAACATACAGGTGATCGACATTTTCTACCATATAGAGCTTCATACGGAGCCATCTGAATACTGGACTGAAAACTATTATTATAAACAAATTCAGGTAACGGCAAGTAACGTTCCCAATCAGATTCAAAATCAATAACACAAGCTCGAAGCATGTCTTCCAAAATCTGAATTACTCGCTCAGATTGCCTATCAGTCTGTGGATGAAATGTTGTACTGAAATTAAGTTTAGTACCTAAAGACTCATGTAACTGTTTCCAGAATCTCGATGTAAACCGAGGATCTCGATCAGAAATTATAGAAGCTAGTATACCATGCAACATTATAATTTCCCGAATATAGACCTCTGCAAGTTTCTGAAGTGACCAATCCGTTCTGACAGCTATAAAATGAGGTGATTTTGTGAGTCGATCAACAATTACCCATATAGCATTTTTCTTACTTACAAACAATGGCAATCCCGTAATGAAATCCATCGTAACATGATCCCATTTCCATTCTAGAATAGTAATCGGCTGTAATAATCCAGTAGGAACCTGATGCTCTGCTTTCACCCGCTAACAAACCAAGCATTTACTGACATATTCAATTATATCTTTTTTCATCCTTGGCCACCAGTACAATTCTCGTAAATCACGGTACATCTTTGTGCCTCCAGGGTGTAGAGCAAATGGACTGTCATGTGCTTCTCGAAGAATTAATTCTTTAATTTCTGAATTGATTGGAATACAAATCCGATCTCGGTATCTCAAACAATCATACTTATCAATACTAAAATTCATTGCTTGTCGCTCTGAACCATTTCTTTTTTCTTCATTAGCTTATCATCTTCTAATTGAGCTGACTTAATTCGTTCAAAAACCACTGGTTTAATTATTAATTCAGCCAATAAACCTCCATTATCACTAATACTGAGTTGTGCAAACATCGCTCGCAATTCAATTGCTGCCTTCCTACTTAATGCATTAGTTACCACGGTAGCTTTACCTGAATGATAATCAATAACACAATCATAATCTTTTAGAAGTTCTATCCATCGATGCTGCCTCAAATTCAATTCTTTCTGTGATAGAAGATACTTGAGACTTTTATGATCTGTATAAATGTAACATTTTTCACCGTATAAATAATGTCTCCATATTTTCAATGCAAAGATCACGGCTGCTAATTCTAGATCATGTGTCAGATAATTACGTTCATGTGGTTTCAATTGTCGAGAAGCATAAGCTATCACTTTCCCATTTTGCATCAGTACACACCCGAGCCCATTTAAAGAAGCATCGCTATACACAATAAAATCTTTTCCTGATTCTGGTAAAGTCAAAACTGGTGCCTCTGTCAGCATCTGCTTCAATTTCATAAAGCTTTCTTGAAATTGATCATTCCAAACAAACTAAACCTTCTTTTGCAATAATTTTGTCATTGGTAAAGCTATTTTTGAATATCCATTCACAAACCTTCGATAATGCCCAGCTAATCCAAGAAAACTACGTACCTCTTACATATTTCTGGGAGTCTTCCACTGAAAGATTGCTTCAATCTTATTTGGATCCACTCTAATTCCATCTGCTGATACCACGTGACCAAGAAATACCACCTCTGATAACCAAAATTTGCATTTACTCAATTTCCCATATAACTGTTTCTCTCGTAACGTTTGCAAAACAATTCGGAGATGCTGCTCGTGTTCAGATTCGGACTTTGAATATACCAAAATGTCATCAATAAAAACTACCACGAACTGATCCAAGTACGGCTAAAAAATTCGATTCATAAGATCTATAAAAGCAGCTGGGGCATTTGTTAACCCAAATGGCATAACTAAGAACTCGTAATGACCATATCTTGTACGAAATGTTGTCTTTGGTACATCACTTTCTTTCACCTTTAACTGATAGTAGCCAGATCTTAAATAAATCTTTGAAAATACTGAAGCTCCTTTCAATTGATCAAATAAATCATTAATACGTGGTAATGGATATTTATTTTTGATTGTCACCTTGTTCAATTACCGATAATCAATACACAATCGCATCGAACACAACTTTCTTTTTAACAAATAATACTGGAGCTCCCCATGGTGAGGTACTAGGTTGTATAAAGCCTCGTTCTATTAAATCTTGCAGTTGTACCTTCAACTCTTTCAGTTCAGTAGGTGACATACGATATGGAGGTATCAACACTAGATCTGTACCCGGGTATACTTCAATTACAAATTCTACTTCTCTGTCAGGTGGCAATCCCGGTAACTCTTCAGGGAATACATCTGGAAATTCACATACAATTCTAATCTGACTACATTGACTTCCAACTGAATTAGAATTAATAACACATGCCAGATATGATGTACAACCCTGATGAAGCAACTTATTAACTTTAATCGCTGATATGACTCGAGCTAACCCACTAGTACGAATTCCATTTACCTCAACACTATCACCATTTTCAGTCTGAACGCTAAATTTCTTTTTATAACAGTCCAAAATTACCCCATGTTCAGCTAACCAGTCCATACCCAATATAACATCAAAATCCCCCAAAGGCATTATTAATAAATCCACCGGAAAAGTTTTATCATATATCATTAGTGGGTATCTCGGGCACACCTGATTAACTAATATTTTTTACCCCAATGGACTTGATACTTCTATTGAGACTTTAGACATTTCCATTTTTAATTTCCCCGACTCTACTAATTTTGAATTAATAACTGAATGTGAAGATCTAGAATCAATCAAAGTATTAATAGGCTCAGAATACAGTAAAAAGATACCTGTCACCACATCGTAAGTATTGCCTTCTTCCCGGGTTCTGACTACATAAATTCTAGCTGGAGCTCTGGCTTCAGATTGCTGTGTAGCTATATCACTGCTTCTACCAACTCCTCCTCTCCTAGAAACAGAACCTCCTCTGAACATTCCTCTACCTCTGGCAGTCAATACCGATCTCTGAGATGTGGCAGGTGCACTACTCTGAGTTCTCAGACAATCTTTGACAAAGTGTTCAGTAGAGCCACAGTGGAAACATCCTCCTGTTTTCTTCCAGCATTCACCAAAATGTCTTTTTCCACAATAATCGCATTCAGGATTTTCACTTTCCCGGGGTGGAGCTTTTACACTACCGGTAGAGACAGTAATCTGTTTTTCTCTGCTTCTATCACCCCTATCAGACCAAAAGCTTGATCTCCAACCACTTCTTGATTCTCTGAATCTCTTAGGTAATGCATTAGAACTGGTAGTTCCCATACGTTTTGTAACACCCTGAATTTGTGGCCTAGAAGAGTTGGGCTTTGAGTCTGGGATTCAGATAGAAGAAAACCTGAAAAATTAAGAAGTTTTAAATATTATCGTTTAAGAAAAAAATTTTGAATTAAATTACTACTAGAAAATTTTTACTGTATTTATTATTACGGATATTTTAAATTTTTATGAAATTTTAATTAGTATGATGAGATAAAATTATTATTATTAGAAAAATATTACTGTATGTATGTTTGAAAAATATTATGAAAAATATTATTATTACTTACTGTATTATTGATATTTGAAATTTTTATTATTAGATATATTTATAAAATTATTATAATTACTATTATTAGATAGGAAAAATATATATATATTTATAAAAGTATTGTTGTTTTGGTGTTTAAACTCTAGGGAAAAAATTGTTTTAATTTCTGCCTCATAGAGGGAAACTGGGCATAAGGCTTATAAAATAAATTGGGCAAGACTGGGCATGAAGAAGCGTACCTGGCCCAGTGGTTAGCATGCTAGGTAGTGGGAAGGAGAGTTGGGGTTCGACTCCCAGCATGTACAAAAGTGTTTTATTTTTCTTTATATCAGGGAATGACGCAGGGAAGCCTTATAAATAGTTGGGGTTAAAAGGTAACACAAAGGGAAGTTTGGTCCAGTGGCAGAGATTCTGGGATGTGGTATAGTGCCTAGGTTTGAGGGTTGGCACACGCAAAGTCTTGTTTTTATTTTAGAAGCCAGGTTGCACTAAAGTAAGGTTTAAGAATAGTTGCGATCGAGTTATACTACAAGGACGCTTGTGGTGCAGTGGCAGTAGGGTGCTAGGAGTTCCATAAGGGCACGGGTTCTAGTCCAGACACAGGTATGTTTTAATTTTATATTTTTAAAATGAATGGGACTTCAGCAGGTAACCTTTAAGATAAAATGTGATGGTATATTGTTGAAAGTGAACGCGCATCCCAGTGGCTAGCAGAGTGCTGGGCAACCTGGAGGTCCCAGGTTTGAGCAGCATTATGCGCAAGAGAGTGCTTCTTTTTGTTGTACGCGTGTGGGAAGGGCCGTACGGGATTGAAACTCTACCAGCAACAGGAGGAGTCGGCTGAGTGGTGGACTGCTACTAAGCAGTGGAGAGTTTGAATTAAATTTAAACATTGAATTTGGCCATGAATTAAGGAGCTAAGGAAGGAATTAAAATTGGAAAAGGATTTTTGTGCCTATTTAAACACCTATTCGGGCATAAGCATGAGGTGCCGATTGCTTTTATTTTGGGGGGCCTTCATGAGTTATATCCTTCTTGGAGGTTTGGGATTTTTTTTTAGTGTGGTAGCCAATTCTCTCCTTTTTCTATTTTTTTTCCTCGAAGCCAAATTCTATTTAAAACAACTTTTTCTTCTCAAATATTGGTTGCCGATTACTCCTTTGGTTGAAACCATATCTCATTTCCTTTTAATCTTTCAAAAGACCGAACCTCTAAACTTACATCTCTTCCTCTACTGATTGTCTCTTCGATGGTGAACTTATCGTCACCTATTTTTCTTTTAGATCGCAATAGCCATATTCTAGGATAGATCCAAAAGCCGAAAAGCTTCATATTTTAGTGATTCGAGAATTAATATTTAGATCTATTTTCTACGCATGTTTAAGTTGGATTCACAACAGATCTGGGGTAGAAAGGTATTTGGAACGTTCTTCAACGAGTAGATCTCTTGGTAAGTATTCGAACCTTCTTTCCATTCGTATCTTGTGGTTTAAAAAAAGCTGAAAACCCCTATATACATAGGGTGGTTGTCGACTAAGGCTGAAAGAATTTTTTTTTTTGGTGTTATTTGGTTTGTTGGTGCTAGTGAGGATTAAAGGCTGCCGATCGAGGAATGTGTGAAAAGCTTGGATCATTGAAGTGACTAAATCTAGATCTAGTCATCAATTTCGGCAAAAGTATGAACTCTAGGGCCATTATGGCTGTAACACCCTAAATTTGGGCCTAGATGTTTTGGGCCTTGAGCATGGGAGCGGTTGAAGGCAGCTTATAATATTCTGTTGTGCGTGAAAATTTCATAGTTGAAGGCTTGTTTTAATGGTTAAGTGTGCTGAGAAGTGTTGGAGAAGTCCTGGGTTCAAACCTGGACTCTAGCAAAAATTTTGGTTTAAGGTGAATCAAACCCTGGGTGTAGTAGGTAGGCCTTAAGAATATTGTTGGAGAAATCGTGACACAAAAAGCCTTGTGGCCTAGTGGCAAGTAGCGTATGGAGCATTTAAGGGGAGGCATGGGTTTGAATCCCATGGCAAGCAAAGAGCGTTTATTTTTCTAACAGGGGGCGGCAAGAGTTGGTGTTGAATTTAAACTCTGATGATGGAGGGATCCCACATCGGGAAGCTAACATAAGAGTGGATGCGAAGCTGGCTTTAAATATAGAGAACAATGAGGAGAGTAAATGTACCTTTCTTGGCTGATCCCTTTCGCTTTATGGCGTGCTCGGTTGGGTTGGGCGCCGGCTAAGAGTGCTCGGAGCGTGGATTAACTCCAGTCTCCAATCAGATGTGTATTTTCTCGCTACTCTAGCTGTAGGATGGCTATTTCGGACCGCGATGGACCGAAAGGGGCCATGTGGGCCCAATGGGCCTACGGGCCCAATTGGATAAGTTGTTTGATTGTGTAGTAAATATTGGACTAGGCTAGGTGAATCTCATATCTGTGGCTAGATTTGGGCTAAAAGCATTTGGGCCGAGAAGGGCTTTAGGCCCATTCATATTGTTATCCCTGTTTAGAATACTTTAGTTTACAAAATTACCGAAATACCCTTGTAGGGTAGAAATACCGAAATACCCTTGAAGGGTAGAAATACCGAAATACCCTTGTAGGGTAGAAATACCGAAATACCCCTGTAGGGTAGAATTACTAAAATACCCCTGTAGTGTAGAATTACCGAAATACCCTTGTAGGGTAGAAATACCAAAATACCCCTGTAGGATAGAAATACTGAAATACCCCTGTAGGGTAGAATTACCGAAATACCCTTGTAGGGTAGAAATACCAAAATACCCCTGTAGGGTAGAATTACTAAAATACCCATGTAGGGTAGAATTACCGAAATACCCTTGTAGGGTAAAAATACCGAAATACCCCTGTAGGGTAGAATTACTGAAATACCCCTGTAGGGTAGAATTACCGAGATACCCTTGTGGGGAAAAATTACCATTTTACCACTAGGGTGTTAAATGACTGTTTTGCCCTGTGGGCAAGTGACTGACTTGGACTGTGTGGTTGACGGATTTGATTGTGAATATATGTTGGTGATATGAATGACTTGACTGTGATTGTTTGGTTCAAATATGGACATGATATTCTGATTCTGTATGTTGTATGCCATGACATGTATATCTGTTGCATGTGATATGGGTTATATTGATGGAGGAAGCGTTCTGGCAGCCTCGCTGCAATCTGGTGGCCTCACCACATATATCTGTTCTGGTGACTTCGTCACAATATCTGGCAGCCTCGCTGCAAATTCTGTGGTGTGTAGCGGATGGGTGGGTCGAGTTGTCTCCCCACATGGTGTAAGGTTGGTACAGGGGTGTATACGGATGGATTGGGTTGGAATTGCATTCACATTCTGATTTTGATTCTGTTACCTGATACTGATTCTGATTTTGATTCTGTTACCTGATACTGATTCTGATTTTGATTCTGTCACCTAATTCTGATTCTGGTTCTGATTCTGATTCTAATTTTGATTCTAGTTCTGATAATGTTTCTTATTCTGTAATGGGCTAAAGCCCATCTGGTACTGTCTGTTATAGTAGGCTAAGGCCCAATTGATACTGAAACTGTAAGTAAGGCTGGGGCCAGACTTTTAATTCTTTTATATGACTGACTGTTCCTTTTTATAGTAGGGGATTTCACATTGAGTTTTCGTAAACTCACCCCGTTTATTAACCTTTCAGGTAATTTCCAGCCTTAGACGGATTGGAGCTGCGAGGGGCTCGGAGGAAGCCACACACATTGTTTATTTTATAGTTTTGATTATTACTTTTAAATGTTTTATGTGGGTTGTAGTAAAGCCGTTGTAATTTTCTGGATTTCAAATTTGAAATTTTACTTATTGTTCTTATAATTGCTACTATTAGAACACGGTTTTCCAAAGCAACTATTGTTGTTCAAAACATCACGTATCCGCAATTGTTTTTAAATCAAGCTTCCGCAACTGCCAAGATTTTTACAAAGTTGTTAAGAATGTTATTCAACTGAGGTTTCTAACAAGGTTTAAAAAAGGTATAAGTTTTTAATTATTAAGAAGGGTTTTTAATAAAAACATGGTTTTCGAAAAACACTTCAATGTGACATGCCAGATTCGAGCCAAACTTCCAGGCCGGGTTTGGGGTGTTACAATAGATGGTGGCCGAATATGTAAGCGATGATAATAGATAGTTTTAGATTTGGTTTAAATATTAGGATGAACTAATCTATAAGAGGTTGATTACAGGAGAAATCGCATAGGAGATCTCGTCAAGGAATATCGCAAATCAGGTGTGTATCGAACACCCTCTCATAGTTCAATTCAGCAAAAACCGAAATGCCGAAATTCTAGCATTTCGTGGGCTTGTGAGTGTGCGAGTACTCACAAGACGTTTACAAATCATTAGATCTGAAATCGCAAAGTGGTAAGTTAGTTGCGTGTGAAATTTCGTGCACTTTGGTAATTGGGCCTCGATAGACTAAAAATGGGCCCAATGGGCTTACGGGCCCATACGAGAAACAAAGATAATAAAAAAATAGGCAATAAGTATGTTCTGTTAGACTGTGGAATCGAAACTGCTTAAACCAGTAAAATGGTAATAAAACTTGAATTAAATGGGCTTAAATTGTTAATGGACACTGTAGGGCCCATTAGGGGTTTTAGGGCCCAATGGCTAAAATTGTGAAATTGAGATGAATAAATTATTGCGATGAAAAATGGGCTAGTAAGGACCGTAACATTCATAAGAAACCTTAAAACTGATAAAATTACTGAAATACCTTTATAGGTGGAAAATTTACAGATGTACCCTAGGAGTAAAATTACCGATATACCCTTAGGGTTAAGGTTGACCTGAATGCATGTTTGACTGTTACTATTTACTGCATGCCATGTTATTATTATCTGATGCATGGGACTGGGTTATTGATGGAGGAAGTACTGGAAGTGGCTTGTCCACGTACTGGAGGCTTTGCCTCAACTTACTGATATCTGAGCAGCAATGCTGCAACTGTGGAGTGTAGGGCTGGGTGGGTTGAGCTATTCCCTACATGGAGTGTAGGGCTAGTACGGGTGGAGTGTAGCGGTTGGTTATAGTCTAGGTTGGGCTTGCATACACGAATATGTCTGTTCTGTTCTGAAATGGGCCTACGGGCCATACTGTTATTTGAAAAGGGGCTAAGGCCCAGTTTACTGTATTCTGAAAAGGGTTTTGGCCCAATACCCACTGTTATCTGAATAGGGCTTAGGCCCATGGGCTTGAGCTGACTTGGGCTTTGGATGGGTTTTCCATATACACTGAGTTTTCCAAACTCACCCCCTTTCTCTTCCATCCGTACAGGTGAGCCTTAGTTGGTGGACTTGGAGCTGGGCGGGATTCAGAGTGGCCACGAAGATTAAATTTCTAGTTTTAAATAAGTTTCAAGTAGCTTCCTTTTAAAATTCGCATTTATTTTTGATTATTTCTATTTTGGTTAAAGTTGTAATAAGGCCGCTCTATTATTTTTATTTTGGGGGTTTTTTTAAATCATTTTCAACTTGAGATTCACATCACTTAAATTGATTCCTTAAAATTGGTTAACTCTGGGTTTATCAAAAATTACTTGTTTCAAACCGACACGACAACCAAACGTCTTCGAAACAAAACTTTTCAAAGTACAACAAAAGTCACGTTTTTCTAAACCCTTAACAATCGATAATGGATAGGACTCATACAAGTGAATTGAAACATTTCTCTTAAAACTTCATTAATGGTTTTTGCAAAGCTCACCCAAATTTTAGTAAACTAGGTAACTTGGTTAGTGGTAGGTAGTGTGACACACCGGATTCGGCCGTAACATCTAGGCCAGGTTTGTGGTGTTACACGTTTCCCAGCTGATTTACCAATTTCTGACTTTTTATCCAGACCCAGTACTTGTTCTATCATTTTTACTCGCTCAACCAGATCAACAAGTTCAGTAATTCTGACACTTACCAGTTGAATCTTGATTTCATCTCGCAGTCCCCGTAGAAATCATTTACAACTATCAGCCTCGGTTGGAACATATTCTAAAGCATACCTGCTCAGTCTAGAGAACTCTCGCTCATAATCCAGTACTGACATATTACCCTGTTTCAGCACTAAAAACTCTTGCTTTTTCTCTTCGATGTATAATTCCCCAATATACTTCTTCTGAAATTCTTTTTGAAACAAGTCCCAAGTTACCTGATCATCCGGCAAATGCCTAACCACAGATTCCCACCAGAGATACGCTTCTCCTTGTAACAGTGATACAGCACATATCAGACTCTCTCGAGGGGTGCAATATAATTGTTACAAAACTCTTTTTGTTGTTTCCATCCAATTTTCAGCAGCAGATGGATCAACTCTTTTTAATCCCTGAAATTTCATGGCACCATTTTTCCATAGCTCTTTAATCGGGGCTCGTCTGACAGGAGGTACAGATGTAGTAGCAGGTATAGCTCCCGCTATATGCTGTAATGTATCAGCTATATCTCTTAACAGTTGTGAGGCATCTCTTTCTCTTCCTATGTTAGGAGGTTGATTATCTAACGGATTCACACTTGGTGTAGCAGATTCAGTTTCTTCAAATTCTTGACTTCCAGTATACATTTCCTATTCAACATTATCCATTCTTTCATCTGACATTTTATCTATAAAACAAAATCAAATAAATATATTAGCATCCAAAAACCCGACTCAGTTTTGGCTTAAATGTGGCATGTGCTTCTAGACTCATTTACGAGCTTGATTTAGTCCGAGAATCGGCTAAACCTTAGCTCTGATACCAACAATTGTAACACCCCCTAACCCCGAACCATCGCCGGAACAGAGTTACGAGGCATTACCGGACGTATCAGACAACTTATGAATATTTCACAAATAAAATAACATTCATAGCATAATTTAATTACTAAATTCCTATATTGAACTCTCAAAGTCTAAAGCATACATTTAAGTGAAACGAGACTTGTTTAAGTACTCCAAAATTTTTTTATAAAATTCGATAGCATTTCTGCTTATTTTTACATAAATCCCCCTGCAATTAAAACCATATCCATTTCAAGCATAACCAATTCAACCAAATTATTTCACACATTCATTTTCTATTCTAAATACCTCTAATCAACTTAATCAATATAATATCAATTTAAATTTATCATTGTACTAATTAAATTGAAATGGATAAACTTTTTCATTATAATTCTTAGACTTGTAATACTAATATTTTAAACCATTTATATTCAAAACATAATAACCTTTATACACATCCTATGTACATGCCACATTACCAAAAGAAAATATACATCATCAAAAAGTTTGCTGAAGTTGGGTCTGGCTTTAGATGCTGGTTCAGTACTTGACTTCTACAACCTGCTCACGGAAACAATTGTACGCTGAGCATGCATATACTCAGTGGTATCACTATAATTCAGTTTATAATTAAATACATTAAATCGCACACATACTTTTACATTACAATTATCATCACTTAATGAACAATTTAATCTTTTTATGTTATCATTCGATTATATATATATCATTCTTATTTCTTTATTTCAATTCTCAACTTTCACATATGCTATATCCTTCAAATTTAGTTTTATCAGTAGATTTATTTCATTTTCCCCTATTAACTTAACTCGGACTCGGCGGATACACGGATTCCAACCAGCACACCAGTACAGCACAATGTGCCTTAACGGACACAGTACCTAATCAGTAATCAGTAACGGTAGCATAGCAGTAGCAGTAACAGTATTCAACACACAAAGTGCTGAATCTGTAACAGTAGCAGTAACAGTATTTGACACACAAAGTGTCGAATTGGTAACAGTAACGGTAATAGTAACAGTAGTCGGCACATAAGTGCTTGATCAGTAAGCCGGCAAAACCCGTACTCTTCCATGTCCTATGGCATGCCAACTATATCCGACTAGCCCGACTAGTTAATAGGGTATTTAAATCCTTTTTCAGTTAATTTCCATTTCGATTCAATATTAATTATAATTTATTATTTTGATCAATTTTCACAGTAATATTGTAATTCACTTCATTAGAAATTTTACAGTTCAATGCAATATACATAACATTATTCAGCAATTTCACAGTTCAATTCGGTATTCAAAACAATATTCAGTATCCCATAATTCAGTTCAGTATCAATCTCAATTTTAATACCCAATCACAAATTTGATCAGTTAATTAAATACTTACCTTAAAATACTTACCACACATTCATATTAAATTAAACACATATTAATTATAAAGCTTGAGTTATAGTGATACAAACCAAAATTTTCTTCGGATTTAAGCCTTGATGATCTTTCCTTTTTGGGCATGATATTAGCTACGAACAATTAAAATAATTTCACGATTATTAGCATAACACAATTTAAATGCTGAAATTTTTATCTAACTTTTACTTTAATTCCAATTTAATCCCAACTAAACCTATTTATTTTTCTTTCTCAATTTATACCTTTTTGCTACTCAATTTCTAGCCAAACTCACATCTAACTATTTAATTTTTGTCATATTTTCATAATTTCGAATTTATATCAATTTAATCCCTAAAACTCAAAACTTATAACTGAGTTTACAATTCAGTCCATTATTCAATTCCAATCAAAATTTCTTTCAAATAAACCCCCAATTCCATCATTTGTTCAACATAAACCTTAGTAAAAAATCTATTAACTTTCAAAATTTCAACTTAAATTCAACAAAACTTTATTCTAAAGCTTCTATAACATCAAAATTAACTAAAAAGGACTTAATTGACTTACCAATAAAAGCTTCAAGCTTTAAATCTCTAGTTTTCCCTTTTTCTATTTCTTTCCCTTTTTCTTTCTCATTTTCTCCCCTGTTTTCGAATACTTCTATTTTCTATTCTGTTTGTTTTGTTTCTATTTATTTTATGCTTTATTTCTTTTTATTTTATTTTATTTATATTATATTTAATTAATAAATATCTATTTAATAGCAATTATATATATAACAATTGTACACACATGTTTTACATTTGTCCAATATCACCACCCTACATTTGTCATAATCTTATTTAATTATCACATAAAAATCTTATTTTATAATTATTTAATTAATAAATATCTCTTAATTTTAATAATAATAAATAATAAATATCTACTAATTTAAATAAAATATTATAATTGTATAAATATTATCATTACATATGTATATTTTTATCACCTTACACTTGTCATAATCATACTTTATTTAACATAAAAAAAATCTTATGATATAATTATTTAATTATCAATAATATAATTTAATCTAATTATCTGTTACTTTAATATTAAGTAAACAAATCATTTTATAACAAGTACATATGTATCTATTTATTACAAATATACCAATATTTTTTTTTATTACCATACAATTCTCTACTATTTAATTTATTTAATAATAATAATATAAAACCATAACAATTAATAATTATAATAATCAATTATATAATATAATATAATATATATAATTTATATAAAATCTTAGATTTTTAATACGTGTATGCCGCCTCAACCATTACTTAATGGTATATTTGCCATTTTGGCCCTTTTTACTTTCTATTACTTTAGAATTAAACTTTTACCTCTTATTCAATTTAATCATTTTTACTAATTACTCTAAATTAAGCTAAATTTACTTAATTAAAACCTAATTAGGCACACCACTAGACTCATAAATATTTTTAATAATTATTTTTGAACTTATTTCACTAAGACGGAGGCCCGATAACACACTTTTCTGGTGCCCATGAATTTTGGGTCTTTACAGACTATTTGATAAACCATCAATTATACATAATTTTACTTCATGTTTAATGCATTTTATGGATGATTTCTCATTAGAATTGGTGAATTCGATGCTCTTAATGCTTTAATTTCATGTTTTATACTTAGGAGAGCATAGGAGAGCCAAAGGAACGAGAAACGGGCCAAAAATGGAGAAAATGGGCCAAGGTACGAAATCAACACGGCCTGGACCTCCTCACACGAGCAGATTGTAATATCCTGAATTAGGGCTTAATCGGAATAGTGGCTTCGTGACCACAAATACGAGATAGAAATAATTATTTTATAATTATTTTGATGATTATGATATGATTGCATGATTGTGTGAAAATTTCGTGATGAAATTCTATGCCTAAAGTGCTTAAATTGAAAGTAGGGACTAAATCGAATAAGTTGCAAATTTGCATTCTAGAAGTTTTTAGTATGAAATTGCATTGAAATATTAATTAGGAGATCTTAAATAGAATTTGACCAATTTTAAGTTCATGGACAAAATTAGGACATGGAAGGAATTTTTGGAAAGTTTAGTAGTAAGGGCATTTTGGTCATTTAGTTATTAAAATGAATTAAAAACAAAATTAAAAGCCAATTTTTGTCAATCTTCTTCATTAGGCAGAAATTTCAGGGGTTCTCCATAGTTAGGGTTTGTTTCAAGCTTTCAAGCTCCATAGTAAGTGATTCCAAGCCCCGTTTTTAATGTTCTTTACGTTTTTGGAATCCCGGTAGCTCGATTAAGCTTCTGTTAGCAATAATTCAACCTAGGGTTTATATTTGGAAAAATACCCATAGGTGAAATTTGTGTATTTTGATGTTTTATGATAGAATATGGGGTTTTAAATTATGTTAGACAACTTGTGCTACTCGGTTTTGAGTGAAAACGAGTAAAAGGGCTTAATCGGCAAATACCTAATAGTCACAAGTATATGTTAGAGTAAGAATTTGATGTTGCCATAGAAGGGAAAAATGGTCAGCATGTTATAAAACATACGAATAAGGAATAAAGTTTAATTCCCGAGCCTAGGGGAAAAAGTGTAATTATGCAAAAGTTTAGGGGCAAAAGTGTAATTTTTCCAAAGTTCGTATTAAATGCTGTTTTGATGAATGTATGTATTAAATAAGATTAATTTGGCATTATAGATCAAGAGAAACGAGATTCAAGTCGCGATCGAGGAAGAGAAAAGATTGTGGACTAAATTGCAAAATCTTTATATTTTGGTACCTAGGTAAGTTCATGTGTAAATAATGTAGCATAATTGTTATTTTTAAGTTATTGATGTTAATTATATGATACGCTGATTTTTAATCGTGAAATATTATGCTTTGTGGTTAATGTTGAGTAATATGCAAATTATGTTTACTACTTGATAAATATGAATTGCTACCGAGTATCGGTTCCGATATTCCATGGAAGACGACAAATGTGAGATCGAGGGAAAAAGCCCGTTTGAACCTTAGGAATAGATTAGGATACAAGTGACATGTCACTAGGATGGTTGAGCATCCGAACTCGTTGAGTTGAGTCCGAGTTCGTGAGATGTAACTAGGCATCCGAACTCGTTGAGTTGAGTCCAAGTTCACTTATGGATGCGAACGCCCGAGCTCGTTGAGTTGAGTCCGAGTTCACTTAGGGGCGGGTTACATGATTTCTTGATTACATATGAGGCACTTATGTGCAAATTATCCATGTATCTGAGTTGTATTCCGATGTGTTCAACGGGTGAAATTTCTAGTGAAATGGAAGAACACTTAAGGTGCAAGCGACGTTTTGGTAAGTGTTGTGAAATGGAAACTTTAGACAGGTATGTTCTTAACCCTCGGGTTGAAAATAGATACAACAACGATAATGTGGTAAGATTATGAATGATGTTTAGAAATGTGATATATGTTTTGGTGATACCATGCTAAAGTTGTTTGGTATATTTGTACTGTTATGTTACTTGTTATTTACATATGAACTTACTAAGCATTTATGCTTACTCCCTCCTCTTTATTTACTGTAGTTTTGAACAAGCCAGCTCGGGAATTGGGACGGGTCGAAGGTTCGATCACACTATCCAAAGGACTTTCATCTGGGTAAATGGCTTGTAAAACTTAAGTATGGCATGTATAGCAATATACTTATTTTGTGTAAATAATTTTATGATATGGCCATGATTGGTTGAGAAAATGTTTGATATTGATAAGTCATGGTGATGGTTAAATTTAGATCATGTTTGATATCATGGAAGTTTAATAGGTTATCTAGTTCATAACAACTCATGAAAAGATGAAATTTGCCTTAAAACAGAATATTGCTGCAGCAATGACATGAATTTGAAAAATCACTAAAAATAGTATAAATTGAATTAAATGATGAGAAAGTTATGAAATTGAAGCATAATGAGTCTATTTTCATATGGATAAAAAAAACAGGCATATACATTATAATTTATGAGATATTTGAAACCTTGTGAAACAGGGCCAGAGTGATTTCTGGATCCTCTGTTCTGACTTTACAAATTCATAATAAATTGTAAAAAAATAATTAGAAGTTTTTCTTTATATTTACAAATTCCTTATTGAGTCTAGTTTTAAGAGAAACAAACCTCATAGTCATTTAAATTCTGTATAGAGAGATATCTGATTCGTAATACACAGAGGTTAGAGCAGTCGAACCCTGAAACAGGGGAGAATTTAACTAATAAACTGTACTAATTGGCCCAACCAAAAATTCTAGAAAAAAATTAGTAAATAGATATATGAGTCTAGATTTAGGGAAAATTTACAGATTTTGATTTCAAGTTTCGTCACTCGAGATATGATTTTTCTTGTAACTGTGATGCGGGTAGCTAGAAAGCTGTGAATGTAGAAACAAATGATTTGAAGTTCTTAATTTGATAAATTATGTTCGGTAACTCCTCAAGCTCGACTCTGGCGACGGTTTCGGGCGTGGGGGTGTTACACAGACCACACGGCCGTGTCAATTTGGCAGGCTCGAGCACGGCCTGAAGTAATCGAACACTAGTGTATGCCACGGGGGTGTCCCTATCGAGACCAAGTTGAGTCCAATTCGGAAAAGGCTAATTTTGAGGGTTTCTAGGCATACCAATGCCTATAAATACACCCTAGAGAAGGAAGAAAAAGGGACATGGAGAATAGGGTGTAATGAATTATTCCAAGGAAGCCAATTGATCCATCTTAGAAGCCAGATTCATTATCAAGACTGAAGATCTCTCCTCAATTTCCCTTCAAGAGTTTTGGGTTTTCTTTATGTTTTGTATTCTTTATTCTTTTGAGATGTTTTCTTATTTAGTTATGAACTAAAACCCCTAAATACCTAAGGGGAATGAAACCTAAGACGAATCTTGTTATTATTTTTTGAATCGTATGATAAATATTTAACTTGTTCTTAATTAAGTACTCTTAATTCTTGTTTGATATCCCAGGATACTGATTCAAGACATGCTCTTATTCAGAGGAGGAATAGACCCTGTCTAAGAGTACATTTTTCATAATCAAGCGGAGTTGATTGCGCGCCTAGACATAGGGTGACAAGATTTTGCTGGATTAGGGTGAAACCTAATAAGGGGATCCATAAATTGAGTTAATGCAACCCTAGAGTGTTAATTAGAGAAAAGTCTAGGTTATTTAGTCTAGGGATTAGACGTTATTAGTCTTGAATAGGAATAATAACATAACTTAGGGGTCTCTACGGATCAAGTTGAATGAATAAATCGTCTGATTCGGAGCCAGAATAACAAGTAAATCTAGGTGGATTTTTCCTTAGGTATTGTCTTAAGTCAATCGATTTTTCCCAAAAGCAATTCCCCAATTCTTTTCTCTGTGCGTTCTTAGTTTAGATAATTAGTTAATTAAAACAAAACCTCTTTATTCTTAGGCTAGATAATAAAAAGACAGTCATTACTAGTACTTTTAGTTCCTTTGGGTTTGACAATCCGGTCTTGCTAAAACTATACTACTGTTCGATAGGTACACTTTCCTACATCGCAATAATAGTTAGTTTAAGAATTAGTAATTATAAAAATTTAAAACCTATCACAAAATAACGCGATCAAGTTTTTGGCGCTGTTGCTGGGGAACTAAGATATTAGGAACGCTCAATTTTTATTACTTTAGCCATTTCTTTTTCTTAAAATTTAATTTAATCTTATTATTATTTATTAACCTACTCTTTCTTTCACTTGGCAGGTTTTTATAGTTTATGACTAGAAGAAACCCGTCGGGACCATTACTTTTTGACAAAGAAATCGATCGTACAGTTCGTAGAAACCAAAGAGAAAAAAAGCGCAGCTTAAGATACATGGAGAACGAGCAAGAAGACAATACTCAACCCACAACCGAAGAGATGGCTGAAAACCAAGGCAATCAGCTACCTTCTGCAATTGCGGTTAATCAAAATCCTGCTCCACGCACTATGTATGATTATGCTAAACCTTCTTTAACAGGAACTGAATCAAGCATAGTTAGACCTACTGTAGCTGCAAATAGTTTTGAATTAAAACCTAACACTATTCAAATGATACAACAATTTGTTCAGTTTGATGGTTTGCAGGATGAGGATCCTAACGCTCATTTAGCCAACTTCTTAGAACTATGCGATACATTTAAAATTAATGGCGTTTCTGATGATGCCATACGTCTTCAGTTGTTTCCCTTTTCATTGAGGAACAAAGCTAAACAGTGGTTGAACTCGTTACCACAAGGGTCAATTACTACTTGGGAACAAATGATGAAAAATTTTTTACTAAAATATTTTTCTCCGGCTAAAATGGCTAAATTACGTAATGATATCTCTTCTTTTGTGCAGATGGATTTAGAAACACTCTACGATGCATGGAAGAGATACAAGGACCTTCTGAGAAGGTGCCTTCACCATGGGTTACCGCTTTGGCTCCAAGTACAAACATTTCACAATGGTCTGAATCCTTTGACTCAGCAAATGGCTGACGTAGCAGCGGGCAGAACCATCAAGAATAAAAAACTGGAAGATGCCTATGAGTTTATAGAGGAGATGTCACTGAATAACTATCAGTGGCAAGTCTTGAGGACAAAGCCAACGAAAACAGCCGGTGTTTATAACATTGATTCGGTCACCATGCTGTCAAATCAGGTAGAACTCTTGAATAAAAGGATTGATGGTTTTCTTAGTTCTTCACAGGTTCACCCAGTAATGCAGTGCGAAGCAAGTAGCGGGGGAACAAACCATTCGGAATACCAACCTTATGGCCACAGCATGGATAACGAGCAATTAAATTACATGGGTAATAATCCTCAACCTCAAAACAATCCATATAGTAACACTTATAATATAGGTTGGAGGAACCACCCCAATTTATCGTGGGGCGGTCAAGGAAATCAAAGACCACAACATCCTCCGGGCTACCAACAACCACCCTACCAACAGGAAAAGAAGCCAAACCTTGAAGAGATGCTCTCAAAGTTTATATCAGTGTCAAAAACCCATTTTTAGAACACTGAGACAGCACTTAAAAATCAACAAGCGTCGATCCAAAGCCTCGAAACTCAGATAGGCCAGCTTTCTAAACTAATTTCCGAACGACCACAAGGTAGTTTGCCAAGTAATACTGAACCTAACCCAAGGGAACAATACAATGCAATTAATATTCAAGATGACGAATGAGTCGTTGAGCCTGAACCAGAACCGAGGCAAGAAACTGTGTAAGCAAAGGTCAAGGTGAGGTGATCAAAATACAAACAAACCAGTGACTGTCGAATATAAACTTCGTGTGACACACCCCAACGCGACAAAGAAAGATCGCTCAGATGAACAATTTGGTAAATTCCTTAAACTCTTAAAAAAATTACATATTAACTTACCGTTTATTGAAGCTCTATCGCAGATGCCAAATGCAATGAATTTTTTAAAGGAGCTTTTAGCAAATAAGCGGAAGTTGGACGAGGCATCGCATGTGGATCTGAACGCAGTTTGCTTGTCCATTCTCCAAAATAAACTACCCAACAAACTAAAAGACCCAGGGAGCTTTACTATTCATTGCTTAATTGGTAGTTTAGATGTTAATCATGCATTAGCTGATCTAGGGGCTAGTATCAATGTCATGCCTTACAAAATGTTTAAGCAACTAGGTCTCAGGAAACCCAAACAGACTAGGATGAGCATTTAATTAGCAGATAAAACTATAAGATTCCTTAGAGGTATTATTGAAGATGTGCTAGTTAAAATCAATAAATTTATATTTCTCATTGACTTTATTGCTCTAGACATAGAAGAGGATAGCAACACTCCCTTAATCTAGGAAGGCCCTTTTTAGCAACTGCTAAAACTATCATTGATGTTGGCACATGTGAAGTCACACTCCGAGTGGGAGATGAAACAATCACCCTTCGAGCTCGCAATTCTGGCAACACATCAGGAAATGAAGTTGCTCATTTAAACCATTCTACTAAAACTAACAATATGGTGCAACCTATTTTACAGAAAATGAGTCTGAAGGAAGCACACGAGTCATTCTTAAGCACCAGTAGAGGACCTGTTCATGAAGATCGAAGATTACAAATTGAGGAACTTGATGAATGGTAGACGCACAAATCAAGAACACCCGACAAATTGAAACTACACCAAAACGAGCCTGATACCTCTCCAAATCAACTTAAGGTTGGTGATAAGGTCTTATTAGATGCCGCAGATCCCCACATTGTCACTACCACACCGAATGAGAAAATCCCTCTTACGGTACTCAGTATTTTTCTATTCGGTATGGTGGAGGTGAGTCATCCCAAGTTTGGCACTTTTAAGGTAAACAACACCCGATTAAAACCTTATTTTGATGAGATTGATAGCAGGAATAAGAAGTATAAACTCCTCAAACCACCATGACCATTCACTGGAGAGGTAAGTCGAGCTTAGACTATAAATAAGTGCTTCTCGGGAGGAAACCCGAGCACTAACAATATTAATATCTTTAAATTTTGGTATTTAACTCCTAACTTATTAATAAAAATCTTGAATATAGGTGTTTCCACAGGACACGGCCAAGCACAAGGGCGTGCTTAAAGCAGTGTGAAAATAGGGCAAAAAATTTCCCCAACACGGGTTACGATTAAACGCCACGACCGTGCAATGTGGCAGTGGTCGAGCCTGCCAAAACAACACGGGTGAGCAACACGCCCGTGTGGAAGAATCATGGGCGAACCTATTAAAACAACATGGGCGTTTGACACGCCTGTATGGAACACCCGTAGTCGAACCTATTAAATTAACACGGGCGTAGGGCTTGCACACACGGGCGTGGGAGAAGTGAACGAAGCGAGACACGGGCGTGCGAGACCGCCGTGTGAACCCATACGTCTGAGGAACATGGGCGTGTACTAAATGTTAGACGTGCCCAAATTTGAAATTCACGAATCACAAGGGCTAAAATTGGGGAACACGAACGTGTGCCCTGGCCGTGTGGCCCAAAATCTATAAATACCCTGTACTATTCACTTTCTTTCCCATTCAAAAACCCTAACCCTAGCCGTTGTAACTCCACACGGCCTCCCTGCCACTCCCGTGCAACGCTTCCCACTTCATTTTTGACACTCAGTCTCTTTCCTTTAGCATTTGTTTACTCCTTTCACTTCTATTTTACTTATTTCTAATACTTATTATCAACATAAACTTCATATATTTTGAACTATTTTTCATTTTTGTATCATTCAATTTGTATTCTTAGGTTAGTTATCATATATTTTGTGTTAAATCAAGTTAGTAGGAACACCTCATACCCCTGACATTACTATATTTATTCTCATGCTATTATCATGCTAATGCATATCATTTAATTTGCATTCCTAAGTTAGTTATCATACATTCCGTGTTAAATTGAGATTAGGAAAACCTCATACCCATTACATTTCTATTCTTATTCTCATTGTTATTGTGGTTGAGTTTGCTTCATATTAATAGTATTGGCTGAAATAGTTAGTTCCAAATCCATGCCTTTTATTCGAATTCGTTTACCTATTATTATTATTCTTTATATTACAGGCTTTTGATGTCGTCTTCACGAGGAAAGAAAATCACCGTACCTGCCTCAAAGAAGAGGAAGGGAGCGTCCTCTTCCGCAGGTCCCACCGCAAAAATTTGTCACCCTCTCCTACAGTTCCCCCGAGGGCCCTAGGAAGAACTGTTCCAAATACTTCGGGCCCGACCTTTAATTGTGGGCTGCTACATCGATTGGGCTACTGTAGAACAGGTTCAGTTGGCTGATTCGATTCGAGCCCTCGTAACCACCGACCCTTGGGAGCTATTCTTTGGGATTATAGAGCCGACATACCTTGAGCTCACGATGGAACTATGCTCAACATTCCATCTTCAGACCGTAATAACGTAGTACGATGATCCAGGCACGGTTCAATTTCGCCTAGGCGGATTAATCTGCCAGGTAAGCGTCCCAGAGTTTGGTGCTGCACTAGGCTTATATACGGAGGAGTTCAAGGAGGAGAATGAACTACATGCTCTCAGTCGCCACATACATTTCTCTCCCTCGAAGTGCTGGCACACTTTGGCCCCTAGCACGGCCTCCTACAATCCTAGCTGCTCCAAGGAATCAGTTCTCCCACCATCCTTGAGGTACTTACATGCTATTTTAGCTCACACGATTACAGAGAGGTGAGAGAGCACTGGCGTCATCAACACCCACGACGTCTACTTCTTATGGTGCATGTCGCAAGGGCACGCCATCAACCTTGCCTATTTCATCACCCTTGCAATTCAGTACTAGACGGAGCGGCATCGGAAGAGGGTCATCTCCATTGGCCCCTACGTGACTCGATTGGCGCGACACTTCGGGCTCCTCAACACCGCGGCCCAAGAATCATCCCTCACCATCATCAGCCAGATGTCTCCACAAGGCATCTCAAGCATGCTTAACATGAGGATGATCGAGAGGCGCCGAGGAACCTACCCTCCCCAGTATCATCTCGCCCAATCTACTAAGGAGGAGGCGTATGAGGACATTCCTGATGATGTCCCCCCACAGCACGAGGACCCACCGACTCAGCCACCACCACCCTCTCGTCCAGTTCATGCGACGACTTCATATGCTGACATCTTTGAGCGCCTCACTCGATTTGAGCAACAATGTTTTCAATGATTTGACAACATTGATGCTACTCTACAGTAGATTTGTCAGCACCTCCACATCTCATCGCCAGACCCACATCACAAACCATCCAACGATAAAGATGTTTAAAAATATTTACTTATTATTTTATGTTTTTAATTTTTATTGAAACTACTTTTTATTTTTATTAGATTTTAGAAATTTTATTTTTAATTATTAATTTCAATTATTTCTTTTTGAGTAATTATTCTTCCTAATATCCCCTAAAAATTTCTTGATTTTATCATAGTTCTATAGAGCTCTTAAGCTCATCATCATATAGAAACTAAACCTCCACCGAGAAAGGTTCTCCACGATTGCCATGTCCTGCTTGCCCATGACCATAGCTACCACTAGAGATAATATCCTTTTGGCATAGGACTTATGGCCTAATGATCCTCTACGACTGCCGGAGTATCCTCATCCACTCTCGAACCGATTTCTCTCCAGAACTCCAGTTCGAGGAATTCATCATACAGGAAGTTTCACTTCTCTCCCTATCTTATTTTTACACTTTAATATCTATCTTTGTACATTGAGGGCAATGTACATCTTAAGTATGGGGGTATTTATTTCATCATTAGAAAAATCCCTGAATGATTGCCTTATTCTCTTGAAAAGCTTTCATATCATATTTAGGATAAATTTTAATTGATTTATGATTTTGATTGATATATCTTGAATTAAAACATAGGCCTTTATGCATTGATTGTTTAAACTTCAAGACATTAGAGAATCAAGCATGATGAGTTGATTTTTAAGAATTTAAAATTATAGGTTGTTTCCCCAAGTCTAGTTATTACTTTGAATTGGAATTCACGAGTCTAAACATCAAAAAGCCATAATTTTTGTGAGATTTTTGAGCCTTTTGAGCATCTATTAATCCTTTCATGCTCACTTTTATTATTGCTTTGAGTGCGTCAGTATTGAACTGTTATTCTAGAACTTGCTTGATTATGCATGTCGAGACCACACCATTTGATTTGATATATCAAAATGATTAAGGCACTTAGGATTAATCCACTCATGCCATGAAAAGCCTACCTCCACGATTAACCCTTAGTAAACCCATTTGAGCCTAACAAGCCATTCATTGTATTAACCTCAATATTAACCTTTAATCCATTATTGTTGAAATTCCCTAAATTAATCCCTATTTTGGTTTAGATTTGAGTTGAATGGATTGCTTAGCTATGTTTTGTTCTTAATAGTTAGTCTATATTATTTTAACTTGTTCTTAAAAAAAACTATGTATACATATCTGTAATTTCATATTCTGAGAAGAAGCTCTGTTGTATGCAAGTGAAGATTAACTCATTTTCTAGTTAGGTAAATTTTCAACTCAATCTCGATTCTAACCCTTTCTTTCAGCTTGTGACCACACCCCCTAACCAAGCCTCATTACAACCATCTAAAGACCTTTTGATTGATGTATCATCTTAAATTATAGTGGTGGAGATTTGATTTTCATGCAAGCCTATGGTAATGACTTTTCATTATTGACTATTGAGTGCTTCATATATTTTCCTTAAACACCTCAAGTGATTTGAGTGAATCTTCAGTGAGGATGTGAAACTCTGTGATATTCTAAATCAAAGGCAATTACTCAGATAAGGAGAGTCACCTATGTTTGCATGATTAAAATGCTCAACTTGGAATGTTTGAAACTTTTATGTTCTTTTAGTTGAAATTCTCAATGCATGATTGCTTATGGATTAATTTGAGATATTATCGATAGAAATTATAAGTTGAGAAGAATTTATTTTGATTATGAGTTGAGAATTTTGCTTGAGGACAAGCAAATGCTTAAGTGTGGGGGTATTTGATAAACCATCAACTATACATATTTTTACCCCATGTTTAATGCATTTTATGGATGATTTCTCATTAGAATTGGTGAATTCGATGCTCTTAATGGCTTAATTTCATGTTTTATACTTAGGAGAGCATAGGAGAGCGAAAGGAACGAGAAACGATCCAAAAATAGAGAAAATGGGCCAAGGTACGAAATCAACACGGCCTATACCTCTTCACATGGGCAGATCTCACGGCTGTGTCAATTTGGCAGGCTCGAGCACGGCCTGAAGTAATCGAACACGGGCATGTGCCACGGGCGTGTCCCTGCCGAGCCCAAGTTGAGTCCAATTCGGAAAAGGCTAATTTTAAGGGATTCTCGACATTCCAAAGCCTATAAATACACCCTAGAGAAGGAAGAAAAAAGGAGACGGAGAATTGGGAGTAAGGAATTACTCCAAGGAAGCCGATCGATCCATCTCAGAAGCCGGGTTCATCATCAAGACTGAAGATCTCTCCTCAATTTCCCTTCATGAGTTTTGAGTTTTCTTTATGTTTTGTATTATTTATTCTTCTGAGATGTTTTCTTATTTAGTTATGAACTAAAACCCCTAAATACCTAAGTGGAATGAAACTTAAGACGAATCTTGTTATTATTTTCTGAATCGTATAATAAATATTTAACTTATTCTTAATTATGTGTTCTTAATTCTTGTTTTGATATCCCAAGATACTGATTCACGACATGCTCTTATTCAGAGGAGGAATAGACCCTGTCTAAAAGTACATTTGTCATAATTAAGCAGAGTTGATTGCGCGCCTAGACATAGGGTGACAAGATTTTGTCAGATTAGGGTGAAACCTAATAAGGGGATCCATAAATCGAGTTAATGCAACCCTAGAGTGTTAATTAGAGAAAAGTCTAGGTTATTCAATCTAAGGATTAGACGTTATTAGTCTTGAATAGGGATAATAACATAACTTAGGGATCTCCACGGAACAAGTTGAATGAATAAATCGTTCGGTTCGGAGCCAAAATAACAAGTAAAGTCTAGGTGGATTTTTCCTTAGGTATTATCTTAAGTCAATCAATTTTTCCCAAAAGTAATTCCCCAATTCTTTTCTCTGTGCGTTCTTAGTTTAGATAATTAGTTAATTAAAACAAAACCTCTTTATTCTTAGGCTAGATAATAAAAAGACAGGCATTACTAGTACTTTTAGTTCCTTTGGGTTCGACAATCCAGTCTTGCTAAAACTATACTACTGTTCGATAGGTACACTTGCCTACATCGCAATAATAGTTAGTTTAAGAATGAGTAATTATAAAAATTTAAAACCTATCACGAAATAACGCGATCACTATTGCTGATGCAAGGCTTGCTGGAGCAACCATATCACCGCTGCATTCCTATCACTGTTGCATCCTATCGCTATCATAAGCCGTGCGCCACTACAAACATCCTATTGTTGTAAACCTATTGCCACCGTAAAATCCCTTTTTTCATCCATTACCACAATTTTGCCTATTTTTTATGAAAATCGCCATGTCTTGCAAAAGAACTAGATCTTCTAAGACCTCTGCAGAAAATTCCATTGTGATTCAAGATGAGGAAGTGAAAGAAAGGTTTGAATCCATATTCAAAAATCTACCTATGATGCCGAAAAAAGGTTTCAACTTGGAGAGCAAGATAAAATGGTTGTGCCTTTGCTGATTTGAAAGATGATTGATGTCTTCAATTGGAATTATTTTTGTGATGTATGATCAATACCCGAAAAGGAGTTAGTTCAAGAGTTCTATGCCAATTTGACTAAGCCAGATGCTACTGAAGTTCTTGTTCGCAAGAAAAAGGTACCCCTAAATTCTAAATCCATTAATGATTTGTTTAACCTACCTGATGTTGAACAAGATGAGTACTTTGCCATGATGACAAATATAAATTGAGATTTTCTTCAACAAGTGCTTAATGTTGTGACAAATCCAAGATCCTAATGGATTATAAGAAAGTATGGTAGTCATTCTTACCGAAGAGAATATCTGAAACTGTTGGCTAAGGTATAGTTTAGGGTACATGAATGTTCAAAAAGAATTTTTGTTCATATGTGTGTTCAAATGCAAGCATGATTTCTGATTTTATCTAAGTTATTCTTATGTTATATTGAGTATGGAATGCTTGTATGTTCTTTAGACTTATGTAGTATTTGCCATGAAAATTCAATTTCTTTAGAAATAGATATTTAAAATTGACTTAGTAACTTTCTTGAGGTGAAATCCTAGGAGGTATAAGAATTTAATATGATATAGACACACTTTCTTTGGATCGTTTGAATTGTTCAAGCCGACCTTTTTAATTTAACCCTTGAAACGTAATTTTTGAGCATAATAGACTGTTTTTAGGAAATTACCTACATCATAAGCCGTATTATCATCTTTCTAATTTTATCCTATTCTTTTGCACCTATATTAACTAAATTTGTCTTGGTGATCAAAGTTTGAGGAAATATACGAAAAGATGTACATGCTCTTCTCATGTTTATAAAAAAAAAAAGGAACGAAAGAATAAAGGAAAGTTTGTTCAAAAGAATAAAAAGAAAAGAAACGTTTGCTCAAAGTTTGAAAGATAAAGGTTGAGCATGAATTTGAAATAAGTTTGGGGACCCATTTGTATGAAGGTTGTAACGCAAAAGGATCCAATACAAAGTTAGGGTTAAGATGATTGAACCTAAAAATTCATTTTTCTTTGTCCCTACCTTTAGCCTAGCCTTATTACAACCTAAAAAAAGACCTATTGATTTGATGATTATATTGACTACATTAGTGGAGAGGAATTGCTAAGTTCAACATATGAGGCCCACTAATTAAACCTTGTGATTGTTATGTTTAGTTGATAAGGAGAGCATATTGATTGGTGAATATTATATATGATTTAGAAATGCAAACATACTATGACTCCATGTTGACATTATGTTGTACTTAGTATAAAGTTTGAGAAAAATATTTGCATTTGAGCTACTTATTAATAAAAAGTATTTTTGAGCATGATTTAATTTATGCATGATTATGTGCGAAGATTGATGCTGCTTTATCATATTGAAAAGTTTGCCTTAGCAAAACAATTGTGTTGTGCATGAACATTAATCGGGACGAGCAAAGGTTTAAGTTTGGGGGTGTGTAAACTCAAAATTATATAGGATTTTTCTATATATTTTTACCACCTTTTGACTTAGTAAATATGTTAATCTTGAGTACTTGTTATTAAAATAATTGAATTTTACTTGATTATTAATATTGGACACTAATTTATAAAGTATGTGAAATTATGCTTAATTACATAATTTTTGTACATAATTTATATTATTTTCTTGTTAAATATTAATATGTGAATTTTCATTATGCAGGAGGACTATGGAAAATGTGAATAACATAATTGACGCATGGACATGCACATACCTACTTATTTTGGACGGCAAGACCATGCAAAACTAGATCATAAAGATGTTAAATTGACCCAGTAAAAGATGTGCTAAAAGATGAACATGTCTGATTAATTATTGGACTAAGAAACCGTCCAACAAATAGGAATGAAAGCCTAATTTTGACACAAGTACATGGTTTCTCGAAAATAAGCTTTGGGGTATAACTAAAGGTCCTTGCAGTTGGAAATATATTAGAAATCAACCCAACAACTTGGTCATTGAAATCGTCCACCTTTTGGTTATTAATAGTATTATTTTGAATTAAAAAACAAGCAACCAAGTCATCCCGTTTTCCACAATCTGTAGCCGACCATGTATGAGAGAAAAGAGAGGGATTTTGAGTTCTATTTTTAGCAAACTCTACCCTTACCTTCACCTATAAATGACATACAAATCTCACTTCTCAAATCATCCTTTTTATAACGCCCTGAATAATTTATTTTTCATTTTGTAACTATTTGGCACAAATGTGTATTTGCTTTAGTGGTTTAGTGTTGTAGGAGTGTATGAGAGGTCTTGGGTTCAAGTCTCACCTTTGGTAAATTTTGTTATTTTTGGATCCAACCCTTACTCTTGCTGAATGGGCAGATATGAAACTGTTTGTTATCCATATCAGAATGAGCCTGTTGGTTCAAGTGGAACGGGGGTTAGTTTGTTAGAGGTCCTGTGTTTGAATCCTTGCACGAGTGTGGGTATTAATTTTTGCTTAGTTTCCTATTAGAGTTTTAGTTGAGTTAAAATTTTGAGGTGGTTATAAGTTGGTGGCTTAGTGGGAGGAAAATAGGGGATATGCTATCATATCTGGGATTATTTCTTTTTATTTCAAATTTTAGTTTCTCTCTCCCCAAGAACATCTACGTTAGTTTCTGCTCTCTGCCATTATTCCCCTTTTCTCTTCCTCCCTTCGATTTTGTTTTCTTAGAGCGTATTCTTACTTCTCATTAGTTCAACGTTTTTGCATTATTTTGGTAAGTGGGATTTTAGTATCTGTAGCATAGTTTTTCAACTCATTGGGCATGGCTCAATCGTTGGTGTTGGCCTTTTGTTATGTAAGTTAAGGGACTGATTTCTGCATATTTGTGGTATAGGAGAAGGTGGTGTTCGGTGAAGTTTCATTCTGATAGCCCAAATCGCACTGGGGTCTATTCTTGTCATCGGTAAATCTTGTGTGTTATTTCGAGTTATGTATTAATTCGTAATCAATTATTAATTGGACGTTTGAACACTATGTTATAGGTTTTGAAGGCTTTAGGAGTGGTTTTGTAGCATAATTGTTCCAGGTGTGTACCCAAAATGCAGAAATCGAAGTTTCAGTAAAAGTCAAAAAATTGCTCTATCGACGCCACACTGGCGTGTGGAACCCGTGTGGATGGCCGTGTGTGAGACACGGTCGTGTGGTCGACGAAGGCATGGCCATACGCGACACACGACCGTGTGGTTGCTCGAGCGTGGCCGTATGGGCCACACGGGCCAGGCGAAGTTAGGCGTGTGAGTCATGTGGGCGTGTGGACCCACACAGGTATTCCAAATAGGCGTGTGGGTTTCTGGGCTAGGCCGTATGGGCCATACGGGCAAGGCTGAATATGGGCATGTGGGCCCATAATTCTGAAATTTTTCCTAGGGTTGTACGGGTTATTTCGATCAACTGTGGGCTTACTATAAGGTTGGTAAGGGCTAATTAAACCCTAATTTTGTATGCTATGATATTCTGATAGACTGATCTGAGTAGGATACTGAATATATGCCTGACTGTACTGCTATACGTATATCTGATATCTGTATATATGCACGATGAGCATGTTGAATCTGTCTTATTTGTACCTGATTTATACATCTGCTATTGGGGTAGGATTTGTATATGAGGAAAAAGTATTATGTTCAGCGGTAATCGCCTATATTCTGGCAGTTTGGCTGCATATATTCTGATATGTGTCTTAATGGCACAATGCGGTGTGTAGGGAGGAGTGGGATAGTGTGTTAGGATGGTCGGAGATGGTGTGTAGAGGATGGGGGTAGGATTTATGCATATTGGCTTCTGTAATCTGAATCTGGATCTGAATCCGAATTTGAAACTGTATCTGTTTCTGACTATGTGTTTTTTCTGTATGTTTGTATGCTTAATTTTGATGGGTTACACACTGAGTTTTCATAAACTCACATCTGTTGTCTGTTTTGTCAGGTAATCCACAAGCTTAGGTGGATCAATGCGTCAGAGACTCAACGGTGACCACTCGATTGTAAATTGTTTAAACTTAGCAATTTATGGTTTTTATTTATGTTTTCAGTATTCCTTTTGAGAGTTTGTAATTTTTGGGACTCTCTGGACTTTTTGGTTTTAAATTGTTGATTTTGGTTTGCTGCTTTTCTGCATGCTTGGTTAAATTGTTTTATGAAATTGATGATTTTTACGCAGAAAGAGGTTTTCCTAAAAAATACGAATTGGATTTCTAAATGTATCAGTTTTGTTAGATCGTCGTTGTAAAATAGGTTTTGGCAAATAAACTCATTAATTAAACATTTTCAAAATGGATATTAAATGCACGGGTTAAGTAACTGAAATGATTTTATGCAACTAAACTCATTCTCTGTGACTTATCCGGATTTGGCCATAACGTCTAGGCTGGATTTGGGGTGTTACATTTAGTAGTATCAAAGCTAGGTTGCAGACTTGGTTGTGAATTTTGGGTTCCAAAATTTTGTTTCAAAAAGTATTTCTGTACTTAGATTGAACTATTTTGAAACACTGTAGATAGTACTGTCTGAAACTATACTGAAATAGTTAGAGATTGAAACTTCTGAAAACAATTCTGAACTTTCGATAATTTATACATAAAATATCTATTAATAACTACTGGAAATGATGCATAAAACTTTATAATGTAGATAAATTTGAAAATTTACAATGAGCCCTTATGGAACTCGCAGATGTGGTTTTTGAGGCCGTGGTAGAGGCCGTATGGAGGGCTTGAGCTGAGTCCTCCTCACTGGGTAGTATGCCACATTTAGATACGAGTGAGACACCAGTTTCACCTACTACTGAGACTGGGTCTCAAAGTCGCTCGGCTGGGGACGACGCATTGTCCTAAGCCATGCTGAGGATTTTGGAGAGTGTCACTGAACCTCATTTTGGAGCTGGAGGCCGAGGGTCAGTAACTGAATGACTCCGATCTAATGGTGCTGAGTTGTTTAGGGATGTCACTAGAGTCGCTCCTAATGTGGTTGAGTATTGGTCAGAGGCCACCGAGAAGATCAAGAATGATTTAGACTGTACTCCCAAGTAGAAACTGAAGGGTACAATCTCTTTGCTTCACGATAAGGCTTATCAATAGTGGTTGATAGTTGAAGAAGGTACTCAACCTGATCGTCTAAACTAGGATTTCTTTAAGACCACCTTTCAGAGTAAGTACGTGGGGGTGAGCTATGTGGATGCTCACAGGCGTGAGTTCACGAATCACATGCAGGGCGATAGATCCGTGGCCGAGTATGAGGCTGAGTTCTTGAGGTTAAGCCGCTACACTCGAGGATGGTGGTGTTTGAGTATGAGAGGTGTATCCAGTTTGAGGATGGATTAAGGGATAATTTGAGGGTACTGATTGCTCCACAGAGGGAGTGAGAGTTTTTCGTTTTGGTTGAGAAGGCAAAGATCACCGAGGATGTTAAGCATGTAGAGCGCCAAACCTGATGAGCCGGTTAGACTGGGAGCCCCTGTTACTCCTACAGGGATTCAACTGTGTGGAGATTATGGTAGGCGCCATCCGAGCGAGTGTTGGAGGAGGATAGGGGCTTGTATGATATGTGGGTCTTTAGAGCATCAGATTCAATAGTGTCCACAGAGGGCTGATCAGATGCAAACTTTGGGACCAAGTTCTGCACAGCCTTAGAGGGTAATTCAGCAACGAACGAAGGGCCATGGACCGATAAAGGGTGGTAATGGTATAAGCCAAGGGTAGAGAACATCGAGCAGAGGTGCTGGTAAAACTAAGACAAGGTAAACTATATTGGTTTATACTTGATGATCCAGATGTTATCACTAGTATGTTCTTTATATTTGATGTACCTTATATTGCTCTGATAAATATAGGTTCTACGCACTCCTATGTAGCTAGTACTGTATCTGAAACCCTAGGGACTTCTGTTAAGAGCACTGCTAGTGAGGTTACTGTACTGAGTCTGTTGGGGCAGTCTGGTCGAGTTAGTAAACTTTATAGGGACGTTCCATTAGAGGTGCAAAGGGCGGTATTTCTTGCAGATCTGATGGAGCTTCTATTTGGGGAAATTGACTTGATCCTGGGTATGGACTGGTTGGTTAAGCACTGAGCCAGTTTGGACTGCGCATCTAAGAGGGTTGTTCTGAGGACCAAGGATAATATGGAGGTGGTTGTGATCGGTGAGTGTTGAGACTATCTGTCCAATGTGATCTCCACTCTGATGGTTGATAATTTAGTTCGGAAAGGGTATGAGGCGTATTTAGCTTATGTCATTGTTTCTACTTCTGGGGACTCTGTTATGAGGGAAATCAGAACTGTGAGGGATCTTTCAGATGTCTTCCCTAAAGAGTTATCGGGTTTACCTCTAAATCGAGAAGTTGAGTTCGGAATTGAGCTTCTACCGGGTACAGCTCCGATGTTTATTGCTCTATACCGTATGGCATCGAAAGGAGCTTATAGAGTTTAAGGCTCAATTACAAGAGCTTCTGGATCGTGGTTTCATCTGTCCTAGTGTGTCTCCATGAGGAGCACCACTTCTGTTTGATAGGAAGAAGGATGGGACCATCAAGATTTGCAGTGATTATCGACAGTTGAACAAGTTGATTGTGAAGAATAAATATCCGTTCTGAGGATCGATAACTTGTTTGATCAGTTTTGAAGGGCTTTTTTTCTTTCGAATATTGATCTTCTTTCTGGCTATCATCAGTTGAGGGTTAAGGAGGTGGATATTCATAAGACTGCATTTAGGACTCGTTATGGGCACTACAAGTTCCTAGTTATGCCTTTTGTTTGACAGATGCTCCGGCTGCATTCATGGATTTGATGAATCAAGTGTTTCAACCATATCTAGATTAGTTCGTCGTGGTCTTTATCGATGATATTTTGGTATACTCACCTAGGATGAACATGATGAGTATCTTAGAATAGTACTTCATATTCTACGTGAGAAATAGTTTTATGCTAAGTTAAGCAAGTGTGAGTTCTGGTTGCATGAAGTGACTTTTCTAGGGCATGTGGCTTCTGTTGAGGGGATCCGTGTTGATCCGAGGAAGATAGAGGCTGTGCTTGATTAGAAACAACCTAAGAACATGTTTGAAATCTGTAGCTTTTTGGGTCTAGTGAGTTATTATCAGCTGTTTGTTGAGGGGTTCTCTTTAATCACAACTCAATTGACTAAGCTTCTGTGCAAGGAAGCTCCTTCGTTTGGATTGATGCACAACAATCGAGCTTTGAGAAGCTCAAGTCTGTTATAACTCAAGCTCCTGTTCTGATACAGCCTGAAGCCAGTAAAGAGTTTGTGGTATACAGTGATACGCCGTGTGTTGGTTTGGGTTGTGTTCTGATGCAGGATGGTAAGGTTGTGGCTTATGCATCCCATCAGCTTAAGATACATGAGGGAAATTATCTGATGCATGATCTCGACTTGGCTATGGTAGTTTTTGTGTTGAAAATATGAAGGCACTAGCTGTATCGTGAGAAGTGTATTGATTACAAGAGCCTCAAGTATCTCCTTACCAGAAGGAGTTGAATCTTAGGCAGCACTGATGGATTGAACTGCTCAAAGATTATGACTGCACGATAGAGTATCATCCTGGTAAGGCCAATGTGGTGGCCGACGCTCTAAGTCGTAGAGCGATGACTGATCTGACGGCGATGTTCGCTCGCCTTAGTCTGCTTGATGATGGGAGTCTGTTAGTCGAGTTTCAAGTTAAGCCGACTTGGATTGATCAGATTTGAGATAAGCAGTTAGGGGATAAGTCTTTGAGTTTGCGGTTTCGTTAGATTGAGAGTGGTAGTACTTCAGATTTTGGCCTGAATAATGATGGTGTTCTGTGTTTTTGAGGTCAAATTTGTGTGCCGAATGATTCTGATTTGAGGCAGTCAATTTTGAGGGAGACGCATAGTAGCCCTTATGCTATGCATCCCAGTGGTAATAAGATGATTGCAATCTTCGTGAGTTGTATTGGTGGTTGGGTTTGAAGCATGAGGTTATGAATTTCATTGCTCGTTGTCTGACGTGCCAACAAGTTAAGGCTGAGCACCAGTTGCCTTTGGGTTTGCTCCAACCCGTTAAGATACCCTTATGGAAATAGGAATGAGTGACGATGTATTTTGTTAGTGGGTTGCCCATGACACCCACTAAGAAGGATTCTGTTTGGCTCATCGTGGATCGATTTACCAAGTTTTCTCACTTCATTCCGGTTTGAACGAATTATTCTCTACAGAAGTTAGTGAAGCTCTATATCTCCAAGATAGTTAAAGTACATGGGGTTCTGTATAGATTTTTTTTATAGAGATCCTTGCTTCACTTCTTGATTCTGGAAGAAATTGCATGAGGCTCTGGGTTCGAGATTGGACTTTAGTACTATGTTCCATCCTCAAACCTATGGTCAATTTGAGAGGGTGATTTAGATATTGGAGGATATGCTTTGGAGTTGCGTGATTGATTTCTGAGGTAGTTGGAAGGATTATCTGCCGCTAGTAGAGTTTACCTACAATAACAGTTTCCAGTTTAGCATCCAGATGGCACCTTACGAGGCTTTCTATGGTCGTAAGTGTCCTACTCAGCTATGTTGGACTGAGTTGGGTGAGCGTCGGGTTTTGGGTCCTGCGTTGGTTTTGGAGACCGAAGACGAGGTTAGACTAATTTGAGATCGTCTGAAGGCAGCTTCTGATAGGTGAAGTCTTTTGCAGATCTGAAGAGACGTGATATTGAGTACTCTGTGGGGGATTTCGTTTTTCTTAAGGCTTCTCCGTGGAAGAAGGTTCTGAGATTTGGTCATCAGGGAAGGCTAAGCCCTAGGTTTATAGGGCCGTATCAGATTCTGAAGCGTGTAGGACCGGTCGCTTATCAGTTGGAGCTACCTCTAGAGTTAGACTGTATCCATGATGTTTTTTACATCTCGATGTTAAGGCAGTACCAGTCTGATCCATCTCATATTGTCTTTGTCGAGGAGATCTAGGTTAGACCGGACTTGCCTTTTGAAGAAGAGCTAGTTCAAATTCTGGATTGAGATGCTAAGGTTTTGAGGAAGATGTCCATTCCGTTAGTAGAGGTTCTATGGCGAAATCATGGCACTGAGGAAGCCACGTGGGAACCTGAGAACTCGATGTGCTAGCAATATCCTTATCTGTTCTGATGAGGTAAATTTTGATGTCAAAATTTCTTTTAAGGGGTAGAGTTGTAGCACCCTAAATAATTTATTTTTGATTCTATAACTATCCGACACAAATGTGTATTTGCTTTAGTGGTTTAGTGCTCTGGGAGTGTATGAGTGGTCTTGGGTTCAAGTCTCACCTTTGGCAAATTTTGTTATTTTTGGATTCAAGCCTTACTCTTGTTGAATGGGCATCTATGAAACTATTTGTTAATCTATATCAGAATGAGCTTGCTAGTTCAAGTTGTAGGGGGGTTAGTGTATTAGAGGTCATGTGTTCGAATCCCTACATGTGAATGGGTATTAATTTTTGCTCAGTTTCCTGTTAGAGTTTCAGTTGAGTTAAAATTCTGAGGTGGTTATGAGTTGGTGGGTTTGTGGGAGGAAAATAGGGGATATACTATCATATCTGGGATTATCTCTTTTTGCTTCAAATTTTAGTTTCTCTCTCCCTAAGAACATCCGACGTTAGTTTCTGTTCTTTGCCATTATTCCCTTTTTCTCTTCCTCCCTTTGAGTCTATTTTCTTGGAGCGTGTTCTTGCTTCTTGTTAGTTCGACATTTTCACATTATTTTGGTAAGTGGGATTTTAGTATCTGTAGCATAGTTTTTCAACTCGTTGAGTAGGGCTCAATCGTTGGTGTTGGCATTTTGTTATGTAAGTTAAGGGACTTGTTTCTGCATAATTTTCGTATAGGAGAAGGTGGTGTTTGGTAAAGTTTCAATCTAATAGCCCGAATCTCGCTGGGGTCTATTCGTGTCATCGGTAAGTCTTATGCGTTATTTCGGGTTATGTAGCAATTCATAATCGATTGTTAATTGGACGTTTGAACGCAATGTTATAGGTTGTAAAGGCTTCAGGAGTGGTTTCGTAGCATAATTATACCAGGTGTGTACCTGAAACGCAGAAATCGAGGTTTCAACAAAAGCCAAAAAACTACCCTGTCGATGCCACACGGGCATGTGGTCGCCAGTGTAGATGGTTGTGTGCGAGACATGGCTGTGTGGTCGACGAACTCTTCAATTTGCAGCACACGACCCTGTGGTGGCTTGAGTGTGGCCGTGTAGGCCACACAGGCCAGGCTAAGTTGGGAGTGTGGGCCCACACCAGCATTTCACACGGGTATGTGGGTTTCTGGGCCAAGCTGTGTGGGCCACACGGGCATGTGGGCCCATAGTTCTGAAATTTTCCCTAGGGCCGCAAGGATCATTCCTATCGACTGTGGGCCTATTGTAGGGTTGGTAATGGATAATTAAACCCTAATTTGTATGCTATATTCTGATAGACTGATCTGAGTAGGATACTAAATGCATGTTTAACTGTACTGCTATACCTATATATGATATTTGTATATATGCATGTTGAGCATGTTAAATCTATCATATCTGTATATGATTTACGAATCGTTATTGGGGTGGGATTTTTATATGAGGAGGAAGTATTCTGTTCGACGGTAATCGTCTATATTCTGGTATCTGGGTTGTATATATTCTGATATGTGTCTTAATGGCACAATGTGGTGTGTAGGGATAAGTAGGTGTTTTAAACCCCACATGGTGTGATAGGATGGTCGGAGATGGTGTGTAGAGGATGGGGGTAAGATTTATGGATATCTACTTTTGTAATCTGAATCTAAATCTGGATCTGAATCCAAATCTGAAACTGTATCTATTTCTGACTATGTATTATTCTGTATGTTTGTATGCTTAATTCTAATGGGTTACACACTGAGTTTTAGTAAACTCACATTTGTTTTCTGTTTTGTCAGGTAATCCATAGACTTAGGATGATCGTTACGGCAGAGACTCAATGGTGACCACTCAACCGCAAAATGTTTAAAAACTTAGCAATTTATGGTTTTTATTTATGTTTTCGGTATTCATTTTAAAAGTTTGTAATTTTCAGGACTCTTTGGACTTTTTGGTTTTAAACTTTTGATTTTGGTTTGCTAATTTTCTGCATGCTTGGTTAAATTGTTTTATGAAATTGACGGTTTACACAGAAAGAGGTTTTCCTAAAAAATATGAATTGGATTTCTAAATTTATTGGTTTTGTTAGACTTCCGCTGTAAAATAGGTTTTAGAAAATAAAATCATTAATTAACATTTTTGAAATGGATATTAAGTACATGAGTTAAGTAACTGAAATGATTTTACACAACTAAACCCACTCTCTATGACTTCTCCAGATTCCGCCATAATGTCTAGGTAGGATTTGGGGTGTTACACCTTCATTCATAACACATCCCTCAGCATTCATCTCTCATTAATTCTCTCTTCCATCTCCCTATTCTTTTCCCTTGCATAGCAATCCATCTCTGTTCCATTATTTAGCCAACAAAGGCTTTGTCAAGACCTTTCTTTAGCCAGCCACCTTAGGAAACCCTTAGCAAAAGGAGCATCGAGTAGAACGGAGGAACACATCAATCAGAAAAGATCCAAAAGGCTATTGAACTGAATTAGAGATTACTCTTTCCTCTTGTTATTTAATTTACTTATGTTTGCTATGTGTTTATTGTTTTTGACATCAACAATGATATTTTAAGTCCTATTTTCTAGTATGGTTATGTTAATTCAATAAGATTTATTTGATTCATGCTTAACATGTTTGTGCCTCAGGGATCATGTTTTCAGTTAAAATCAAGATGTATTTCATTCATACGTGATTGGGTGCATTTAGATTAGCTGAGCGATCCTAACCAGACGACGGCTAGTAGACACATAATTGAAAAGTGCAATGCTCAATTTAGATTATTGAACCCAACTAAATTTGAGGTTCATAATATCTTTAGTTAGCTCTATTATCTTTCATATTTTTTAGGTTTATATGATTAAACTATTGCAAATGTAAATGTCCCTATAACCTTGCATAAATACTAAGAAACCCTTAGTTTAAAATGATTAGTAAAATGCATATTTCACTAAGTAAAAGATTCCGAGATCATTTAATTTGGTTTCCAAACTCATGAATGATCGAGTTGCCATGGAATGTTTTTCAGACATTATTAAGCATGATGAGAATGAATTGAGTTGATTATTATCATTATCCTAGCCTATTTTATGTTGATTGTTTTTTTTTTTTGCTAAAGCCATTCATTCATACATTTGCATTTAGATTTATTTACATAGGGATCAATCTTTGCATCTAATTTCACTTAGTTTAATCATCCACCACTCAAAATATTGTGTCTTTACCACCAAATTGTTAACTTATAATTTTACAAATAATCGATTAGCATATACAGTCCCTGTGGAGACGATAACTCATTTTACTTACTTATTACTTGAACTACTGTGCACACTTGCACAAATACCGTTACAATTTAGGATGATTGTTATAATGATAATTTTGGTTTGATTCAAATATTTTTGAATTGGTTGAATGTTTGTACTGGATTGAATGAGTTCTTTGTAGGATATTTGTGTGCCTATATGTATCCATGAGCTAAAATATAGATTTGGGCATGAAATGAACTTCTATAATTTATGGTTTTGACCACCTGGGTAAAAGTATCGGTACCAAGGACCAAGGTATTGATACTTGACAAAATGAACATTGTTTTGAAAATGCCAGAATGCCAAAACTATATTGATACTTATTTTTGGTATCGATACCTTTGATAAAAATATTGGTACCTGTTTCTTTTGTATCGACACCTAGTTCCATGTTTTGGAAAATTTTTCAGGTTCATTCTCTTACTTGAATTTATTAAACTATGTTTACATGCTCAATTTAGTCCCTGCTTTACGAATAAAACCTATTATGCATGAATATGGATTAATTTTGTAACAACCCGATTTTACAGCATGTGAATATATATGTGTGAAAATTTCGTGAGCTAAATTTAAATTTTAATAGCTCAATTTGAGAAAAAGAACCTAATCGCGTAAAATGCAAAAGTTGCATTATATATGTTAAAAGTGCTTAATTGCTATGACTTATTAAATGGGAGGTCCTTATGATGTTATTATACCATTAATAGCTTGAGTGGACCATTATGGACATGTATTAGTTAATTTTCATGTTATTAATAAAGGTAAAATAGCAAATATGTTAATAAGTTAATATTAAATAAAACCAAAATCAAAATTATGTGTTATCATCATCATCTAGCCTAAAATAAAAAGAAGAAAAGAAGCCAAATTAGGTTTTAAGCTTCGACACTTGCAAGCTTGATTTGGTAAGTGTTTCAACTCGATTTTTGATGATTTTTGGTGATCGTTGCTTTGAGCACTAGCTAGCCCGTACCCTAATTTCTGAAATTGTTGATGATTTTGAAAGTTCCATTGATGACTTCATGAGTTCTTGAATGTTTGATGATGGAAAATGAGTATTTGTTGATAGATTATCATTTTTGTAAAGTGATTTTTAATGAAATTGCCTAAAATGGACTAATTTGTGAAAAGTGTAAAATGTGTGATTAATGTGTGAAATATTGATAAATATGGGCTGTTATAGAGCCTATAGATATTTGGCTAGGTTGGGTTTAGTTGAAATTGTTGTAAATTGTGTTTTTATGAAATAGGGACTAAATTAAGAAAAAGTGAAATTATAGGGGTAATGTGTAAAATGTCCCAAATTGTGTGTTTTGGATGAAATTGAATGGATTGAGGAATAAAAGAGTTAATTTTGAATTTATATAGATCAAGAATGAAAGAAATCAGATTTAGATCGAGGGAAGTCGAAAGTTATTGAATAGTCGATTTGGCTCCTCTATTTCGAATACGAGGTAAGTTCATATGCAAATAGTTGTCTCAGAATTTAATTATATATGTTTCATTATCATTGAATTGCTATGAATTTTGAACGAGCAAATATGAGCAAGAATCAACAAAGTTACGATATCCAAAAGTCCCGTATGAACCTTAGGAATAATATAGGATATGACTATCATGACATTAGATTATCGAGATGTGATTACATGTAAGACTATGTCTGGGATATTGGCATTGTATTGTGAATATGTGTAAGACCATGTCTGGGACATTGGCATCATTATTTGATTTAGTGTAAGACCCTGTCTAGGACAGTGACATCGATATGTGATTACATGTAAGACCATATCTGGGATATAGCATTGTACGAGCTTTATGTGATTCTGAGTATCCTTAATGATTCCGAATGGTTCAACGGAAAAATTCAAGTTGAGAAAGAATATGTGATTGAGCTAAGTGACTCAGGTACGTACGAGATTCATAAGAGAATTGGAAAGAGAAATGGTTGATGAAATTATAGGTGAATTTGAATATGTATTCATTAAGAAAGGTTTGTGTATTTATATGTGTTTACTTGTATTTGGCCTATTAATGGAAATATTGTGATTCATGCGGTAGATTTAGTTGTATATGGCTTACTAAGCTTTTAAAGCTTACTTTGTGTGTTCTTTCCATGTTTTACAGATTATCGAAGCTAGCTCGGTCATCGGGGATCATAGGGAACCACCATCACACTATCGACTACTTTTTGGTACTTTTGGAGCTTAGTATATATGCAAGATTTCTGTGATTATGGATTGGAAGCCTCCGAGAAATGGATCTGAAGTCTACAGTTTTCTGGGACTAGCTGGCTATTACCGACAATTTGTAAAAGGCTTTTCGATGATTTCAACTCTGTTGATGAGATTGCTTCAGAAAGATGTAAACTTTGAATGGTCTGAGAAATGTCATAAAAGTTTTGATCAGCTGAAAGCTCTTCTGATTGAAGCTCCGGTGTTAGTACAGTCAGAATCAGGTAAAGAATTTGTGATTTATAGTGATGCATCATTGAATGGTCTGGGCTATGTTTTGATGTAGAAAGGCAAAGTCATAGCTTATGCCTCAAGACAGTTGAAGCCACATGAAAAGAATTATCCAACACACGATTTAGAGTTGGCAGCAATTGTGTTTGCCTTGAAGATTTGACGCCATTATCTGTTTGGCAAAAAATGCCATGTTTGTTTTGATCACAAGAGTTTGAAATATCTAATGACTTAGAAAGATTTGAATTTGAGACAACAGAGATGGCTAGAATTGTTAAAAGATTATGAGTTAGTAATTGATTACCATCCGGGAAAAGCAAATGTTGTTGTTGATGCATTAAGTTAGAAATCTTTGTTTTCTCTATGTGCAATGAATACTCAGTTGGCTTTATCTGATGATGACTCGATTGTAGCTGAGTTGAAAGCGAGATTGTTGTTTTTACAGCAGATATACAAAGCTCAGAAATTTGAGCAAAACAAGCACAGTGTGTTTCGAACCCTGATTCAGCGTTTCAAGTTGATTCAGATGACTGTTTAAGATTCAGAGGTCGAATATGTGTTCCGAGGAATTCAGAGTTGATTCAGATGATTTTGAACGAAGCACATAGTAGTCATTTATCTGTTCATCCAAGAAGCATGAAAATGTATAATGACTTGAAACAGCTTTATTGGTGGCATGTCATGAAATGTGACATTTCAGAATTTGTTTCTAAATATTTAATTTGTCAGCAAGTTGAAGCTGAGCATCAGGTACCGTCTGGTTTATTGTAGCCGATTATGATTCCAGAGTGGAAATGGGATAGAGAAACTATGGATTTTGTTTTAGGTTTTCCCCTATCTCTGAGTAAGAAAGATGCAATTTGGGTTATTGTTGACAGATTGGCAAAATCAACTCATTTCATTCCAGTACGAACAAACTATTCGCTTGAAAAGTTAGCTGAATTGTATATCTCCGAGGTCATAAGATTACACAGAGTACCTATTTCTATTGTTTCAAATAGAGATCTGAGGTTCACATTGAGGTTTTGGAAGAAATTACAAGATGCACTAGGTACAAAACTATATTTTAGTACTACATTTCACCCATAAACTGATGGTCAATCAGAGCAAGTTATTCAAATACTTGAGGATATGCTGAGATGTTGCATTCTTGAGTTTGAAGGTACATAGGAAAAATATTTTCCGTTGATTGAATTCACATATAACAATAGTTTTCAATCGAGTATTAAAATGGAACATTATGAAGCTTTATACAGTCAGAAATGTCGAACACCCTTGTACTGGAGTGAGCTTAGCGAAAATAAGATTCACAGGGTCAATCTAATTAGAGAAACAGAAGAAAAAGTTAAAGTGATTTGCAATAGTTTGAAAACAGTGTCAGATCATCAAAAATCATATGCAGACTTGAAACGGAAAGATATTGAATTTCAGATCGGGGATAAAGTGTTTTTAAAAGTATCTCTGTGGAAGAAAATACTTCGATCTGGTCGTAAAGGCAAATTGAGTCCGAGATTCATCGTGCTGTATGAGATTATCGAGCGAGTTGGACCAGTTGCATATCGGCTAGCATTTCCGTCTGAGTTAGAAAAGATTCATAATGTATTTCATGTATCAATGCTACGAAGATATAGATCTGATCCTTTGCATGATATCTCCCCGACAAAAGTTGAGATTCAGTCTGATTTATCGTATAGTGAAGAACCGATCTGAATTTTAGCTCGTGAGATCAAAGAGCTGAGAAATAAAAGAATAGCATTAGTGAAAGTATTATGGCATCCACACGGGGTAGAAGAAGCTACGTCAGAACCCGAGGATGCTATGAGTAAGCAATATCCAAACCTATTTATTGGTAAGATTTTTGGTGACGAAAATCCCTAAGGGGGGAAAGTTGTAATAGCCCGATTTTATCTAAATTGGAATAATAGTTTTGGGACCACAAATCTGAGGTCGTAAAATTATTTTAATATTAATTTTGGTGTTTACATCATGTGAATATATATGTGTGAAAATTTCGTGAGCTAATTTTATTGTTTAACAGCTTAATTTGAGAAAAAAGACATAATCGCGTAAAATGCAAAAGTTGCATTCTATATGTTAAAAGTGCTTAATTGCTATGGTTTATTAAATGGGAGGTCCTTATGATGTTATTATACCATTAATAGCTTGAGTGGACCATTATGGACATGTATTAGTTAATTTTCATGTTATTAATAAAGGTTAAAATAGTAAATTTGTTAATAAGTTAATATTAAATAAAACCAAAATCAAAATTATGTGTTATCATCATCATCTAGCCAAAAATACAAAGAAGAAAAGAAGCCAAATTAGGTTTTAAGCTTTAGCACTTGCAAGCTTGGTTTGGTAAGTGTTTCAGCTCAATTTTTTATGATTTTTACGTTTTTGTGATCGTTGCTTTGAGTACTAGCTAGCTCGTACCCTAATTTCTGAAATTGTTGATGATTTTGAAAGTTTCCATTGATGAATTCATGTGCTCTTGAATGTTTGATGATGAAAAATGAGTATTTTTTGATAGATTATCATGTTTTGTAAAGTGATTTTTAATGAAATTACATAAAAGGGACTAATTTGTGAAAAGTGTAAAATGTGTGGTTAAATGTGTGAAATATTAATAAATATGGGCTGTTATAGAGCCTATAGATATTCGGCTAGCTTGGGTTTAGTTGAAATTGTTGTAAATTGTGTTTTTACGAAATAGGGACTAAATTGAGAAAATATGAAATTATAGGGGTTAATGTGTAAAATGTCCCAACTTGTGTGTTTTGGATGAAATTGAATGAATTGAGCAATAAAAGAGTTAATTTTGAATTTATATAGATCAAGAACGAAAGAAATCGGACTTAGATTGAGGTAAATCGAAAGTTATTGAATAGTTGATTTGACTCCTCTATTCCGAATACGAGGTAAGTTCATATGCAAATAAATGTCTCAGAATTTAATTATATATGTTTCATTATCATTGAATTGCTATGAATGTTGAATGAGAAAATACGAGCAAGAATCGACGAAGTTACGATATCCAAAAGTCCCGTACAAACGTTATGAATAGTATAGGATGCGGATGTCATGACATTAGGTTACCGAGATGTGATTACATGTAAGACCATGTCTGGAATATTGGCATTGTATTGTGAATACGTGTAAGACCATGTCTGGGACATTGGCATCGTTATTTAATTTCGTGTAAGACCCTGTCTGGGACAGTGGCATTGATATGTGATTGCATGTAAGACCATATCTGGGATATGGCATTGTACGAGCTTTATGTGATTTCGAGTATCCTTAACGATTCTGAACGATTCAATAGGCAAAGTTAAGTTGAGAAAGAATATGTGATTGAGCTAAATGACTCAGGTACGTACGAGATTCATACGAGAATTGGAAAAAGAAATGGTTGATGAAATTATAGGTGAATTTGAATATGTATTCATTGAGAAAGGTTTGTGTATCTATATGTGTTTACGTGTATTTGGCCTATTGATGGAAATATTGTGATTCATGTGGTAGATTTATTTGTATATGGCTTACTATGCTTTTAAAACTTACTTTGTGTATTCTTTCCATGTTTTATAGATTATCGAAGCTAGCTCGGACATCGGGGATCATCGTGAACCACCATCACACTATCGACTACTTGTTGGTACTTTTGGAGCTTAGTATATACGGTATATGGCATGTATAGGTTAGTGTCATTTTGGTATGTTTTGAGTCATGATATTAACCTTGAGATTGGCTTGTAAATGTTAGTGTTAATGGCCATTTAAGTTGCCTTGAATTATGTGTTGGATAAGTAATATATGTGATGTATATAATGCCTTATATGTTAGCTTAATTTGGTATGTTTGCCATAGTTGTCATATAGCTAAATGATTGTTCATTTGGTTAGTTGTTAATACTTGAAAGATGAAAAGTTGTGGCTTGATTATAAGATGTTGTGATGGAATGTTTTGTGATATTAAAATAGGTGATAAAATGTGGAGATAAATACAATAGTTCATTTTGATATAATGTTTCAATATGATTTTGGTCCTGGTTTTGAGTATTGAAATGATTGTGAATAAGATGACATGTTTTGTGTACTAAATGGCATATTTTGGTTGCCTTTGAATGTATATAAATGTTGCAAGTTGATGTGGTTTAGTTGTGCTTGAGAAGGGTGGCAAATTGGATTTACAAATGGCTTATTTTTTCCATACGGCTGTGTGTCTCAGCCGTGTGTGACACACGGTCATGTTACACAACCATGTGTCCCCTGGGGTACCCTTTTGAATTAAGGTAGTATACCCTACAGTTTTGACATGGTCTAGACACACGGGCGTGTCTATTGGTTGGGTGAGGCACACAGGCTAGCACATGGGCGTGTGGTCGGCCGTGTGACCCAAGTCAGTAACCTCCCTAATTTTTCGACAGCCATGGTACACGGGCGTGTCTCCGGTCGTGTGCTACAAGTCAGTATGTATACCCTGTTTTCACACGACCTATGACACAGGCGTGTCTGGCGACTGTGTGAGGCACACGGCCTATTCACACGGGCGTGTGACCCTTATATGTTTGAAAATTTTATAAGTTTTTCAAGGTTTGCAAATGTTAACGGTTTAGTCCTGAACCACTTCTAAACATGTTTTAAGGTCTCGTAGAGCCTTATAAGAGACATTGTAAATGTTTTGAATGGATTTAGAGTATAAATGTATGTGAATGAGGTGTGTTGTTCAGTAATGCCTCGTAACCCTATACCGGTGATGGATACGGGTTAGGGGTGTTACAAATTTGATGCATTTTAATTGAATCAAATGTTATAATTTATGTGTGAATATTCTAGTGTTTGCAGTAGAATTCCGTAACTTAGGTCCAGCAACCAGGCCGAGTGAGGGGTGTTACATATTACCTTTCATGAAACGTGCTCTTCTTATTTTACACATATGCATCCTTTTTTTACACATACTTCCTTCCTTGTGCTAGCTTCTAATCCTAGCTCCTAAGAACCATATTCCTATATTTTCATACCTCTAATTAGAGTTATTTATCAATCATCATCTTCATACCCCCTAACATTCCTCCTTGTTTTGAATACACACGTGTTCCCCTACAAGGCTTGGTTTTCACCAGCCACGATTTGCAGTAGAGTGTCATACAGGAGCCAAAACATTTTATCATGTGTCTTCTTTTTTATCATTATACTGTCGCTTGTGAAATGATATGCAAATTTGTGTAAGTATACACGTCGATTCAAGTAATAAAGTGATGAGTGAGTATTGTTCCCGTGAGGATCAGACTGAGGCACAAAAGTTGTCAAGTTATTATAATCTAGCTAATGTTATGGAAAGACTGATGAATAAAATGCTATGGAAAACTAAGGTAACTATGTAGTGATAATTCAAAGGAATGATGATGTATGCGATAGATGAAATTGATGAGTAATTGGAAATGCTATGAAAAAAGTGAAAGTATAAATATAATGGCAATAACAAGAGTAATTATCCGAACAAAATGTAAACGAAGAAATAAATAACTAAATATGTTGTGGCAAAGTTACTACGAGAAAGAATAAGGATAGAGTGATGTTGGTTCAGAAGTTCGGGATGACCTAGAATCGACCTTGACTGTCATCGTATCTACTTTACTATACAGAAGAGTTCTAAAATGGCCTACCTCTGACGAGAGCAAAACCTCAAATTACCTTTCCTGTGTCTATAGGCTTTTTAGATTCTTGCCTGGGTTCCTTTAGTATGATCGTGACTCTATATCTAGAGTCGACGAAAAGTTTCTATTGACTACTTGCTCATTTCATTTAATTTTAATCCAACCATTCCAACCCTATCAGAATTAGAATCAATTTATAGAAGCCAACAGCCTTCTAAGTCTAGAGATCATTGCATTTTTATTAAGAAATAAGAAAAATCAAATGAAACAGTAAAGAAAATTAGATATATACGACATCCATAAAAATAGTTAAAGTTTCATCGAAAGTAATCCCAACCCTATGAGATTTAGCTCATGGGTTGGGAAATGACATTCCAAACCAAAAAATTATCCGACATTGTTTTCAACTACTTCAATTCAATCTTATGAAGGAACACTAATGGAAATAACAGAAGAACTTCGAGAAGTAGCTTTTGATTGCCTATTCCAAGCTTCGACAACACAACGTCTTATGATGGCTAAGAAGGACTGCCTTCGACTTCCTTTCCCTTGTGCAGCCAAATCCTTATTCACGCCTAAGTATCTCTCTCCCTTTTTCTCCTCCATTTTGTGAGGTCCCCTTCATTGGTTTTTATAGATAGACTAGGCTAAGGTCAGCCAACAACTCATGATTATCTTTTCCTCTTTTAGATGGATTTAACTGGTACAAGTTTGAAGTTGAATTTGAACTGGGACTACTGTGCAGAAAATGTTGACTTGGTCTTCCCAACATTGCCACGGCATCCGTGCTTGCAAATTGTCTGCACTTTGCCCAGACAAAACTTCACTCATTTATTTCCTCATTCCAAAACTTGTTCTTGCCACACAAAAACTCCACCACAAGTGATTAAAAGTGCCTAATTCCAACACAGTTCAAGTCCTAATGCAATATTAAAAATGCTAACTAAAATTTCCTAAAATGCAACAAAATGTACTTAAGTACAAGCAATTAGCTAGGTCTAAACGCATGAAATATATCTCATTTTCAAGATGTAACACCCTTTAGCCGTATCCAAAGCCGGGACAGGGTTCGAGGCGTTACTGGACTTAAACGTAACTAATCATACAAAATCGGGCCATAAAATTTTTGTTCAAAACAAATTTATTCATACATGTGCAAATTGTCCCTTATGTGGACCTATGAGGCCCAACACATACATCGGGGATGGTTCGGGACTAAACCAAGAACTTTGAAAATAATAGGAAGACTTAGAAAATTTTCTTACTTTGGAGAGTCACACGCCTGTATGGGTAGGTCGTGTGGCCACACATGCCCGTGTCCTCGGCCCGTGTAACTATCTGACTATGACGTCATCAACTAAATAAGGTCACACGGCCAAGTCACACGCTCGTGTGCTTAGGTCGTGTGGCGAATTAAATTCCAAAATTCAAGTGCAGACTTTACACGGCTTGGGCACACGCCCATGTCCTAAGGCCGTGTCCTTCACATGGCTGAGACACACGGCCATGTCTCTGCCCATGTGTTTACTACTGGGCAATCTGTTTTGCATTAGTAGGGTGCATGGGACACACGACCGGATCACACACCCATGGGGAAGACCGTGTGTCACACACGGCCGTGTCTCTGCCCATGTGTTTACTACTGGGAAATCTGTTTTGCATTATTAGGGTGCATGGGACACACGACCGGATCACACACCCATGGGGAAGACCGTGTGTCACACACGGCCAAGATACATGCCCGTGTGTCTAACCATGTGGACAATTTCTAGGCTATTTTCCAAGACAATTGCCACCCTTAAACACTGACATACTTATACTCAATGGCATGCAACATGGCACATTTGGCTACTCAAGCATTCACATTCATGGTTAAAATTATGACTTGGTAATAGCAATATATCACTTATTCAAACTATCATGCTTTCATATGGCATTCCACACCAATTTCATATTTGTCTATCATTTTTACTAATCTACTTTCAAGTTACCCACTTGCATCATCTTTATGACATACACATTAATCATATTTCATACACCAAACATATATGCCATCCATTACACTTATTAACCATAAGCAACCATAACCACATTAAAGCATAAGCACATTTGCATGCATGCACCAATAATTAGGGTTACAACCCAAATACTCAATATGAGCCACTTCTCATGGCCATATACAAAATAATCACAATACTTTCATGAGCCAACACATTTGGCTAATCAATATGACACATAACAAAAATACCAAGTCCCTATACATGCCATACTCAAAATGATGAGACTAGCTATACCAAATATTCAATTGATAGTGTGATCGAGTCTCCGACGTCTTTCAATCCCCGAGCTAGCTTGGCAACACTATAAGAAAGAGAAAGGAAAATGGGTAAGCATTAAAGCATAGTAAGTTCACTTGCAAATAAAATACAAGTTAAATAAGTATTAATTATACATTTAACATAATGAACATAATCTTGCATTTTATCAAATTTCTTAAACTTATTCTTCATATATATATTCATATTCTCACCACTAGTTCATAATATCTCATGACATTCTGATGAGTTCGATGTACATACCTGTGCCCAGTTGCACATATTAACTTACTTTCTCCTCTTCGATGTATTCATCATGATTAATCATTGAACTTCCTTTAGAACTACCCTTTGAACACTCGGAATACTATCAGATACAACGAAATCTCACACCTAAGTGCCTCAAATGTAGCCAATGCTACCTCATATCATATATCACATGTTGCTCGCTTTCGAGCTACTCACGGGTCTGCTCATATAGGCTGTCGGTTATCCGTAACACACGCCAGACTACCCAACCACCATTAGAATATACGATACCAGTACCTGAACGCCAAAACATGTGCCACATACATCATGAACTCAGGCCACAACTCAATGAGTTCAGATGTCACATATATCATGAACTAAGACCACAACTCAATGAGTTCAGATCACATAGTTCCTAGTGACATGTCACTTGTATCTTAAACTATTCCTAAGGTTCAAACGGGATTCTTTGATACCACATTTCTGTTGAACTTGCTCGTAACGTCAATTTCAATACTCATAGCACCAATCACATATTCTTGGGATAATCATAGTATAATTCATGATAAAATTTAGGCAATAAACACATGATACAACATCATATCAAATATGTAAGTAGTTGAAGTATGGTACATGTTGCATTATTTGCAAATGAACTTACCTCGGTACAAAATGATAGAAACGAGCCTAATCCTCGTAAACCTTGTTTTTTCCCTGATTAAAACCCGAATCACGTTTTCCTTTATCTATAATGCCAAATTTAACTTGTTCAATACACACATTGCTCATATCGACCCATAACACATACTTTGGCAAAATTACCTTCTTACCCCTAACTTTTCACTTATTTACACTTTAGTCCTTTGGCTCGTAATATGAAATGCATGAGTTTTCTTTGTTACCTAAGCCTAGCTGATTCATATTCTAACTCATATCAGCCCATATTTCACATTAAACCACATTTCTACTACCGATTTCTTCATCTTTTACAAATAAGTCCTTTTTAGGTGTTTTCACTAAAAATCACTTAGTAACAGATGTTTATCACACATCAACATTCATATTCCTCCATTAAACATTAAAATACAACCATGTCACACATGGGTCAAATTTCATACATGAACCCTAGCTCAAAATAATGGTAGAAATAGCTAGATCGGTTGATGACAGCTTCAAAAATGTAAAGAACATTAAAAACAAAACTAGGATGCACTTACTTTTGAGATTGAATGATGAACAAACCCCAGCTATGGTGACCCTTGGAATTTTGGCACAAGCAAGAAGAAGATGGACAAATTTTTATTTCTTTTTCCCTTTTTATTCTTTTATTTTCCAAATGACCAAAATGCCCTTAAGGTCATTCTTTTAAAATTTTCCTATTCATGCCCATTTTTGTTCAAAATTTTATAATTTGGTCAAATTGCTATTTAAGGACCTCTAATTAATAATGCAATGCAATTTCATGTTTGAAGCTTCTAGAATAAAAGTTTTACAACTTATTCAATTTAGTCCCTAAAGTCAAATTGGACATCTTAGGCATAGAATTTCTTTATGAAAATTTCACACAAGCATGCAATCATATCATGGATCATCAAATAATCATCAAATAATTATTTCTATTTTAGATTTGTGGTCTCAAAACCACTGTTCTAACTAGACCCTAATTCAAGATGTTACACAAGAGTTGTCACACCTAAACCTGAGCTGTTGCTTGTCCTCAAGCAAAATACACTTAAATGCTTGAATGCACCCATCTTGCCTTGGCAAAAATAACTTTCTTGTACTACCTAGTTATTCAAAAAAATAGTTTATACCTCTATTCTCAACAATCTTATTTTTTTTAAAACTGATTCAAACGTCAAATGTTTTTTCAGCAAAGGCAGTGCAAAAATTTCTCCCTAAAAACAAAATCTCCTAAGTACCCATGCATTCTCTCTTTCGTCCAATAGCAAATATCTTTTTTCTTACTTAGTTCATTCATTACCTAAACAAAAGTCACTTGCTTTAAACCCATATCAAAATATATTATTCACATTTTCATCTCTTTTATTTTTTTTCATAAAAAATATTATTATTATTAGTGGATTTATCATTTCACAAAATTCTTTGACTTGACAATCTCGATGGAGCATACAAAAAATTTTCGAGTACTCAATCATGTCACAATTTAAACCAAAAGTCACTCAAGAAGCTAAGGCTTTTAACTAAAAAGATGGATGGAGCATACAACTAACTTCTTAGCTACTCAGTCCTTTTTCCTACAGTGGAGTGCCCAAAAAGTTATACCATAGACTCTTACATAGGTCCTCCTTTCTAATCAACAACACGATTGTAACATCCTGATTTAGGGCCTAGTTAGAATAGTAGTTTCAGGACCACAAATTTGATGTTAAAATAATTATTTTATGATAAATATGAGGTTTAGGATATGAAAATAAGCATTTGTTAAAGTTTCATGAAGAAATTCTATGTGTAAGGTGTCCAATTAGAAATTAAGGACCAAATTGAATAAATTGCAAAACTTGGGTTTTAGAAGCAATTAGTATGAAATTGCTATGGATTATTAATTAGTGGTCCTTAAATAGTAATTTTCCTAATTTTTAAGGTTTTGGACAAAAATGGGCATGCATGGAAAATTTTGAAAGTTTAGTAATGAAGGGCATTTTGGTCATTTGGTTAATTAAAGAATAAAAAGGGAAAATAAGCCAAAATCATGTCATTTATCTTCTCCATGCTACTGAAATTTGCATGCTCTCCATAGCTAGGGTTTTCAACATTTCAAGCTCAATAGTAAGTGCTCTCTAGCCTCGTTTTTAATGCTCTTCGTATTTTTGAGATCCTCGCAACATGATCTCTCTATTTCCAACCATATTTCAAGCTAGGGCTCATGTTCAAAAATTTACCCATGCATGAGATGTTTGTGTTTTGATGATTTATGGAGGAATATGAGAGTTTAAAGGATAGTAAACAACTTTTACTAAGTAGTTTTTCATGGAAATGGCTTAAGAGACCATTTTGTAAAAGTTGTGAAAATAGGTAGAAAAATGTGAAATGAAAGAAAATACGGGCTACTATAAGCAAGAAAAATATTTGACTAGGCTTGGGTAACTTAGAAATTTCATGTATTTCATTATATGAGCCTTAGGACTAAATTTTAAAAGTGTGAAAGGTTAGGGGCAAATTGGTTATTTTGCCCGAGAGTGAGTTTTAAATCCTAAAATGAAAAATGTGATGTATTAATAGTCAAATTTTATTGATATAGACCTCGAGGAACCAATTCCAGAGGTCGATCGTGGAAAACGAAAGGTTTCAAAATAATTGAAATACGAAACCGAACCAATTACCAGGTAAGTTCGTGTAACCCGAAGTAAACTCTTAATACACTTAAACATGCGTGTTCTTGAATGTATGAAAATTTAGATATTCATGGCATGATAATTCATGAAATGTGCTTGTGTAAATGAAAGATGATAAATGTCCTAGTTAAAATAGAAAGGGAGATCCGATGGATAAATTATGGCTTACATGACATGAGATCCTGCATGTGTTGTAGAAAAGGATTTAGACCGGGTGGGTAATTCGATGATCTCAAAATAGAAAGGATTTAACCTGGACGGGTGTTCCTTGAGTGATCGAGCCTCTCGAAGAATATGGGTGCATTAAGGATTTAGCCCGAACGGGTAATCTGATTGAGGACTGAATTTAGCCTAGATTGGCAATTCAGATCTGAGCCTATGAGAGCAATTGTCATTGAGAAGGATTTAGCCTAGACTGGTAATCTTGCTGTAAGATATAAGGTTCATGGGGATGCGTACTCGAGATGATCACTTGTATGACTTGACAGTAATTGGGTTATCCATTGAGATTTCCGAGGAATTCAACAGGATTAACATGAGAAATAGAAATGGAAATATTGAATTGATGAGCTTATCTAAGACTAATGACATGATGTATTGCTATGAGACTAATTTGATGATTGAGTGTATGTGATAAGGAAACTATTTCATGCTTGTTGGAATTATTGCCTAAATATGGTTGTATGCTAATTAACCGGTAAGTTTACTTTCCAGTTATCCTGACTTACTAAGCATATAAATGCTTACCCCCTTCCCCTTTCCCTGTCTTACAGAGCTCGTGGACTCGTGAAGATTGGAAGACGGTTAGAGAATCAACACACTATTGACTTGTTCTGTGTTGGTATATAGATACTTTTATTTTGTTTAATGGCATGTGTAGGATTTTTGGTTATTTTGTTATATGTGTCATTTGGCTAGCCAATGTAAGGGCCTAAATGGTATACTTATTCCTTTGTATATAGCCATGAGATATAGCTCATATTGATGTAGGTTGTAAACCTACTAATGATTTATTTCTATGTTTAAATGTTTCATGAGATATGATGATGAGGCTTATCATGAATGGATGATTGAAATAGGACCTAATAATTTGATAGAGGACATAGCATATAATGATATATAGTTATAATATGACCTAAGTGTAAAATGTAAAATGTGCTATGTTAATCCCTAATACGAAAAGGAAATTCAGCATGTACTAAACCGATGGGATGAGGTTAACATACAATGAGTTATGTCAAGGTTGTTTAAGAGTATAATTAGGCCATGTTAGCTACCACTGAAGTCTTTAAGTGTGTATGGATGAAAGAGGGTGACCAAAGGCTTGGAAAATAGCCCTAAAAATGTCCACACGGGTAGACACACGGGCATGTACCTAGGCCGTGTGTGATACACAGTCAGCCCCATGGGCATGTTGCATGGCCTTGTATCCCCTACACTTAAAATTTTAGGTCAGTTTTTATGGTAGTAAATGGTAGAGACACGGCCGTGTGTCTCAACCGTATGGAGGACACGGCATAGTACACAAGTGTGTGCCTTGGCCGTGTGCCTCAAAATGAATGATGACATCACAAACAGAATGTCTGGGTTTTTGAACACGAGCGATGACATGGGCATGTCTAGGCCATGTGAGGGACACGGGCTTGTGCTTGGCTGTGTGAAAATCTCTGTAGGTTCGAAATGAAAAATAAATCTAAATAATTCAACAAGACTGGGACACACGGGCGTGTCCCTAAGCATACGGGCGTGTGCTTTGCCTCTACACGGTCGTGTGAGGCATAACCCTAGTAATTTTTTTCTAAAATTTTCTATAGTTCTCAGTTTAGTCCCGGATCGCTTTTAATGTATGTCTTGGACCTTGTAGGTCCATAGTCGGGACACTGTCATGTTATTTGGTTGGTTTTAAATTAGAATGAAATTCTATAACCCATATTTTCTGAAAGTGTCTGAGTATGTGTCTGGTAGCGCCTTGTACCTTGTCCCAGTTTCTAGTACGGGTAAAGAGTGTTACAACTATGGAGCAAACAAATTGATGCTGACCTACTTAGCAACTCTAAGCATTGGAGTGCATACTTATTTAAACAAAATGTCATGTTAATTTAACTAATGTTTGGTTGCAAAAATCCCTAACGACATTAAAAAGATACTGACTATATTTCGAAAAACCAAAAAAACACAAAGTATAGGACATCCTATTTTTAGAAATCAATTTCCAAGCAACATAGCCTAAGCTAACTTCACCTAATCCATTGTTACTTGTTCTAGGTATATCAAAAAGAATTTAAGCTCATCATTGAACATCATAAAGAAAAATTGTACTTCTTATAGACAAAGTAGTATTTCAATAATTATTATGCATGGAAAAATATCCTATATACCAAAATGAACATACAAAATGCAAACTAGATGCACAATTCACCCATAAACCTAAGGGATGCATTGTCCGAATTGCACGTAAAATCGTGAACAATATATAACAAGTATGAATATGCACACAAACGATAAGAAAAAAAATTATGCAATGCATGAGAGAAAAACAAAACTTAACCTCCTTGGACTGGAACATTGGCTCTTCATTCAATTCTTTCTCGTGGACTTGTTAGCACTGACTTTTTATCTCACCTTCTTTGTCGATCTCCGTTAGTTAATCGATCAGTTGATCAATTTCTTGATTCTGTGCAGTCATGGAGATGGGTGAAGATGTTGATTCAGGAGTTAAACCTTTTTCAATTACAGTAGCTAGTGGAGTAAATGGTAGGGACATTTTTTTCTTCATTTCCTTCTTCTACATCCTTCTCTAGATTGGTAGAGTTTGACCTTTCTAACTCCTCCTTAATAGCTTTTCCTTTATTTGTAGTAACTTCTTCAGTCATAGGGTCAATATTGGCCGCGGATGGAACTAGCTCTTTTCCACACTAATTAGACAAGAGCAAAGTAACTGGGAAAAAAGGAAATTCTGGCATGGGCCTCAATAATATTTTTTAGAGGGATCTTCTTAATGCCAAATCCCTATGTTTCACATACTACCAGTATTGAGTCTAGCGTTCGTTGCTTTGTTCTAACTCTTCCATCATTTGGTATTGTTGTAGCTCAAACAGTGATAACGTTTATTCTAACAGTTTTAGAGAAGTAAAGATTTCCTGGTCATGAGAAGTGAGAGATATTGCTGTGGGAATACATGTGGTAGGGGAAGCTTGACTGTGCTGGGATGCTGTGACAAACTCAGTTCCTCAAAGCTTGGCAAAAATTACTCACATCATCCTACACTTTTTGGGAGTAACGTCCTCTGCATCAACTAAAGGCACATTTGTTGTCTTACATAGGGCTACAATAAGAGAAGGAAAATTCAAACTCCTAGAATTATTATCAGCACTTGCATGAAAAGTATTCCTAGATACACCATATCTTTATTTCCTAATTCGAGTTAAACTCAATCTTTGACTTGCAAACCCCCAGTTTACAACTTACCTGGCAAGCACTAGCTCACCAAACAGACTAGAGAACCCTTTACCACATCATTTAGCGTACTGTGCTTCACCGAAACACTTGGCGAAATCCTTTTTAATACCTTTTTGGCGAACTCCCAATTCATAGAAGTATTGGCGAACCTCTAGTTCACCAAAACACTAATGGACCCTTTATTATGAAGCCAAAACTTCCAGGCCCAATCTTGGGATGTGAAAATACTCTAGAATGATATATTTTTATGTATTAATTACATATTTATTTTTAGTATGATCCTACAAATTTCAACTATTTATGGTTTTTTATCTAGAAGGGACTAAATTGAAGGAAAAAGGAAATTTTGGGGAAAAAGTGTGAATTTAAAGATAAATGGCAACATGCAAAGTAGGAAAGAAGTGGTGCCGAAGATGCAAAGTATGGGAGACTTGAGGGCAAAAGTGCAAAGAAGAGATTTTATAAACACAAGACTATTTAAATTTCAATTATATTAGGATAATTGTTAAAGATTATTATTTAGTTTTAGTTTTAGCTTTTATCTTTAATTATCTTTATTTATTTGTATTTATCTTTTAGAATTTAATTAGGAATAAACTAGGTTTTCTAGTACTATAAATAGAGGATAAAGTGACACAAATTTGACTCATCTTTTTCTGTAAACACTCTCTCTCCAAAAAGCTTAGCCTTTGCTACTTTCGTATTATTCAATAAAAATTCCATTTTCATTACGTTTGTTTCTTTTTCCCCAAAAAGCATGAGCCACTAAATTTATCTAACCAAAGGTTGTCGAAGTTCCCCAAAAAAAAGGTTCATGAGGCTTAGAATTCGTGCTTAGCCTTCTCAACGTGTATTCATCGTTTCTTCACATTACGGGGCTGACGTTTCCGTCCATGTCCCTTCAAAGGTGATCTTTTCAACTCGTGCAAAGAACAACTGATTTGTATGATTTGGGAAGGTTGCACAGTCAGTTCGTTAGCTTACTGCGTCAGTGGTTGTCGAGCCTAAGAGACAAAATGGCATGGCATTCGCCATTGAAAAGTGATGATCTAGTGTAAGACGATCCCACAAAAGTGAGGGTTGGCTAGAGTCAGGTTCCTCTAAATCGTAAGTCAAAAATCTAAGTGGAGCTAGTAGTCGTAGGCATCCTCTTCCAATATAAATGGCTTATTCTATTCAAGAAGGATCATCTAAAAGCCTAGGATTGAACCCAAGGTGGATTGAGACAACCGGAGGATGTAATCTCTCCATAAAAAACTCTTTTTCCTCAACTCTGTTCATCTTTACAATTTTAATTTTAATTTTTGCAATTTCAATTCAATCAAACTTTTATTTCTATTTTTTTTCCAGGTATGCAGGTTTTCTTAGGTATGGCTCTCACCGGGATCTTGAGGAACAGGAACTTGTGCAAATCCAATCCCTAAGGATTTGACCCTACTTCCCTTATACTATTCTTTTCATTATTTTATAGGGATAGGATATTTTTTGTGCTATTAACGACACATCAGGATGTTACAACTCTCCCTCAATTAAGACATTTTGCCCTCTAAATGTTCATCTTCAAAACGTTGAGGATATTGTTGCTTCATTGCTTCTTCTGTTTCCCAAGTATCTTCGTTGGTTTTCTGGTTTTACTACAACACCTTGATTAAAGGAATCCTTTTGCTTCGTAAGAGTTTCACCTCACTAGTCACAATCTTTACTAGTTGTTCCTCATAAGTCAAATCAGGTCACAAATACTTTCTTAGCATGGATACGTGAAACACATCATGAATACGATCGAGTTCATGGGGCAACTTAAGTCGATAAGCTATAAGACCAATCCTTTCCACCACTTCGTAAGGACTAATGGACCTTGGACTTAGCTGTCCTTTACACCCAAACCTTAGGACTTTGTTTCATGGTGATACCTTAAGAAACACATGCTCACCCACTTGGTACTCAAAATCTCACCATTTCAAGTCAGCATAGGACTTCTATCTATCTGAAGCAACCTTAAGCCTTTCACATATCATCTTCACCTTGTTCTTTATTTCAAGAACTATTTTGGACCAACTATTCACTTTTCAATTAATTCAATCCAATATAGGAGTGTTCGACACCTTCTTCCATATAGTACTTCAAAAGGTTCCATATAAATACTTGTTTGTTAACTATTGTTATAAGCAAACTCCGCCAAAGGCAAATAATGTTCTCAGCTTCCTACGAACTTGAAACCATAGCTTCGTAGCATGTCTTCCAACACTTGTACCACTCACTTAGATTGGCCATCTGTTTGAGTGTGATAAGCAATTCTGAATTAAAGCTTCAAACCCATAGCTTCTTGTGGACTCTTACAATATCTCAAAGTAAATAGAGGATATCGATCGAAAGTAATGGAAACTGGCATGTCATGCAGTCTCACTACCTCAGCAATGTAAATCTCTGTGAGCCTTTGCAAAGTATAGCTCATGTGAACAACTAGAAAGTGTGCACTCTTCGTAAGGTAATCTAAAATCATCCAAATAGCATATTTCTTTGTCGAAGTCAGTGGAAAACCTGACACAAAATCCATGGTGATCCTTTTCCACTTTCATTTTGGAATTTTAAGTGGTTTTAGCAAGCCTGAAGGATATTGATGCTATGCTTTCACCTTCTGTTAGGCACTTCGCCATAAATTCTGTAACTGCTTGCCTCAATCCAAGCCTCTAATACAGTTCGTGGAGGTCATGATACATCTTGTTACTTCCTAGATGCATTGCATACAGACTATTATGTGCCTCATTAAGCATAACTTGTTGCAGCTCTTTATCATTTGGCATACAAAGTTTTCCACGAAAACAAAGTATCCCTTTATTGTTTAGTGCGAAGTCCACTCGTATACCTTCCATTTGGTGAAAACTCTTTACCAACTCTTACTCTAAAGCTTGCTTCTATTTGATCTACTGTGACAACGTTGGCCTTACTTACAGTTTCGCAAGCAGTCCCTCGTCACTAGTTACACTTAACTGTGTGAATAGAGCTTGCAACTCACTCATAGACTTCCTGTTCAGTGCATTTGCTACCACATTTGCCTCTCCAGGGTGATACTTTATCACACAGTTATAATCCTTTAGTAGCTTTATCCATCTCATTTGTTGTAAATTTAACTCCTTCTGCATGAGCAGATACTTGAGACTTTTGTGGTCTGTGTAATGGCATAGTTCTCATCATATAAGTAGTGTTGCCAAATCTTAAGTTGCCAAATCTTAAGTGTGAACACAATCACTGCTAAGTCCAACTCTTGGGTTGGGTAGTTATGCTCATGAACCTTCAGTTGCCCAGAAGCATAAGCTACCACCTTCCCTTCCTTTCCTAGTTCTTGTTGAATCAACACAAATTCTTTGGTGAAGATCTCCTTAAGCTTGTCGAAGCTTTTTAACCTTTTTTCTGTCCATGTGAACTCCTCTTTCTTCTAGAGCAACTTTGTTAAGGATGCTTCAATAGTGGTGGACCCCTCAACAAACCTACGAGCCCTAAAAAGCTTCACACTTCTTGGCGATCTTTATTCCATAATTGCTTTGATTTTCCTTCGGTCTATATGACCCTTTAGCTAAAACAATGTGCCCTAAAAAAGGCAACTTCTTTGAGCCAAAAATCATAGTTGTTGTACTTCACGAGCAACTGCTTCTCTCATAAAATTTGCAGCACAATTCGCAAATTAGTATCGTGTTCTTCCTCAGTTTGCGAATACACCAAGATATCATCAATAAACACCACTACAGAATGATCCAGATATTCATGGAACACTCAATTAATCAAGTCCATAAAAGTAGTAGCTCCATTTGGTAACCCAAAGGGCATCACCAGAAACTCCTAGTGCCCATACTTCATTCTGAACGTCGCCTTTAGAACATCTAACTCCTTCACTTTGAGTTGGTAATATCTAGATCGCAAATTGATCTTTGAAAACATTGTGGCACCTCACATCTGGTTAAACATATTACCAATTCTCAGTAATGGATATTTTTTTTAACCGTGAACTTATTCAACTGTCAGTAGTTGGTGCACATTCTAATGCTACCATCTTTCTTCTTCACAAATAGCACTAGAAAACCCCAATTTGAAATGCTTGGTCATATGAAACCTTTATCTAGTAGCTCCTAAATTTGTATCTTCACCTCCTTAAGCTCCTTGGGTGCCATGTGATATGGTGTGATAGAAACAGGTGAACTACCCAGGTAACTTATTTGGAAACACATTAGGAAAGTCTTTCACAATTCACATCTTGTGAACCCCTTTTGCCACATCTTACGAACCCATCATAAAAGTGAGATAGGCTTCATAACCTTTACCCGAAATATTTTCTACGTTCAATGTAGAGACTACATTAGACATAAACTGAGTTCACTTACCAACCACAATTACTTCCTAGCCTTTACTGATTCGCAAAGTGACTCTTTTCAGCTCAAGGCTGATCTTGGCTTTGTGCTCAGTCAACAAATCCATTCCTAAAATCACGTCAAACTCATAGAATGGAAACTACATCAAGTTCGTATAGAAAACATGACCTTGAATCGTCAGAGGAAACCTACAGTACACTTTATTGACCAACACAATATCCCTAAATGAATTAGTGAGAGTCATTCCCATATCTATGGTTTCCATTGGAATACCCAGTTCACCGACTAGTTCACTTAAAAGATATGAATGTGTGGAACCAGACTCAATTAGAGAAAATAATGGAATAGTTCGCAGAGTAAAGGTACATTTGATAACATTTATGGCACATTGCTCATGAGGTTCCCTCATAGCATAAACTCATGTGAGGCCTCTTGATTCTTCTTTTTAGGTCATAATAGTGTAAGTTAAGGTTTACTACTCAACTGACCTTGTTTTGCCTCATCTTTCGCTTCCTCAACCACGTGTACCAAGTCACACATGAGTAGGGGTTGCACTCTAAACTTATGAACCCTCCCGATGTCCTGGATAATCTTTTATCAAGTGATCCCAAGAACTACACTTGAAACAACCTCCAGTCATCTTACAACATTCATTAGGGTGTCTTCCTCTCACAGTGTTCACAGAATGGCCAACTCGCAGGCCTATACAAACCTTCTTTTTCACCCTGGTGTTGCTCCTCTATCGCAGATGATCTGTCCTGAAGCTTCACTTAACATTCCTGCCTGAATTTCGTGGGTCATGATACCTCTTGGAACCTCACCCAAACACTTGCTTTCTAGCTCCAACTTCAGTTTACAGAGCCTTAATCTCCTCAATAGCTTTGGCCTTGCCCACTAGCTCGTCGAAGTTTATATTATCGTCAGTCACCACATAAAGCTAGATAACATAATGCAGTTTAAAATGAAATCTCTAAAATGATTCTTCTCTTGCGAGACCATTTCTTCTACATATTGGCTTAGTCACACAAATTTTGCCTCATACACAACCACAGACAGTTCGCCTTGTATCAGATTGATTATTCTAGCAGAATACAAAAAGTCATAAATGCCATTATTCAGTGTGATTTTAAGTTATTCTGCATTGATAAATCGTAATTTATACATACTCTTATCCCATGCTTAACTCATTTTATGGATGATTTTTCCTTAGAATTGGTGAATTCGATGCTTATAATGCCTTAATTTCATGTTTTATACTTAGGTGAGCATAGGAGAGCGAAAGGAACGAGAAACGAGCCAAAAACGGAGAAAATGGGCCAAAGTACGAAATCAACACAGCTTGGACTTCCTCACCGGGCAGACCACACGGCTGTGTCAATTTGGCAGAATCGAAGCACGACTCACATGGGTAGACCACACGCCCGTGCCTATTTAACAGGCTTGACGACGGCCTGAAGTAATTGCACAAGGGCGTGTCCCTGCCGAGGCCAAGCTGAGTCCAATTCGGAAAAGGCTAATTTTGAGGACTTTTAGGCATTCTAAAGCCTATAAATACATCCTAAAGGATGGAGGAAAGAGAGAGAGAGAAGGAGGCAAGGAACTGCTCAAGGGAAGTCGATTGATCCATCTCAGAAGCTAGAGTCACCATCAAGACTGAAGATCTCCCCTCAATCTCCCTTCAGGAGTTTTGGGTTTTCTTTATGTTCTGTATTCATTATTCTTTTGAGATGTTTTTCTTTTTAGTTATGAACTAAATCCCCTAAATACCTAAAGGGAATGAAACCTAAGATGAATCTTGTTATTCCTTTCTGAATTGTATGATAAATATTTAACTTGTTCTTAATTCTTGTTTTGATATCCCACGATACTAATTCAAGATAAGATCTTATTCAGAGGAGGAATAGACCCTGTCTAAGAGGACATTCATCATAATTAAACGGAGTTAATTGCGCGCCTAGACATAGGGTGACAAGATTTTGCTGGATTAGGTTGAAACCTAATAAGGGGATCCATAGATCGAGCTAATGTAACCCTAGGGTGTTAATTAGAGAAAAGTCTCAATTATTCAATCTAGGAATTAGACATTATTAGTCCTGAATAGGGATAATAACATAACTTGGGGATCTCTACAGGACAAGTTAAATGAATAAATCGTCCGATTCGGAGCCAGAATAACAAGTACAGTCTAGGTGGATTTTTCCTTAGGTATTGTATTAATTAAATCGTTGTCCAAAAGTAATCCCCCAATTCTACTTTCTGTGAATTCTTAGTTTAGATAATTAGTTAGTTAAAACAAAACCCTCTTATTCTTAGGCTGGATAATAAAAAGACAGTCATTATATAGTACTTTTAGTTCCTTTGGGTTTGACAATCCGCTCTTGCTAAAACTATACTACTGTTCGATAGGTACACTTGCCTACATCGTGATAATAGTTAGTTTCAAGAATGATTCTTTATAAATATTTAAAAACTTGTCACACGAAAATCGTGATCAAGTTTTTGGCACCGTTGCTAGGGAACTAAGATATTAGGAACGCTCAATTTTTATTACTTTAGCCATTTATTTTTCTTGAAATTTAATTTTAATTTTAATTTTATTATTTATTAATTTACTTTTTCTTTCTCTTGGTAGGTTTTTATAGTTTATGACTAGGAGAAATCTGTCAGGACCACTACTTTTTGACGAAGAAATCGATCGCACAGTTCGTAGAAACCAAAGAGAAATAAGGCAAAGCTTAAAGATACACAGAGAACGAGAAAGAGGATGATCCTCAAACCCCAACCAAAGAGATGACTGAAAACCAAGACAATCAGCTACCTCCTGCGATACACGTTGAACTAGCAAATCAGAATCCTGCTCCTCGTACTATGTATGATTATGCTAAACCTACTTTAACAGGAACTAAGTCAAGTATAGTTAGGCCTGCTATTGCTGCAAATAATTTTGAACTAAAACCTAACACTATTCAAATGATACAACAATTTGTTTAGTTTGATGGTTTGCAGGATGAGGATCCGAACACTCACTTAGCAAATTTCCTGGAATTCTGCGATACATTTAAAATTAATGGCGTTTCTGATGATGCCATTCGTCTTCGGTTATTCCCTTTTTCATTAAGGAACAAAGCTAAATAGTGGTTGAACTCATTACCACGAGGGTTAATTACTACTTGGGAACAAATGACCGAAAAATTTCTATTAAAATATTTTCCGCTGGCTAAAACGGCCAAATTACGTAATGATATCTCTTCATTTGTACAGATGGACTTAGAAAATCTTTACGATGCATGGGAGAGATACAAGGACTGACTGAGAAGGTGCCCTCACCATGGGTTACCGCTTTGGCTACAGGTTCAAACATTCCATAATGGCCTGAATCCTTCGACTCGAAAAATGGTTGACGCAGCTGCTGGCAGAACCATCAATAATAAAACACCTGAATATGCTTATGAGTTTATTGAAGAGATGTCACTGAATAACTATCAGTGGCAAGTCATGAGGATTAAGCCAACTAAAACAGTAGGCGTTTATAACGTTGATTCAGTTACTATGCTGTCAAACCAGGCAGAACTTCTAAACAAAAAGATTGATGGTTTACTTGGTTCTACTCAGGTACATCCAGTAATGAGGTGCGAGACGAATGGTCCTCCATGTACAGAGTATCAACCCTTCAACCCTAGCATCGAGGAGGTACAAGTCCAATATATGGGTAACAATAACTCTAGATCCCAAAATAACCCATATAGTAACACTTATAATGCAGGTTGGAGGAACCATCCCAATTTTTCATGGGACGGTCAAGGAAATCAAAGACCATAACATCCTCTGGGTTTCCAACAACCACCCTATCAACGGGAAAAGAAACTGAACCTTGAAGAGATGCTGTCTAAATTTATCTCAGTGTCAAAAACCCATTTCCAGAACACCAAGACAGCACTTAAAAATCAACAAGCGTCGATCCAAGGGCTCGAAACTCAGATAGGCCAGCTCTCCAAACTAATCTCCGAACGACCACAAGGTAGCTTGGCAAGTAATATTGAACCCAACCCAAGGGAACAGCTCAACCGATTAATGTTCAAGATGAAGAAGGATTCGTTGATCCTGAACTAGAACCGAGGCAAGAAACTATGCTGAGCAGAGATCAAGGCTAGATAGGTTATAATAAAAACAAATCAGTGAATGTCGATTATAAACCTCGTGTGTCATACCCTAATGCGACAAGGAAAGATCGCTCAGATGAACAATTTGGTAAATTCCTTAAACTCTTAAAAAAATTACATAGTAACTTACCGTTTATTGAAGCTCTATCATAGATGCCAAACGCAATGAAATTTTTAAAGGAGCTTTTAGCAAATAAGTGAAAGTTGGATGAGGCGTCGCATGTGGAGCTAAACGCAGTTTGCTCAGCTATTCTACAGAACAAACTACTCAACAAACTAAAAGATCCAGGGAGTTTTACGATTTCTTACTTAATTGATAGTTTAGATGTTAATAATGCATTAGCTGATTTAGGGGCTATTATTAACATTATGCCTTACAAAATGTTTAAACAATTAGGTCTTGGGAAACCCAAACAGACTAGGATGACCATTCAATTAGCAGATAAAACTATAAGATTCCCTAGGGGTATTATTGAAGATGTGCTAGTTAAAGTCGATAAGTTTATATTTCCCGTAGACTTCATTGTTCTAGACATTGAAGAGGATAGCAACACTCTTTTGATTTTGGGACGACCCTTTTTAGCAACTGCTAAAATGATTATTGATGTTGGCATAGGTGAGCTCATACTCCGTGTGGGAGACGAAACAACTACCCTTCAAGCTCGCAATTTTGGCACCACATCAGAAATTGAAGGTGATCGTCTAAACCGTTCTACTAAAACTGACAATATGGTGCCACCTACTTTGCAGGAAATGAGTCTAAAGGAAGTACATGAGCCATTCCCAAGAAATTGTAGAGAACCTATTCATGAAGATCGAAGGCTACAAATCGAGGAGCTAGATGAATGGCGGACGCATAAAGCGAGAACACATGATAAACCAAAACTATGCCAGAATGAGCTCAACACCTTCCCGTATCAACTTAAGGTTGGAGATAAAGTCTTATTAGATGCCGCAGATCCTCACATTGTCACTACCACACCGAATGAAGAAATCCCTTTTATGGTACTTAGCATTTTCCTATTCGGTACAGTCGAGGTAAGTCATCCCAAGTTCAACACTTTTAAGGTAAACAACACCCGTCTAAAACCCTATTTTGATGAGAATGATAGTAGGAATGAGGAGTATAGACTCATCGAACCACCATGACCATTCAATGGAGAGGTAAGTCAAGCTTAAACTATAAATAAGCGCTTCTTGAGAGGCAACCCGAGCACTAACAATATTAATTTCTTTAAATTTTAGTATTTAACACCTAACTTACTAACAGAGATCTTGAATACAAGTTTTTCCACACAGACACGACCAAGCACACGGGCGTGCTTAGGGCCATGTGAAAATAGGGCAAAGATTTCCCCAACACGGGCTACGATAAATCATCATGACCGTGTGACATGGCCGTGGGCAAACTTGCCAAAACAACACGGGCGTGTGACACGCCCATGTCTAAAACCCGTGACCGAACCTGTCAAATCAACACGGGCGTGCGACACGCCCGTGCCAAGCAACCGTGGTCGAACCTGTTAAACTAACACGGGCGTGGGCCTACATACACGGGCATGGGAGAAGCGAACGAAGCTAGGCACGATCCTGCGACACGGCTGTCTGCACCTACACGCCCAAGGAACGCAGGCGTGGACTAAATGTCAAACACGCCCAAATTCAAAATTCGCGAGTCACACGGGCAAAAATTGGGGAACACGGGCGTGTTTCCTGGCCATGTGTCCCAAAATCTATAAATAGGCTGCATTATTCATTGTCTTCTTCACCCAAAAACCCTAACCCTAGCCACTGCAAGTCCACACGCCCTCCCCACCATGCCCGTACGCCGCTTCCAACTGCATTTTCGACACCTAACCTCTCTCCTTTAGCGTTTGTTTACTCCTTTCTCTTTTATTTCACTGATTTATAATGCTATTTATTATAGTAATCTATATTTTTCATATTATTTTCATCTTTCTATCACTCAAATGTCATTTATAGAACAAGTTATCCTTTTTTTTTCCTGTTCAAATTTTTACTTATTATATGATTTCTCTACTCACTTGATTAGTTAGAAGTGCATATTCATGGTTAGGATAGTTGAAATATTCATGCCTCTTATGTTGACATTTATGTTCATTCGTATAGTATGATGCATTCCATTCCTTTCCATTTTTACTTATATCACCATTCTTCCTTATATATTTTTTCTAAAAGAGTTCTTGATGCTATCACAGTTATAAAGAGCTCCAAAGCTCACTAGAGCTCCAAAGCTCTAAAAGGTTCTCCACAACTGCCATGTCCTACTTGACCACGACCATAGCCACCACTAGATATAATATTCTTTTGGCGCAAGACTTATGGACTAATGAACCTCTACCACCGCCAGAGTATTCTCCTTCACCCTCACGCCAATTATTCTCTGAAACTCCAGTTCAAGGAAATTCATTCATCACTCAGGAAGTTTCACTTCTCTCCCTATCTTATTTTTATACTCTTATATCTATCTTTGTACATTGAGGACAATGTACATCTTAAGTGTGGGTGGTATTCATTTCACTATCTGAAAAACCCCTGAATGATTGTCTTATTCTCTTGAAAAGCTCTCATATCATATTTAGATTAAATTTTGATTAATTTATGATTTTGATTGATATATCTTGAATTAAAACATAGGCATTTATGCATTGATTGTTTAAACTTTAAGACATTAGGGAATCGAGCATGATAAGTTGATTTTTAAGTATTTAAAATTTTAGGTTGTTTCCCCAAAGTTTAGGTATTACTTTGAGTTGGAATTCACAAGCTTTAAACATCAAAAAGCCATAATTCTTGTGAGATTTTTGAGCCTTTTGAGCATCTATTAATTCTTTCATGCTCACTTTTATTATTACTTTGAGTGCGTCAGTATTGAACTATTATTCTAGAACTTGCTTGATTATGCATGTCAAGACCACACTATTTGATTTGATATGTCAAAATGAGAAAGGCACTTAGGATTAACCACTCATGCCATGAAAAGCCTACCTCCACGATTAACCCTTGGTAAACCCCATTGAGCTAACAAGCCATTTCTTGTATTACCCTTAATATTAACCCTTAACCCATTATTGTTGAAATCTCCTAAATTAATTTGATCCCCATTTTTTTGTCGAGATTTGAATTGAAATAGTTGCTTAACTATGTTCTATTCTATTTTTTAATTTAACTTGTTCTTAAAAAAACATGTATACATACAAGTAGTAGTAATCTTCTGAGCTAAAGAAGTTAAATTCCATATTCTGAGAAAAGCTCTGTTGTACGCAATTGATGACTAGCTATTTTTCTAGTTAGGCAATTTTTCAATTCAATCTCGATTTTAACCTTTTCTTTCAGCTTGTGACCACACCCCCTAACCAAGCCTCGTTACAACCCTCTAAAGACCTTTTGATTGATGTATCATCTCAATTTATAGTGGTGGAGATTTAATTTTCATGCAAGCCTATGGTAATAATTTTCCATTATTGACTATTGAGTGCTTCATTTATTGTCCTTAAACACCTTGAGTGATTTGAGTGAATCTTTAGTGAGGATGTGAAACTCTATAATATTCTGAATCAAGGGTAATTTCTTAGATGAGGGGAGACACCTACGTTTTCAGGATAAAATGCTCAACTTGGAATGTTTGAAGCTCTTATGTTCTTTTAGTTGAATTTTCAATGTACGATTACCTGTGGATTATTTTGAGATATTTTCAATAGAGATTATAAGTGAAGAAGGATTTATTTTGATTATAAGTTGAGGATTTTGCTTGAGGACAAGCAAATGCTTAAGTGTGGGGGTATTTGATAAACCGTAATTTATACATACTCCTGCCCCATGCTTAATGCATTTTGTGGATGATTTTTCCTTAGAATTGGTGAATTCGATGCTCCTAATGCCTTAATTTCATGTTTTATACTTAGGTGAGCATAAGAGAGCAAAAGGAACGAGAAACGAGCCAAAAACGGATAAAATAGGCCAAAGTACGAAATCAACATGGCCTGGACTTCCTCACATGGGCAGACCACACGGCCGTGTCAATTTGGCAGAATCGAAGCACAACTCACACGGGTAGACCACACGATCGTGCCTATTTAACAGGCTTGACCACGGCCTGAAGTAATCGCACAAGGGCGTGTCCCTGCCGAGGCCAAGTTGAGTCCAATTCGGAAAAGGCTAATTTGGAGGGTTTTTAGGCATTCTAAAGCCTATAAATACATCCTAAAGGAGGGAGGCAAGAGAGAGAGAGAGAAGAAGGCAGGGAACTACTCAAGGGAAGCCGATTAATCCATCTCAGAAGTTGGAATCACCATCAAGACTGAAGATCTCCCCTCAATCTCCCTTTAGGAGTTTTGGGTTTTCTTTATGTTTTGTATTCATTATTCTTCTGAGATGTTTTCCTTTTTAGTTATGAACTAAATCCCCTAAATACCTAAGGGGAATGAAACCTAAGACGAATCTTGTTATTACTTTCTGAATTGTATGATAAATTTTAACTTGTTCTTCATTATGTGTTCTTAATTCTTGATTTGATATCCCAAGATACTGATTCAAGATAAGCTCTTATTCAGAGGAGGAATAGACCCTGTCTAAGAGTACATTTTTCATAATTAAGCGGAGTTGATTGCGCGCCTAGACATAGGGTGACAAGATTTTGCCGGGTTAGGGTGAAACCTAATAAGGGGATCCATATTTCGAGCTAATGCAATCATAATGTGTTAATTAGAGAAAAGTCTCAATTATTCAATCTAGGGATTAGACATTATTAGTCCTGAATAGGGATAATAACATAACTTAGGGATCTCTATGGGACAAGTTAAATGAATAAATCGTCCGATTCGGAGCCAGAATAACAAGTAAAGTCTAGGTGGATTTTTCCTTAGGTATTGTCTTAATTCAATAATTTTCCAAAAGTAATCCCCCAATTCTACTTTCTGTGAATTCTTAGTTTAGATAATTAGTTAGTTAAAACAAAACCCCCTTATTCTTAGGCTAGATAATAAAAAGACAGTCATTACTAGTACTTTTAGTTCCTTTGGGTTCGACAATCCAGTCTTGCTAAAACTATACTACTGTTCGATAGGTACACTTGCCTACATCGTGATAATAGTTAGTTTCAAGAACGATTCTTTATAAATATTTAAAAACCTATCACACGAAAATCGCGATCATGCATCATATAGTAACTATCTCACGAGTTTTTGTACACTTAATGAATGAGTTTTTCTATTTTTTGTGACTTTGTCACTTTTCTTTCTTTTTCAAGTTACCTCGCTCACAAATTCCTTTATTTTTCACGTACATTTTCTAGTCGTGCAATTTCCTTTTTGGATTTTTCTTGTTGCACTTTTAAGCTAACCTATAATCACTATACTCCACTAATCTTTCATATCACTCTATTTTTACAAAACCACTATAATGTATCTACTTTACAGTCAATATGTATCGCCAAACATCTATAATCATGCAATTCAGGACCAAGGAAAATGGTAAGCACAAATTATCGTTTTTAGCTCAGGTTTTGTATAGAGGTTCATCAAGAAGTGTTTTCTAGCTCAAAATAGGTACTAAGGATGAATAACTAGGGTTAGTTTTTTGGCTTTGGGTTTATACCAGTTTTTTGGCTTTGGGTTTATATCAAACAATGCCTTAGGTCATCCCTAGATATCTCAATATTCACAAATTTAGTCAACCAAACAATAACAAATTCAACTGTTTGTCATTCATACTAGCATGCTTGTTTCCTTGTAATCTCTATATCATTCAGTACATTCAATTGTTTAATGCCTATTTACAGTGTAACATATAGAGCTTAATAATCTGATAGTCAAAATTTTAAAATCACCTATCATCATTCCAAATTCACTATACATACAATCAACCTATGTACATGCTCCCAACCAATCACTTGTATTTCTACAAGCTCAAGCACATAATTGACAAGAAAAATCAAAGAAAATCAAAAAAAAATTAAACATATTTTCTATGTTACCCCCACCTTTAGAAAACACATTGTCTTCAATGCGTAGCCTATATAAAGATAAGGAAAGAAGTTACCCAATTGATCGTGATAGTTTTGCAAAATATTGGTGGGTGCCTCTTCCTTTGGTCGTTGGATGATCAGAATTGTTGTGTTTCTTTATGTGAGGTTCTTACATAAAAAATTCTAAAACAACAAGGATAAAGAAAAATCTACTATTACTACTACTCTTCAAAACAAAAATTAAAATTTCTCCAAATTAATACAATCCTAGAGAAAGAAAAATCTAGTTTAATCATCATCTGAATCATTAAAATAAGGAAAGTGCCCCCTTTCCATTGGTTCTTTTCCTCTTCTCGAGCCATATTCGTGATGGGAAGTCCTTCCCATCGAAGTTGCATGTCGAGTTGGGCTTCGAATGATAATCATTTTTGGTGTGGAGTATTGTGGCTAAAATGTTGCTTCATAATCGTCCACATTCCTCTAGAGATAATGTTCTTCCATCTCATCCTCGTCCTCCGAGGTTGCTTCCTCCTTTTCAGCTTTATGATAGGTTTGTGTGAATTGAGAATGTCTGGTAGATAATTTGGTGCTCTTAACCCATTAAGTCAGGAAAATTCCTGAAGTAGCAAGCTCGTCTCTTGCATTCATATGATCATTCCATCAAGTTATTCTTCGGTGTTCCTACTTGCCCCTTTCTGAGTTTTCAATTGCTCTTTATGTTTGAGTGACACTGGAACATCCATCTTTTCTTTCTTTCTTGGTTCAAATCAATAATCTGCTTCCTCTAAAGCTCAACATATTGCTTGTATAATGATTCTCCAATTATGCTCTTTGTTGGCTTCATGAACTGTTCATTTTCTCCTATCGGAACTGCTACTTTACAACAAAGTGCTATTACGAGGTGGGGAAAGAAAAGCTCAGCTTTTTGGCTATTGACACAGTTCTTCATCTCGATAAATCCACTTACCCATGTATATTTTCTTACACTATAAAATACACTATAAAATACCATACAAAAGAATGGCTCAAAAAGTATTAACGCTAGAAACATTCAATGCGGTTACAATTCTAGTACTTATGAATTACATCTGCATTTTTGCTACAGGAAAAATTATTGTTTGATGGAAATTAGTTGGTAAAGCAGTATCCAGCCTATAATTCCATGTACCTCTACCATGAGTTAATTACTTCACAACATCTTCCATATCTATACTTTCAAATGTATTTAAATCAATGCTATCAAGGATGTCTTTTTCATAGTAAGGGATATCGTAAAACTCACAGATCTCTCTGGGGCTGAGTGGTACTTCTTCTACCTGCACCATTATAATGTCCCAACTTTCACCTTGCCTTTTTTTCATTTCTTGATCTCAAAAGGGGTGTAAAATTCTTGTACTACTGGATTAACCATATTTTCCTTAGGAGTAACACAGAATCATTCCCATCGATGGTACTTGACTAATGTCCCAATTTCTTTGCTTAGGATTATTGAGGGTTCGAACCCTTGCTCTTGGATAAGTAGTCATCCTAGTAATTCGAGAAAATATTTTTTGACATTTGGGTTATAGAATTTTTCAAGGTCTAAAATCATCGGAGTTTCTTGGACTTTAGATTTCCTACTCTTCCTAAATGACATTTTAGATATGCTTTATACTAATACGAATGAAGTATCAAGCAATATTTCCAATGTAACAATAAAAATGAAGTTTAGAACCCTAAACATGATGTTGTAAACCTTGTTGCTTCATTTCCAACCGATTATGTCAATTCTGCATCAACTAAGGCAAAGAAGGCTTAAAGATTCAGGGATTTAATGAAAAGGGGTTTTTGGAATTTTTGATTGTTTTGAGAGGTTTTGTAACACCCCTTACCTGTATTCAACGCTAGAATAGGGTACAAGGCATTACAGGACATAAACTCACATAATCATACAAAATCGAGACATGAATTTCTGTCCAAATTTAAAACTTTTCATCCATATGCATATCGTCCCTTATATGAGCCCACGAGGACCAAAACATACATTGGGGGTGGTTCGGGACTAAACCGAGAACTTTTGAAATTTTTACAACACTTAGAAAAGTATCTTGTTTTGGAGGGTCACACGCCCATGTGGGTAGGCCGTGTGGTCACACATGCCCGTGTGGCTTGGGACACGCCTGTGTCCTTAGCCCATGTAACTCTCTGCTTATGATGTCATCAACAAAATAGGGTCACACAGCCAAGTCACACACTCGTGTGCTTAAGCCGTGTGGCGAATTAAATTTCAAAAAAATCAGATGCAGACTTCACACGGCCTGGGCACATGCCCATGTCCAGAGGCCGTGTCCTTCACACGGCTGAGACACACAGCCGTGTCTCTGCCTATGTGTTTACTACAAGGAATTTTGTTTTACGTAATTAGGGTGCAAGGGACACACAACCGGATCTCACACCCGTGGGATAGACTGCGTGTCACACACACGCCCGTGTGTCTACCCGTATGGACAACTTTGAGGCTATTTTCCAAGCCTTTTGTCACCCTCAATAACATATTCACACTTGCACATCTCATGAACATGGCTCATGCATATCAATTTCTTATCAATTTATGCATGCTTAAGATCCCATATTTGATTTAAACCAAGCCTACCAATTCACATGTAATATGTAACATTAATTTACTTCCATTTCATGCATTCGTGCCTTAGTTGTTATTATGCCATTTACTCACAATTTCATTATCAAACATCCATGTTCATATCCACAATTCATCCATGCCAAATGAATTTAACCACATCATGAGTGACTTTAGCAGATGTATGCATATATAATTAGGTTTACAATCCAATAATCAAAATGAACCAAATCTCATGGCCATATACAAAATGAATCAAATATTATCATAAGTCAACACATTTGGCTAACCCAATATGACATATAACAAAAAGAGTAAGTCCCTATACATGCCATACTAAAAATACTTAAATTCACTATACCCAAAAGATTAGTTTGATTGTGTGAATTGAGCTCCGACATCCTTCAATCCTTGAGCTAGCTTGGCAACACTATAAGGAAATGGAAAAGAAAGGGGAGTAAGCATAAAGCTTAGTAAGTTTGCATGTAAATAATTAACAACATTAACCATTCATTATTATACACATAACATGATAATATTTATCATAATGTCATCAAGTATCATAGTTACATTTTAAGTCATGTCATTTGCATAATGTACAATAAGACTCATGATCATAATTCATTCATTCACATCTTCCTGAGGTCTCATCGATTCATAATCTCAATATTTATGAGCTTTGTGTACGTACCTGTACCCTTTCAACATGATCATACCTTGTCATCTCTTTGACATAATTTTTGGATTACCCGTTGAACCACTTGGAATACTAAACGATACTCGTGAAATCTCATACACATAGTAAGATACCAATGCCATATCCTAGATATTGTCTTATATGGGATCACAGGTCGAAGCTGATAGCCCAACTATGGTCTTACACGATGTCTCATATCGATGCTAATGCCATATCCTAGTGATACGTGATATTCGCGACAGGTTTTAAAGATTTATAATTAAGCGTTCTTGAAACTAACTATTATCATGACGAAGGCAAGTGTACCTATCGAACAGTAGTATAGCTTTAGCAAGACCGGATTGTCGAACCCAAAGGAACCAAGAGTACTAGTAATTACTTTCTTTTTATTATCTAGCTTAAAAATTAAGGGATTTGTTTATCTAAATTAATTAACTAAACTAAGAGTGCACAGAGAGAAATTGGGGAAAAGCTTTTGGGAAAATTCGATTGATTAAGACAATACCCAAGGAAAAATCCACCTAGACTTCACTTGTTTAATTGACTCTGAATCAGACGATTTATTCATTTGACTTGATCTGTAGAAATCCCTAAGTTATATTATTATCTCTCTCAAGACTAATAACGTCTAACCCTATGTTGATTAATTGAAATCTCTTTCTAATTAACACCAAGTGTTGCATTAACTCGATCTATGGATCCCCTTATTAGGTTTCACCCTAATCCGGCAAAATCTTATCACGCTATTTCTAGGCATGCAATCAACTTCACTTAATTATGAAAAACTTTCTCTTAGACAAGGTCCATTCCTCCTCTGAATAAGAGCATTAACTCGAATCAATATCCTAGAATATTAAAATAAGAATTAAGAACACATAATTAAGAACAAGTCAAATATTTATCATACAATTCAGATAACAATAACAAGATCTGTCTTAGGTATCATTCCCCTTAGGTATTTAGGGGGTTTAGTTCATGATTATAGAAGAAAACATCTCAGAAAAATAATGAATACAAAACATAAAGAAAACCCAAAACCCCTGAATGGAAATTGAAGGGAGATCTTCAGTCTTGATGATGAATCCAGCTTCTAAAATGGACCAATCAACTTCCCTTGAGTAATTCCTTGCCTCCTACTCTGCGTCCCCTTTCCTAAGTGCCTCATTACATGTTTAAATAGGCTTTAGAATGCCTAAGAGCCCTCAAAATTGGCCTTTTTCGAATAGGGTTATACTTGGGCTCGGCAGGGACACGTCCGTGTGTGATTACTCCAGCCCATGGTCAAGGCTGTTGAATAGGCATGGGTGTGTAGTCTACCCGTGTAAGTCGTGCTTCGATTCTGCCAAAGAGACACGGCCGTGTGACACGCCCGTGTGAGGAAGTCTAGGCCGTGTTGATTTCCCATGTGGGTCCATTTTCTCTGTTTTTGGCCTTTTTCTCACTCTTTTTACTCTCCTATGCTCACCTAAGTATAAAACATGAAATTAAAGAATCAGAAGCATCGAATTCACCAAATATAAGGAGAAATCATCAATAATTGTGCTAAGCATGGGATAAAAATATGTATAAATTACGGTTTATCACCCAGGTATGGTCTTACATAGTATCACACATCGATGCCAATCCCATGTCCCAGACATGGTCTTACATGGGATCACATAATGATGCCAATTTCTTGTCCCACACATGGTCTTACATGGGATCACGCATAACCCTAATGTCATGAAATTTGTATCCTAACTATTCCTAAGGTTCAACTAAGATTTTGATATATCAAACTTCGTCGAATCATCATCAAGTCATCATTAATTAAATCCATAGAGACAAATATACATTTCATGCAATATCAAAGCATTAGATATATAATAACATGATGTTGAATTATTTACACACGAACTTACCTCGGTATCCAAAATATGGCTAACTATTCGATTTAGTCCACGACCTTGTTCTTCCCTCGGTTTAGGTCCGAACGCCATTTTTCTTCATCTATAATAGAAAATTTCACTGATTTAATTATCACATTGTTCAAAACATTCCATAAATCATACTTTAGAAAAATTACAATTTTGCCCTTAAACTTTCACATAATTATAAATTAGCCCCTAGCTCGTAAAATGAAATGTGTTCATTTTCTTTGCTACCCAAGCCTAGCCAAACTTATATCATACTTATATCAGCCCACATTTTCTTTCAAATCAGATTTTTAACCACCTATTTTGCAACTTTTACAAAAAGGTCATTTTTAGGTGTTTTTGTGAAAAACAACTTAGTAAAAGATGTTTATCATGCATCAAACTTTCATATTCCTCCATTAAACACCAAAATACATGCATGTCACACATGGTTAAGTTTTTAAACATGAACCCTAGCTCAAAATAATGGCAGAATTAGCTAGATCATGCTTCAAGGATCTCAAAAACATAAAGAACATTAAAAACAGGGCTAAGGTGTACTTATAATCAAGCTTGAAAGGATCAACAAAACCCTAGCTATGGCTCCTTGAGAATTTTAGCTAAGGGGGAGGAAGATGGACACAATTTTTGACTTATTTTCCGTTTTTATTCTTTTATTAACTAAATGACAAAAATGCCCTTAAGGCCTTTCTGTCAAAATTTTCCTATTCATGCCCATTTTTGTCCATAAAAATAGAAATTAGGCAAATTGCTATTTAAAGACCTCTAATTAACAATCCATGGCAATTTCATGCTTAAGGCTTCTAGAACTCACATTTTTGCAACTTTTGCAATTTAGCCCTAAATGTCAAACTGGACACTTTATCTATAAAATCTCTTCATGAAATTTTCACATAAGCAATCAATTAGGTCATAGACCTCATAATAATTATAAAATAATTATTTTTATTTTAGATTTTTGGTCTCGAAACCACTATTCTGACTAGACCCTAATTTCGGATGTTACAGGTTTAGAATGTTAAGAAGGTTTAGAATGTGAAGTTAAGGTGTTTTTAAGTTTTAAAACAAGGGTTTTAGGGTTAAAAACTGGGTAAAATAAGGTTTAGTCTCTCGAGTTGTACAATCGGGTCGGGGCAACCCTACCGAAATTTGCAGTGATGTCATGACAAAGAACCTCTATGTCACAACACCCCTAACAATTTGCCATTGTCGCTACATCAGGGTTCGATGTCGCAACACACTCTGAAATTTTGGATCTACTTGCTTTTGTGTCGCGACATAAGTTGTTGTGTCGTGACATCGAGATTGTTTTCTCGATCTTCTAATACTAGCCGCGGTGTCGCAACACAAGAGTACTGTGTTGCGACACTGACTCTGTTTCACCTAAATTTCCTCTTTTCAAGGTGTCTTAGGTTCCTAAAACACAGATTTGACACAAGTTAGAATCTACCAGTGTTAGAACCTATACAAATTAGAATCTATACAGGATAGTCAAATGCACAATAATATACAAAAAATTAAAGCTTAAGGAAATTGTTAGGTTTTGCTATCAGATTCATCTGTTAGCTCAACCAATGTGCCCGTGGATGCTCTTCCTGTTTCTTGTCTATCAGTGTTCATCCAGCATCCATCCTGCTATTCTACTATTTTTCATTTATTTCGCTCTTTGAACTTGCTCTTTCATCCTGCATTGACCACTAAAAATTATTTCGCAATTTGAAACGGTTAGTTATACTTAATACGAGGGGACTATTTAACAACCCTGAATACTTTTTATAGTACTAATTTTTGAAGAATGTTCGTGAGATATTTTTCATTTTTATTTCCTTTACTTTACACTTATGTATAATTTTGATTATGGGGTCATTATGTATCATGTAGCTACATTGCTTGTTCCACACTCCTTTAGACTCTTTTATAGTTTGAGTCATAGTTTTATCAGGTGGCTCTAGTAGGAGGTGAGTGGTTCGTAACCCTGCAACCTTATTCTAGTATTGTTAGGTAGTATTGGTTTCTTATTGTTAATTCTGGAACCATATAAGTTTACTCCAAAAGTATATCATCTCTATCTTCGTTAATATTCCGAGACCCCTTAATTTGTAAAACTTTTGCAGTGTCTAATTGATACGTGATATTCGTAACAGGTTTTAAAGATTTATAAATGAAACATTCTTGAGACTAACTTATTATCACGATTAAGGCAAGTGTACCTATCGAACAGTAGTATAGTTCAGCAAGACCTGATTGTCAAACCTAAAGGAACCAAGAGTACTAGTATTTACTTCCTTTTTATTATCTAGCCTAAATTTAAGAGGTTTGGTTGTCTAAACTAATTACTAACTAAGAATGCACAGAAAGAAAAACTTGGGAAAATACTTGTGGGAAAATTCGATTGATTGAGACAATACCTAAGGACAAATCCACCTAGACTTCACTTGTTATTTGACTCTGAATTAGACGATTTATTCATTTGACTTGATCTGTAGAAAGCCCTAAGTTATATTATTATCTCTTTCAAGACTAATAACGTTTAACCCTACGTTGAATAATTGATATCTCTTTCTAATTAACACCTTAGAATTGCATTAACTCGATCTATGGATTCCCTTATTAGGTTTTATCCTAATCCGGTAAAATCTTGTCACCCTATCTCTAGGCGCACAATCAACTCCGCTTACTTATGACAAATTTACTCTTAGACAGGGTCTATTCCTCCTCTGAATAAGAGCTTAACTTGAATTAATATCCTGGAACATCAAAACAAGAATTAAGAACACATAATTAAGAACAAGTCAAATATTTATCATACAATTCAGATAATAATAACAAGATCTGTCTTAGGTTTCATTCCCATTAGGTATTTAGGGGTTTAGTTCATACTTAAAACATAGATCTGTCTTCGGTTTCATTCCCATTAGGTATTTAGAGGTTTAGTTCATACTTAAAACATCTCAAAAGCATAAAGATAACAAAACATAAGAAAACCCAAAACTCCTGAAGGAACTTGAAGGAGATCTCCAGTCTTGATGATGAATCCAGCTCTTGAGATGGATCAATCGGCTTTCCTTGAGCAATTCCTTGCTTCCTACTCTCTATCCCCCTTTCCTAAGTGCCTCATCAAGTTTTTAGCTAGTTTTTGGAATGCCTAAGAGCCCTCAAAATTCACCTTTTCCGAATTGGACTAAACTTGGGTTCGGCAGGAACACGCCCGTGTAACACGCTCATGTGCAATTACTAAAGTCCATGGTTGAGGCTGTTAAATGGGAACGAGCATGTGATCAACCCGTGTAAGTCATGCTCTGATCTTTCCAAATTGACATGACCGTGTGACACGCCCGTGTGAGAAAGTCCAGGCCATGTTGTTTTCCCATGTGGGTCTATTTTCTCCGTTTTCAGCCTGTTTCTCGCTCTTTTTACTCTCCTATGCTCTCCTAAGTATAAAACATGAAATTAAAGGATTAGAAGTATCGAATTTACCAAATCTAAAGAGAAACCATCCATAAATGCGTTAGGCATGGGGTAAAAATATGTATAAATTACGGTTTATCAAATACCCCCACGCTTAAGCATTTGCTTGTCCTCAAGCAAAACCCTCAACTCACAATTAAAATAAATTCTTCTTAACTTATAATTCCTATTAATAATATCTCAAAATAATCCATAAGTAATCATATATTGAGAATTTGACTGAAAGAACATCAAAGTTCCAAAACATTCCAAGTTGAGTATTTTATCATGAAAGCATAGGTGTCTCCCCTCATCTAAGTAATTACCTTCGACTCAAAATATCACAGAGTGTCACATCCTCACTAAAGATTCACTCAAATCACTCGAGGTGTTTAAGGACAATACATGAAGCATTCAATAGTCAATAATGAAAATTCATTACCATAGGCTTGCATGAAAATCAAATCTCCACCACTATATATTGAAATGAACATCAATCAAAAGGTCTTTAAAGGGTTGTAACGTGGTTTTGGCTAGGGGGTGTAGTCACAAGCTGAAAGAAAAGGTTAGAATCGAGATTGAATTGAAAAATTTCCTAACTAGAAGTGAGCTTCTTCTCAGAAGATGGAATTTAGATACTGCGGCTCAACACTACCGAATTACTACTAATATGTAATTATGAATGTTTTTTAGAGCAAATCAAATACATAGAAGAGCAAAACATAGCTAAACAATTAGTTCAAATCAAATCTCGACAAAAATAGGGATCAAATTAGGGGATTTCAACAACAATGGTTTATGGGTTAATATTGAGGGTAAATTAATTAATGGCTTGTTATGCTCAAAAGGGTATACTAAGGGTTAATTATGAAGGTAAGCTTTTGTGGGGTGAGTGGGTTAAACCTAAGTGCCTTTATCATTTTGACATATCAAATCAAATGGTGTGGTCATGACATGTATAGTCAAGCAAGTTCTAGAATAAAAATTCAATACTGACGCACTCAAAACAATAATAAAAGTGAGCATGAAAGAAATAGTAGGTGCTTTAAAGGCTCAAAATCTCACAAAAATTACGGCTTTTTGATGTTTATATTCTGTGAATTTCAACTCAAGATAACACCTAAACTTGGGAGAAACAACCTATAAAATTTTAAATTCAAAAGTCAACTCATGCTTGATTCTTTAATATCTTAAAGTTTAAACAATCAATGCATGAATGCCTAAGTTTAATTCAAGACATATCAATAAAAATCATAAGTTAATTACAATTCATTCTAATAGTGATATGAGTGATTTACGTGAGACTAAGACATAATTCAGGGATTTCTAATGATGATATAAAAGACCCCCCACACTTAAGATGTACATTACCCTTAATGTACAAAGGTAGATATATTGAAAAAGATAGATTGATAATCATAAGATAGGGAGAGAAGTGAAACTTCCTGAATGATGAATGAATTCCTTAAACTAGAATTTTGGAGAATAATCGACGTGAGAGTGGAAGAGGATACTCCGGTGGTGGTAGAGGTTTATTAGTCCATAAGTCCTGCGCCAAAAGAATATTATATCTGGTGGTAGCTATGGTCGTGGTCGAATAGGACATGGCAGTCATGGAGAACCTTTCCCGGTGGAGTTTTTAGTTCCTATGCGACGATGAGCTTTGGAGCTCTTTATAACTGTGACAAAGTTAAGAACTATAAGGAAGCATAATTACTAGTAATGAAATAGCTGAAATTGAAAATTGTAAAAGCTCAAGATAAAATAGTATAAACAGGAAATAGAAAGTAATTTTAAAATATAAAGATAAAGCTAAGATAGATAATAGGTGTTTATAGAGAAATTGGGGCACACGGCCGTGAGGCACGCCTGTGTGCCTTCGTTTTAGCCCGTGTGTTTCGTGGTTATTGAACTTGGACGCATCAGTGTACTCGGCCATGTTGCACGACAGTGTCAATCTTCGTTCGCTTCTCCCACACCCGTGTATGAAGGCACACGCCCATGTTAATTTGACAGGTTTGCCCACGGTTTCAAAACACGGACGTGTCGCACACCTGTGTTATTTTGGCAGTTTCGTCCACGGCCACGTCGCACTGTCGTGGAAACTTATCCTATCCCGTATTGGGGAAGAAATTTTTGCCCTGTTTTCGCACGGTCGTGTTTCATCCCGTGGTATGTGCACGGCCTACGGCACGCCCGTGTTCCTGGCCGTGTGGTTCTGACAATCCTGTGTTCAATGACTCAGTTAGTTAATAAATGTTAAAGACTAAAATTTAAAGAAGTTAGCACCGTTAGTGCTCGGGGTGCCTCTCGAGAAGCGCTTGTTTATAGTCTAAGCTCAACTCACTTATCTGGTGCGTGATCATGGTGAATCGAGGAGTTTAAACTCCTTATCCCTACTATCAATTTTATCAACATAAGGTTTAAGATGAGTACCATTTACCTTGAACGTGCCAAATTTGGAGTGGTTTACCTCGATCTTACCGTATGGAAAAATACTAATTACCGTAAGAGGGGTTTCTTCATTTGATTCAGAAGTGGCGATTCGAAGATCTACTGCATCGAGTAGTACTTTGTCTCCAACTTTAAGTTAATTTTTGAAGGAATTAAGCTCCTCATGGCGTGGTCTTGGTTCATCGTGTTTTCTCGATTTATGTGTTTGCCATTCATCTAGCTCCTCGATTTGTAACCTTCGTTCTTCATGGATAGGTTCTTTGTTGTTGCTTGGCTTATGTATGTTCTTCGAACCTATTTTCTGCAAAGAAGGTTGCAATCTATTTTCTGCAAAGAAGGTTGTACTATATGGTTAGTTTTAGCCAAATGATTTGTACAGTCACCTTCAATTTTTGATGTGTTATTCGAATTACGGGCTTGAAGGGTGATTGTTTTGTCTCCCACATGAAGTGTGAGTTCACCTGTGCCAACATCAATAATTGTTCTAGCGATTGCTAAAAAGGGCCTTTCTAAAATTAAGGGGACGTTGTTATCCTCCTCTATGTCTAGAACAACGAAATCAACTGGGAATATAAATTTTTCAATTTTAATGAGTACATCTTCAATAATACCCCTAGGAAATCTAATAGTTTTATCTGCTAATTGAATGCTCGTCCTAGTTTGTTTCGGTTTCCCTAGACCTAGTTGCTTAAATAATTTGTAGGGCATAACATTTATACTAGCTCCTAAATCATCCAACGCATTATTAACATCTAAACTACCAATTAAACAAGGAATTTTAAAACTTCCTGGATCTTTTAGTTTGTTAGGCACCTTATTTTGTAGAATGGCTAAGCAGACCGCGTTCAGCTTCACATGCGATTCTTCATCTAATTTCCGTTTATTTGCTAAAAGCTCTTTTAAAAACTTGACTGCGTTTGGCATCTGCAAAAGGGTTTCAATAAATGGTAAGTTAATATGTAGTTTCTTTACAAGTTTAAGGAATTTACCAAATTGTTCGTCTGAGCGGTCTTTCCTTATCGCATTAAGGTATGGCACGCAAGGTTTATATTCTGTAATCAATGGCTTTGGCTCATTGTGGCCTACCTCATCTTTACCTATGCTTACACCGTTTCTGGCCTTGGTTCTGCAACTAGCCCTTCCTCATCTTGAATGACAATCACGTTGAGTTTCTCCCTTAGGTTAGATTCAGTGTTGCTTGGCAGGCTACCTTGTGGTCATTCAGAAATCAACTTGGCGAGCTATCCAATCTGAGTTTCGAGCCCCTGGATTGATACTTGTTGATTTTTTAGTGCAGTCTCGGTATTCTGAAAACGAGTTTCTGACACTAAGATGAATTTTGTTAGCATCTCCTCAAGGTTCAGTTTTTTCTCTTGTTGGTAGGGTGGTTGTTGGAAACCTGGAGGTGGTGGTCTCTGATTCCCTTAGCCTCCCCATGAAAAATTAGGGTGGTTTCTCCAACCTGCATTGTAAGTATTGCTATAGGGATTGTTTTGAGATCGAGGAATTTTACCCATGTAATTTAACTGTTCGTTCTCCATGTTGTGGCCATAAGGTGGGTATTCTGAACTGCTTGATCCGCCTCTACTTGCTTCGCATTGCATTACTAGGTGAACTTGTGAAGAACTAACGAAACAGTCAATTTCTTATTCAAAAGTTCTACCTGGTTAGAGAGCATGGTGACCATATCGATGTTATAAACACCGGCTATTTTCGTTGGCTTTGTCCTCATGACTTTCCACTGATAGTTATTCAGTGACATCTCCTCTATAAATTCATAGGCATCTTCAGGTGTCTTATTATTGATGGTTCTACCAGTAGCTGCGTCAACCATTTGTCGAGTCGAAGGATTCAGGCCATTATGAAAGGTTTGAACCTGTAGCCAAAGCGGTAACCCATGGTGAGGGCATCTTCTCAAAAGGTCCTTGTATCTCTCCCATGCATCGTAGAGTGTTACTAAATCCATCTACAGAAAGGAAGAAATATCATTACATAATTTAGCTGTTTTAGCCGGCAGAAAATATTTTAATAAAAACTTTTTGGTCATTTGTTCCCAAGTAGTGATTGACCCCCGTGGCAACGAGTTCAACCACTATTTAGCTTTGTTTCTCAATGAAAAAGGGAATAACCGAAGGCGAATGGCATAATCAGAAATGCCATTAATTTTAAATGTATCACATAGTTCCAAAAAGTTTGCCAAGTGAGCGTTGGGATTCTCGTCCTGCAAACCATCAAACTGAACAAACTATTGTATCATTTGAATTGTGTTAGGTTTCAGTTCAAAATTATTTACGGCTACAGTCGGTCTAACTATGCTCGATTCAGTTCCTGTTAAAGAAGGTTTAGCATAATCATACATAGTGCGCAGAGCAGGATTCTGATTAACAGCAATCGCAGGAGGTAGCGGATTTTTTTGGTTTTCAGCCATCTCCTCGGTTGTGGTTGAAGTATCGTCCTCTTGCTCGTCCTCTATGTATCTTAGGCTTCACCTTATTTCTCTCCAATTTTTGCGAACTATGCAGTCGATCTAATTGTCAAAAAGCAGTGGTCCTAACGGGTTTCTTCTGGTCATAAACTAGAAAAACCTATCAGAAGGAAATAAGAGAAAAATTAGAAAAGAAAATAAAAATTTAAATTGTAATAAAAGTAAAGTGGCTAAAGTAATAAAAATTGAGTTTTCCTAATATCTTAGTTCCCCGACAACGGCGCCAAAAACTTGATGCGTGATATTCATAATAGGTTTTAAAGATTTATAAATGAAACGTTCTTGAGACTAACTTATTATCACAATTACGGTAAGTGTACCTATCGAATAGTAATATAGTTCAGCAAGACCAGATTGTCGAACCCAAAGGAACTACGAGTACTAGTATTTACTTCCTTTTTATTATCTAGCCTAAAATTTAAGAGGTTTGGTTGTCTAAACTAATTACTAACTAAGAATGCACAGAAAGAAAAACTTGGGAAAATACTTTTGGAAAAATTTGATTGATTGAGACAATACCTAAGGACAAATCCACCTAGACTTCACTTGTTATTTGACTCTGAATCAGACAATTTATTCATTTGACTTGATCTGTAGAAATCCCTAAGTTATATTATTATCTCTCTCGAGACTAATAACGTTTAACCCTAGGTTGAATAATTGAAATCTCTTTCTAATTAACACCTTAGAATTGCATTAACTCGATCTATGGATTCCCTTTTTAGGTTTCACCCTAATCTGGTGAAATCTTGTCACCCTATCTCTAGGCGCGCAATCAACTCCGCTTAATTATGACAAATTTACTCATAGACAGGGTCTATTCCTCCTCTGAATAAGAGCTTAACTTGAATCAATATCCTGGAATATCAAAACAAGAATTAAGAACACATAATTAAGAACAAGTCAAATATTTATCATACAATTCAGATAATAATAACAAGATCTATCTTGGGTTTCATTCCCCTTAGGTATTTAGGGGTTTAGTTCATACTTATGAAAGAAAACATCTCAAAAGCATAAAGATAACAAAACATAAGAAAACCCAAAACTCCTGAAGGAACTTGAAGGGAGATTTTGTAACAACCCTTACCTCTAACCGCCGCCAAATCAGGGTATGAGGCATTACTACACTCTTATACACTTTTCTGATACATACATTTCAATTATATATTAAAACCTTTCATGAGTACCCTCTATGTCCCTATTATGGGCTTTATGAGACCCAAAACAATCATTGAAGTTGGTTCGGAACCAAACCAGAACTTTTCGAACACTTATACATTTTTCACTAAAACAGGGGTCGTACACCCGTGTGACATGGGCCACACCCGTGTGGGCAGGCCGTGTGGTCACACACGCCCGTGTTAAAAACATCAAGTATTATGTTTATGCACCACGGCTAAACCACACGCCCGTGCGGTGGTCGTGTCCTAACCCACGGCTGAGACACATGGCTGTGCCTCTAGCCTGTGTGGCCCACGTTAGGCTATTTTCCAAGCCCTTTTTATGTTCTTAACTCTTTGTACTAATATACGATATATCGACCTTTGTCATACTCTTATTTATATTTATCTTAACCATATCAAGACATTACTCATGTATACAAAAAATAGGTTTACTTACTTATAGCCATTATGAGCCATACATCATGGCTTTATACAATGGGACAGTATAAGCCTATACATTTGGCTAAATCATAATATTACATAATACCAAAAGCTAAATCTCTATACATGCCACTCACTTATAGATAAATAATAATTTTCGTTATTCCAACCTAACAAATTGATAGTGTGATGATACCTCCAACGATCTCCAACCCCGAGCCAATCCTGAAAAACACTGAGAGAAATGGGAAAGTAGTGTAAGTTTTATAACTTTGTAAGTTGGAATATAATAATAAGCAATTTAATTAACAATATTAACTCATTCCTTAATAAGTATGCTCAAGAAAATAGAATCAATATTCACATGATTTCACCTTTTTACTCAAATTCAGTTTAAATTGTTTTCCCGAGTCACAGTCACTAATTTAATTATTTCATAAGCTACAGAACTCTAAATTAAGTTCTGTAAATTTTCCCTAAAATCAGACACATATACCTTATTTCCATAAAATTTTCAGAATTTTTAGCTTAGCCAATTAATACAGTTTATTCATTAAAATTTCCCCTATTTCACTATTTGACAGTTCTGACATCTCTTCACAAAAACTAAGATATTTCATTATACAGAATTCAAATAATGTTCTAGTTTGTTCAAATATAAAATAGACTCAATAAGTATTCTAATAATATAAACCATGCACCATAATTATTTTTATACAATTTATAATGATTTTTCCAAGTCAGAACAGGGGATCACGTAATTATTCTATACCAGTCTCACAAGAATTTAAATATCTCATAAAGTATAATTCATTTGCTCACACCATTTTCTTTCTATGAAAATAGACTCAATGGCATTTAATTTAATATGTAATTCAATTATTAATTCAATTCCTACCATTTTTGGTGATTTTTCAAATGTACATAGCTGGTACTGTCCAAATCTGCTTTACTTTTAAAATTCACTATTTCATGCTTTCTCTATAGTTGCATTAATGGTAACACTTACCTCTTATCAACCTTAACAAAGTACAATCATAAAACGAGTTTATTGCTCATAGTTTACACATATATACCTGCACTTATTCACAAGATTCAAATTCACACTTACACATATAAATGCCTCAAACACAATGTTCACTTGCACATTATTATCACATGATTAAAACCTTTCCACATTTAATCACTTTTCATTATATCAATTCAATACCCGTTGAACCCTATGGAATACTAAAGAATACACGGAATAAGGCACAAAGTGTCACACTGTAATATAGTCGAAGCTATCACTATAACATAGCTGAAGCTACCACTGTATTGTAACCAAAGCTACCACTGTATTGTAACATGTAGCCGAAGCTACCACTATATTGTAGTCGAAGCTACCACTATATTGTAGCGGAAGCTACCACTGTATTGTAGCCGAAACTACCACTGTATTATAGCCGAAGCTACCACTATATTGTAGCCGAAGCTACCACTGAGATGTAGCCAAAGCTACCACTATATTGTAGCCTATAGATTCCTCAGGTTCAATCGGGATTTGTTTCGGTTTAACTCATTAACACTTATTCAACATTCACTTAATCACTTGTCTTGTAACAACACTAATTCACAATTTTTTTATAATATGCATAATCATAGAAATCACATTTAAATACAATATTTCAATGCACTTTCTTGTACCATAGACATATTTTTAAATCGATTTATAAACTTGGCATATTAAACATTTAATTCAACACAATTCAATTAATTCACTAATTTAACTTTCAAATATAAATTACAATGTTATCACATTATTATTATCACACCAACTTACCTCGAATGCCGCAATTTAGCCAGGTAAGTTCGTATGAACTACAATCACTTAAATGTTGATTAAATTGAATGTTTAATGTGTGATTCTATAATAAATAAATCAATATATGTATGCTATTATACAATTTATTAAGTAAAGAAACGATGGAAATTCAACGACGTTTCGATGATTGTCAAGCCCATTTGAACCTTAGGAATATATAGGATACAAATGACATGCCATTAGGGTTACCATGTTTCAGGCGCTGGTCCTAAATGTCCTACCAATGGCTCCATTTTGGCTTTTGTTGTGGATACTCGTCAGCTTGTGTGAAAGGCATCGTGTAGCTACATTCTGACCGTCAGCTTGTGTGAGAAAACTAGGTTACCACGTTTCGGGTGCTGGTGCTGAATGTCCTACCGACGATTGAGGTCTGGTACTTGTTGTGGATACTCGTCAGCCTATGTAAGTGGCATCGTGTAGCTACATTCCGACCATCAGCTTGTTTGAGTAGACCCAGGTTACCATGTTTTGATTGTTAGTCCTAAATGTCCTACCAATGGTTGAGGTTCGAAATTTGTTACGGATGCTTGTCAGCTTGAGTAAGCAGCATTGTGTAGCTTACATTTTGATCATCAACTTGTGTGAGTAGGCCCATTTTATAGCTCGTATGACCTACGGCTATATGTTTAGTGCACTTTCTGTAAGCTTTCTCGTGTATTCGATGTTATTCTAAGTGGTTCAACGGGCATAAAAAAGCGAAGGAATGGTAAGTATTCAAATGAATTATATCATGAATTTATAAAAAGGAATGAAAAGGTAATGTTCAATGAAATTATGTTTATGCTTATGAAATTGAAGATTTCAAATGATGTTGTTCATGTATATGACTTCCCTTATGTTATTTCAAGTGATTTATGAGTCGATACTCTAACATGTGTTGTAGATGATGCTTAGGCTTGTGCCAAGCTTATGATTGGATTATATCATGCTTAGTCTTAATGAAAATATGCTTGTGTACATGAAAAGGTGGTATAAATTAAAGTATGTAATTTATTATGAAATGGTTTATCATGTAGTCGATTCTAAACGAGCTATGTTTAAATGCACTAACTTGTTGTCATGGTTGATGTTATGCTTATATCTTGTGTGTTATGCATATAAAATTAGTGAGGAAAGGTAATAAAATGGTAAGTTCATAATTGAAATGAAATATGATGAAATAAAAGGGAATGATGAGTTGAAAGGTGTACTTGTATATGAGAAATTCACATATGTTATGGATGAATATACCTAGTTCATGAAAAAATATGCTAATTAATGAATTGATGATGTTATTTAAGTTATAGTAAGTAAATCAATAGAAAGTAAGTAAATGGAAGGGTTCAAATTTTATGCGATCCTACTATGCTAGGAATGGTAAGTATATGTGGTGTTGATAGACTTATTCCATTGTGAGTTGATGATTATGGGTTGACAAATCTTGAGGCATTGGCATAGCTTTATATTTAACCTATAAAGTCCATTATTGAAATGGAATGTTATTTTTAAAGTTTATACAAGCTTACTAAGCATTCATTGCATATGTGGTTATCTTTTTTTTACTTTATAGATTATCGAAAGCTCGATTAGGTTGGAAGCTAGCCAGAGATCCATCACACTATCCATCGATTTTATTGGTAGATTTTGATGCTTTAGTCGTGGTTATAATGGCATGTATAGGTGCACTTATGTCTAATGTTTAGGTAATGATATTGGCATGTAATGTTGCTTTGAACTTGTGAAACTTATGTTATTTTGATGCCTTGATGGTTCGTGTGCTTATGGCACTTTGATGCTTAATGGTTGGTGTTTATATGATCAAATTGATGTATGGTTTTATGGCCAAAGTGGTAAGTGTTGGCATGTTTTCAAAGTGATCATTTAGAGCATGTTTTAATATGGAATTTAGTCAAGTATGTTTGGTTAAATTATGACCATTTGGACATAAATTTAGGTATGTTTGATTGTGGTGATTGAGGTGGCTTTTTGGCATATTGGTTGTAAGGATAAATGGAGTATTTATTTGGTCCTTTTTATGCATGTTTTGTTAGGTTATGATGCTTTGTTCTTGTGTACAAATAACTTGTTAGTTCAAGGATGAAAGGGTGAAAGAAATGGCTTGATTTTGGTCATTTTCTTGTCCACATAACCTAAGACATAGGTGTTGTCATAGCTGTGTGTGAAACACGGCCATGTGACACGACTGTGTGTCCCCTTAGGTTTTAAAGGTTGCATTTCGAAGGTTACATGGCTTGGCACATGGGCGTGTGGCTTGGCACATGGGCGTGTGGCTTAGCCATGTGGTCAAAGTTAGTGAGTTACACAGGCTTGGACACGAGTTGGGACATGACCGTGTGTCCCTATTTCGAGTATGGCACGGCCTAAGACACAGGCTTGTGTCTCAACTATGTGAGTCACACAGCCTGGCCAGACGGTCGTGTGACCCATACAGTGTGAAAATTTCAATCTTTTTCTATAAAGTTATAAATGTTTCCAATTTACTCCTAAATCGTTTCTACAGTGTTTCTAAGGCCTCGAGGGCTCAAATAAGGGACAATATGCATGTGATTGAGTGAATTATGCTATGAATTATATACTGTTCGAAAGTGAATGTCTTATGTTACGATTTTTTGGTAATGCTCCGTAACCCTATTCTAGCAATGAATACGGGTTAGGATGTTACATTTAGTGGTATCAGAGCTGCAATTTTGTCTATTCTTGGACTGAATGTAGCATGTATAAAGTCTAGAAATACATGTCATTATATAACTTGTGATAGTATGATATCTCTTTACTCTATGAGATTTGTTTCATTTTTGGACAGATATGTTTTCCATCCAAGGTAATTCCGATAATGCTAAAAGTGATACTCAAGTATCTAATTAAAAAGTTTCTAAGGATGAGTAGAAACTCATAAAGGCAAGAGAAAAAGTTCATAATGTTATGTTGATAATGAATGTTATATTTTGTGTAATCTTGAGAGTTAAATTTTAAGGCTTTGCGATCTCTACCCCCCTCACCCTCAAAGTCTTATACAACAGAATTCATAAGACTTATGTTGATTAAGCCCATAAGTATGAAAGAAAAGAGTTCAGTGGCTAAGTGAATAATAATACGGTTAGAGCCGAGAATGAGTTAGCAAGTAAAGAGAGTTCTAGAAGAAATATTAAATTTTTCTGAAGATCATTTGAGATACGCAACATCGCTGTTAAAGAAGAGGTTATTCATGGGTAATCGACTTAATCAGCTATGGTATCTAAAGAACGGATTAACCAAATTTTCTTCTAAATTTATTTCCTTCATAGAACGGGATAATGTGGGGGCCTCGATGACTTTAGTAGTCAGTGGGATAGTTTTGGAACTGGAAATATGTCTAAATACAGCTATTATGAACGAGTATCTTACAACGATCACTTTTGGGTATTCTATATGTTCTTTTATCCTCAGAGGCATTTTCATCTGCATATAACCATAACTCTAGATGGAAGTATTGTTAGTCTGGTTTATTAATGATCGACATTGCTCAATTTTTCTTTGGCATTCTATTATATTATGTTTAGTAGAAGATTCAACGATATGTAACAGTCTAATTTCAGTGAAATCAAAATAGTGGTTTCGAGACCACAAATCCCAGTCTGAAAAATGAAATTATTTAAATTTCATAAAATGATAGGTATTATGATAGGAATATTTCATGAAAATTTTTATAGAAAAATTTTATCAATTATGTGCCTAATTTCAAAAAGGACTGAATTGAATAAAATGTTAAAGTTGTATACTAATAGTTATAGGGATTATATAGCTAGAGAATTCAAAATGTGAGGTCCTTATATGGCAATTAGGCAATTGATGAAAAAAATGTAGATATTTTTAGTGACTCATCCATGGAAAATTGAAAAGATGCAAGGACAAAATTGGAAAGTGAATAAATTAATATATGATAAAAGATTAAATAGAATAAAACTTATTATATATCATCTTCTTCTCCATAAAATACATGGAAACCCTAGGAGAGAGAAAGGAAATTTCTCAAGCTTGAATTGGTAAGTTCTATGTTCAGTTTTTAGTGATTTTTATATTTTTGAGATTGGGAAAGATTAATCTCTTTATTTGGGGGATTAACTTTAAAAGAAATTAAGCCTTAGAAAATTACCCATGGAAGAATATGTTGTAAAATGAAATTTTTTGATAGAAAATGAAAGATTATTGATAGATAAACTACTTTTACAAAGTGATTTTTAGTTCAAGCATGTGTAGGGACTAAATTGCAAAGTAGTGAAATTCTTGGAAAAATTTTGAAATTTATGAAATACATGTGCTGTAAAAGTTATGTTGGAATTTTGAATAATCTTGGAATAAGGAGTAAATTGCATGAATTTCAATTTTCGAGCCTAAGGATGAAATTGGAATTAATTAAAAGTTTAGGGGCAAAATGGTACTTTTTCCTAAAATGTGAAATGGGCTTGATTGAATGTAAAAATCATAAAATTGATGATTAAATTTATTTATATAGATCGGGAAGTTTTGAACAAAGAAAAAGATCGAGGGAAAGAAAAAGTTTCGGATTAGTAGATACGATCAATTGTCAAGGTAAGTTCGTATAACTAAATTAAGCATGTAAATGTGTTGAATTGATTGTTGAATTATGTGCATCATGGTTTGTAATTGGTATGTATATGTAATAAACCAATGTTGATTTGTGATTTATATGTAAATGATGAAATATTACATGAATCCGTTTGAATATTGATTTTCGATTGGACTGGTGATTATCGTGTATATGATATCCTGCATATGTTGCAGTAAAGGTTGTTCCGAAGGATAATCTTTTGATCTCATTATGAAAAGGAATGTAAACCAAAAGGATAATACTTGAAAAGGATTTGTGTACCCAAATGGTACAACTTGAAAAGGTTATGTACACTTTTTGTGTACATTTGGAAATGTTAGGTATACTTTGTGTATACCATATGAAAAGGAAAGGTATACTTTGTGTGTCCCACTTGGAAAGGAATGTACACCTCAAGTGCACAACTGGAAAAGGAAAGGTCCATCGGAAATTCAATAAATCAGCGGTAATGACATACATAACGATATAAAGAGAAATGGCATGATGAGCTCATCTATGCATTTTAGTATTTTCAGAAACTAATGAATTGGTTGAATGATTGTGTATAGGCCTTATTTAATGGACATATTACTTAATGTATGAATTACTTGATGTACATGAATGGTAAGTGTAGTTTGGTTATATGAACTAACTAAGCATTAATGCTTACTAGGTTTATATTTTTTTCTGTTTGGTAGTGCTTAAAGCTCGTGAAGGTTGCAATTGGGTCAGAGCTATCATCACACTATCAATCCCTTCATTTTTGGTCAAAATGATAAATCTATTTTGTTATAATGACATGTATAAGCTTTTGTGGCCAAATAACAACTTAATATTTTTGTTTGTAATCAAGTCATTAGAGTGACTAGTGGAGCATGTTTAAGATTGGTATGTTGTGGATTAATATAAAAACATATTATTTTGAATGTTAGAAATTTGTTGAATTGGTTGGTAGATACGTATAAATTTTGGTACAGGAAAATGGTTAAGTTTGGGATGAGAAAAGTGGTCTAAAACGACCTATTTTCGTCCACATGGTTAGACACGCGGGCGTGTGTCCAGGCCGTGTGTGACACACAATAAGCCCATGGGCGTGTGAAATGACTGTGTGTCCCCGGCATCCTTAAATATGAAGTCAGGATAATACACGGGCAAAAGCCACGGCCATGTGTTTTGGTCGTGTGAAGGACACGGGTTTCAAGCATGGTTGTGTGTCAAAATTGTGTGAAAATATCTTAAAAATGGTGAAAAATCAGTTTACGACACGGCCTAACCACACGGGCATGTGCCCAGGCTGTGTGCCCCTTTGATGCTTAAGAAATTGCAAGTCAGAATTGCCCACGAGATAGCCACATGGCCATGGGAGCCAAACGGGCTGGCCACACGGGCATGTGCCCCTAACTTCAAGAAAAAAATTTCAAAGTTTTCTATAGTTACTGGTTTAGTTCCAAATCACTTCTAAAGCATGTATTGGACCTCGTGGGCCCATATTAGGGACTTGATGGTGAAATTTGAAAAGTTTGATTTGGAATGGAAATTTATGACTCGGTTTTGTACAAATGTTAGTGTATAAGCCCGATAATGCCTCGTAACCCTATTCCGGTGATGGATACGAGTTAGTGGTGTTACACGATAAGACTTATATGATGTTATTTTATTTCTTCTACTAGTTGATGCTCTAATTTATATATATATAATTTATGTTGTCTCTATCACAACTGATTCTAGTGCCTATGAATGGTAATTTTCTTCTTGATTTTTCATTGGGGTATCATCGATCTCTTTGTCATTTAGTATGGGTTGTATTCTCGGAGATTTAGTAGAGCTTTACATCTTGGATTTCATTGTCTCCATTTTCTTATCGTTCTTATGATCTATTCTATCAAATATGGTTCATCTATAAATGATATATATATTTACTTGAGATAAATATAACTATTACAGATATAATTCCTGTTTGGATCTTGTAAGCACGATGATATAGAACTCAAATTTATAGAGTTGTATTATTGCACAGGTTGTTATTAGAACTACATCTGGTTTTCCTCTTTTGTTTCGAAGTGCATTATTGATGGTTGAGGTATTGTTCTATCTATATGGTTGTAACATCAGTCTTCTTAAATCACTATGGTTTTAAATTCATCTAATGATTGTGACTTCAGTATGATTCAAAGCTTCAATGTTAATAATTAAAATAGTTTTATTATATATTCTCTTTCTAGCTATCATGAAAGGGATAGGTAAAGACAAAAGTATAGACGGTGGAAGATCAAACTTAACCTTACATATTGGTTTTCATTCCTTAGATAACCTTGATCTATATCAACGAGTCAAGGCAGAATGTCATATTTTGAGTGAGTTAATGTAGTTTGTATTGATCTTTGGTCAGTATTCTAAGGAAATTACAATAGATGATATATCTGGATTATCTTGTCAACAAGAGGAAATAATTATTCTAAAATGTTATTATTTGATTAATAAGATCAAGTTATATATATTCGAGTTCACGGGTAAATTGACGGATAGTCAGAATAAGGGATTCATATTCTAAAAAGACATACAGAAACATATTTATCATATCAGTTATAATCGAGAAATGTTATTATGGGTTAAAGTCATCTCGATAGTTACAGCTATCACATTTAGATTTAAGTGATCTTGTTTGAAGCTTTTCGCGAAATGGAACGTTTACCAGTTGAAAGATATAGATGCAGATGTTTTGGAAACATCAGTTAGAATCTGTTATGAAAATTATGAATTTTAGCTAAACACTATGAATTGTCTAATGTTCCTGGAATCTGATAATATGGGTTTTCTTTCGGTTATATTTCAACAGATGATTATTGGCAATTTCTCGGTAGATGTGCTACTAATGATAAAGTTATAATAGAAAAACATCATAGTTGTTTAGTTAAGTCTAGATTTAGCATCAAGTTCTAATATAAGTTCTGCATCAGACGAGTTATAATTGATTGATTTATGCAATACAATTGAAAAGGTGGAAGAAAGACTTGACTTGATGGCTATTATCAGGTGAGAAATTTCGAGGACGAAATTTTCCTAAAGAGGGGAGAGTTGTAACAACTTGTTTTTCAATGATGTTAGAAACTGTGGTTTCAGGGCCACCAAATCCAACGAGAACATTCATAAATATTATTATTTAATATTTATAAGTAATATATGGTTTTAAAAAGTTTTTATTTGATAATTTATGTTATATAAACGATTTATTAAGTTCAAGTACTAAGACCCAAAAGTCAAGTGGCTTTAGAAAATGAGGTATCAAGACCTTGTTTCTATAAATCGAGTCGTAAATATTTTTATAAATATTTACGAAGTGTTATTAAGGTTATTTTAAAGTTTCGTTAATAAATTTTAATGTTTCGATAGTTAATTAATTAAAAAGGACTAAATTGTAAAAGATGTAAAATTTGATCACTATTTGATTTGAGTGATTAAATGGCTTATTGAATAAAGGAAAAGGGACTTAGATGGTAATTAGAACATTATTATAAATAATGGACAAAGGTGGACATTAAATAGGTGAATTTTGATATTATAACAAAGGTTAAATTTGTAATTTAGTAATTAAAAGAAAATTAAATCAAACAAAAGATGGCATCATCTTCTTTAAATTTTTTTTCACCAAAATTTATTGAGGAAAGAAGCCATAGCTAGGGCTTAATATTCGGCCAACTTTGGCTTGGTGATTAGGTAAGCAAACTTTGCCTGTTTTTAGTAATGTTTATGTTTTTAAGATCGTTGCTACTAGATCTAGCTAACCTGTACCTTCGATTTTGAAACTGTTAAAGATTATGAATGATTCCATTGATGAATCTCTGTGATTTTAGATTTTAAATGATGAATTGGAAATGTTAGTTGGTATTTATAAGCATTTTATTAAGTAATTTTGATGAATTTACCGATTAGGGACTAAATTATTGAAATTGTAAAAATACAAGATTTTGTTGCGAAATTTTTGGAAAAATGGGTTGTATTGGATGCCATGAATATTAGGTTGGCATGGGTTGGCATTAAAAATGGTTAATTTTCATGTTTTAGGCTTAGGGACTAAATTGAATAAAAGTAAAATGTTAGGGAAATTTTGTAAAAATGTCAAAAATGACTAATTTGCATAAAATAAATTGTTTTACTATCTAAATTAATAAATTGAATGAAATTATTAATTTAGATCAAGATCGACTGGAAAATTGAGGAGAATTGGAAAAATTACCAAAAAGCCCTTCTACTTTGCCACTTCTGCAATTTAGCCAGGTAAGTTCGTATAAACTACAATCACTTAAATGTTGATTAAATTGAATATTTAATGTGTGATTCTATTGTAAATAAATCAATATTTATATGTTATTATACAATTTATCAAGTAAAGAAACAATGGAAATTCAACGACGTTTCGATGATTATCGAGCCCTTTTGAACCTTAGGAATATATAGGATTCAAATGACATGTCATTAGGGTTACCATGTTTCGGGTGCTCATCCTGAATGTCCTACCGATGGCTGAGTTCTGGCATTTATTGCGGATACTCGTCAGCTTATGTGGAGGACATTGTGTAGCTACATTCTGACCATCAACTTGTGTGAGAAGACCTAGGTTACCATGTTTCAGGTGCTGGTCCTAAATGTCCAACCAATGGCTGAGGTCCAGCATTTGTTGAGGATACTAATCAGCTTGTTTGAGCGACATCATGTAGCTATATTCTGACCGTCAGCTTCTGTGAGTAGCATCGTGTAGCTTACATTCCGACAGTCAGCTTGTGTGAGCAAACCCATTTTACAACTCATGTGAGCTACAACTATATGTTTGGCACACTTTGTGTGAGCTTTCCCATGTATCCGATATTATTCTAAATGGTTCAACGGGCATAAAAAGGGAAGGAACGGTAAGTATTCAAATGACTTATGTCATGATTTATGAAATGGAATGAAAAGGTAATGTTGAATGAAAGTCTGTTTATGCTCATAAATTGAAGATTTCAAATGATGTTGTTCATGTATATGACTTACCTTATGTTATTTAAAGTGATTTATGATTTGATGCTCTAACATATGTTGTGGGTGATGCTTAGGCTTGTGCCAAGCTTATGATTGGATTATATCATGCTTAGTCTTAATGAAAATATGCTTCTGTACATAAAAAGGTGGTATAAATTAAAGTATGTAATTTCTTATGAAATGGTTTATCATGTAGTCGATTCTAAATGAGCTATGTTTAAATGCACTAGCTTGTTGTCATGGTTGATGTTATGCTTATATCTTGTGTGTTATGTGTATGAAACGAGTGAGGAAAGGTAATGAAATGGTAAGTTCATAGTTGAAATGAAATATGATGAAATAAAAGGGAATGATGAGTTGAAAGGTGTACTTGTATATGAGAAATTTACGTATGTTATGGATGAATATACCTAGTTCATGAAAAAATATGCTAGTTAATGAATTGATGTTTCTATTTAAGCTATAATAAGTAAATACAATGGAAAGTAAGTAAATGAAAGGGTTCAAAGTCTTATGCAATCCTACTATGCGAGGATGATAAGTATATATGGTGTTGATAGACTTATTCCACTGTGAGTTGATGATTATGGGTTGATAAATCTTGAGGCATTGGTATAGCTTTATATTTAACCTATAAAGTCCATTATTGAAATGGAATGTTATGTTTAATGTTTATACGAGCTTACTAAGCATTTATTGCTTATTTGGTTATCTTTCTCTTACTTTACAGATTATAGGAAGCTTGATTGGGTTGGAAGCTAGTCAGAGATCCATCGCACTATCCATTGATTTTACTGGTAGATTTTGATGCTTTGGTCGTGGTTATAATAGCATGTATAGGTGGACCTATGTATAATGTTTAGTTAATGATATTGGCATGTTATGTTGCTTTGAACTTGTAAAACTTATGTTATTTTGATGCCTTTATGGTTAGTGTGCTTCTAGCACTTTGATGCTTAATGGCTGGTGTTTATATGATCAAATTGATGCATGGTTTTATGGCCAATGTGGTATGTGGTTCCATGTTTGCAAAGTGATCATTTAGAGCATGTTTTGATATGGAATTTAGTTAATTATGTTTGGTTGAATTATGACCATTTGGACATAAATTTAGGTATGTTTGATTGTGGTGATTGAGGTGCCTTACTGACATATTGGTTGTATGGATAAATGGAGTATTGATTTGGTCATTTTTTTGCATGTTTTGGTAGCTTATGATGTTTTGTTCATGTGTGCAAATAACTTGTAAGATCAAGTATGAAAGGGTGAAAGAAATGGCTTTATTTTGGTCATTTTCTTGTCCACACAGCATAAGACACGGGCGTGTGTCTCATCCGTGTGTGACGCACGGCCTTGTGTAGGTTTTAAAGATTGCATTTCGAAGGTTACTTGGCCTAGAACACAGGCATGTGGCTTAGTCATGTGGCCCAAGTCAGTGAGTTACACAGGCTCGAACACGGGTTGGGACACAATTGTTTGTCCCTATTTCATGCTTGACATGGACGTGTGTCTCATCTGTGTGAGTCACATTGCTTGGCCATATGGCCGTGTGACCCCTGCAGTGTTAAAATTTTTATCTTTTTCTATGAAGTTTTAAATGTTTCCGATTTAGTCCCGAATCGTTTCTAAAGTGTTTCTAAGGCCTCGAGGGCTCGAATAAGGGGCAATATGCATATGATTGAATGAATTATGCTATGAATTATATAATGTTCGGAAGTGAATGTTTTATGTCACGATTTTACTGTAATGCTTCATAACCCTATTCTAGCGATGAATACAATTTAGAGGTGTTAGCTATCATCCTCGTGCTTAATGTTTGATTGTATGAACCAAAATGCCCTTTGTTCATAATTATTTCTTGAACAGAGGTGATGTCGCGACACACAGGTCATATGTGGCGACATCGAGGGCAGTATGCTTCATTTTTGAAATGTCTTCAAGGATGTGTCATGACATCTTCAAGCTATGTTGCGACACCAAAGGTAGTCTTGAAATTCTTCTATTTTGCTCCCTATGTTGCGACATCTAGCTCTCCGTGTTGCAACATAGCAACCAGTATCGACTTAGCATGGCTTCTAATGGTCTTCTACACGCTCCTAAATTATATTTGCTCACCCTTATGTCTCATTCAGTGCCTAAGATCAACAAAAGACTCAAATTACACATTTTATTGAATGTAACTAAAATTGCATAAACATAATTAAAACTTAACCAAAATTCTCGTGTTTAAGCTGCTAAAGAGCGAAACTAGTTTAATATGAAATCAATTACCCATATTTCTAGCTACCTTTTTAGCAAACAACAATTAGATTTTCAACCATGATAATCCATGTTGTGAAATGTACCATATTATAGTAAACATGTAACTATTTTCTATGTATTTGAACCATGAAAAAATGAAGTTAGTTTCACATTTCACTAATATGTCTTTTTTGTTTCTCTCTTTCATGTTTTGCATGCATAGTGAAATTGCAACAAGAAAATATTAACTCATTGATTGTCTAAGTTCAAACTGATGATAAGTGGCACCGTAAGAACATTTACATTGCGATAAAGGCAACTTACTTTAGAAGATAATCTAAACAAGTCTGTAGTCTTGTAATAGAAACAAAATGAGCATTTGATTCAAATACTTAAACAGATAATAATGTCGTATACAATTCCAATCGGGGAGATGGCTAGTCTTGGCTATAGGAGCAGCTGACTCCATGGGTAGAGACATAAATGTATTCATTGGAATAATGATACATTAGACTAGACCCAAGATGAATTAATTCTAAATTCATTTATGGATTAATTCACTTGTGATGTTCATGGTGTGATTTACCTAAATATTGAGTTAGTGACTGACCATGTATATGTAACTCATGAGCTTTGATATAAGTGAAGGCTTATGCTCTAAAGATGATCGAGCCCATAGCTAGTATGTTGGATACATGACTTGTGTATGGCACAGCTTTACTAGCAACAATGAATTTCATAGCTCGATTAAAGAGTTAACGATATCCTCTCATTGGCTTTGTATGGACAGATAAATATGAAACGTAGCCACGAGTTGCTTGTTCTCGAACAAGCAATTTATCACAGTCATTTGTTGACAATGATCATATTAGTCATTAAAAAGACACAATAATGACAATGAGATAAAATAGGATTGTATTGAGTGAACGGGTTTAACTCAAATGAATCAAGGATATCATATAAGGGTAACACACACATGATGAGGTCATTGGATAAAACAGTTGAATGAATTGCTTTCATAAAGAGTATACAATAGGGAGTTTTCAATCATGATACTTCTTGTGGACTGACTCCATGATTAAGTAATTGCGAATTATCGGAACGATGCTTCTAGACATAATTGTAATCACTTGAGCCTAATTATATATGTCCAATTGGTCCCTTCGCTAGCTCAACAAAAGCTCGATCGAACTGCATTTGAATCAAAAAAAAATTTCTACAACTTTGGAAATAATTTAATTGAGTCATTTTATTTGATGTGAAATTAAATTAGGCGGTCATGAGAATTGTTCAACTAGAGAATTTGATTAAAGAATTTTCTTGAAAATTTAATTTTTGGAAATCTCAATGATTTTTTGGAAAATTAATTTTGATCAAGTACAATTATATTAATCAAATGAATTAAAATTTTGGAAATTAATTTTCAAGTTAGACAATTGGCCCAATGGGTAATTGAACTTGAAATTTGGACCTGCAATCGAAAATGGAACCTGAGAACCCAAAAACTAGTCGAACCGATCTTGTTATGTGAAACGGGCCCGACCGTCCAACCAGTGGCTGGACTAGACCAATCAAGCTGCCACTAGGCTTGGACCGAACCAGCTCAGGGTGCCGCGAGGGTGTCGCACCTGTGATGGCACCCCTAGGCATGACAGTGCCAACGACGATGACGGTAACATTACGATGGCCGACTCAGTAGTTGAGCAGTAAAGGAATCACACTCTTACTAGGACTCTACCAAATGATTTGATTTTAGATTAACTATTTCAAAAATAATATTATTTTAATAATTTTAATATTAAATTTCATTTAATACTTATCTTGATAGTATTTTATTAATTTAATATTAAAGTGATTATCTTATATTAAATTAAATTTAATGTTTGTCTTTTAGATAAATATTCTATTAATTTTATAAGATTTAATATTAAATTTAATCTCATATTTATCTTGATAAATTTTATATTAATTTAATATTAAAGTGATTAACTTTAATCATAGTTGAACTCTTTAAACTCTCCCTATATAAAAAGAGCCATGGGTCATTATTTTTCACACACTTGAATTCAATAGAAAGTTGTAGAAAGAAAATTCTCTAAAGAAATTATTCTAGGGAATTTCTAAATATATTTTTCTTATTTACAACGTTTGTAAAATTACCCAACAAGTAATTTTGTGGAAAATTTTCTGATATGAAGCAAGCCTACACTCGAGATGTGAGCTTCAGGATATCGGAGAAGACTACTTGATTGAACTGTTCATCCTAGATAAACCAAAAGGTATAATTTTGATTAATTTTTTACTACTTTAGATAACACAACCAAATTCTTGTTTTGGAATTTTCTTTAAACCTCTTATTTTCCCTAAAACATATTTTCGGTTGCGTATTCAAAACCCGGTTTTCTAACAATTCGTATCAAATCCAAATTGTGCTCTATCTATACGTATAAACAGATAATCAAAATAGATTTCACTTCTTTTTGAATGATTCAATTACATAGAAAGTGACATTCTTTAGATCTTATGCATGTTTTGAGTTATATATAGGAATGGATGCGATATTATATATTTGTTATATATATATATATATTTACAAGGTTGTGGCTCTTAGGAAATAGACCATGGACAATCATCTCCACGTAGGACTATTTTTTTTAATTAATAGAATTATTGTGAGACGGAAATGGATACAAAACTTAAAAGTAATTTTTTTTTCAAAAGAATTCCATGCCAAGGAGAAAATGGAGCGATAACGGTTGAAGACAAAAGGAATGCCTTATAGTGAAAAAATATGTAATTTTTTCTTTTCATTTATTTTCTAGAGATAAAACCATGGAAACCTTGGCTGAAAATTTTATTTTAATTACTCATCTTATTATATATCTGTCTTATAATTGTTTATAATGTAACAGCCCGATTTTGGGCCTAGTCAGAACAGTGGTTTTGGGACCACGAATCCGACGTAGTAAAAATTGTTTTAAATACATTTTTGTGGTCTACAATTGAAATGATTTCGTGAAAATTTCATTCGAAAATTTTGACGTTTGAGCACTAAATTTAGCAAAAATGACTAAACTATAAAAAGTGTAAAAGTTGAGTTCTATATACTAAAGGTGTCTAATTGTTATGAAATTTTAAATTGAAGGCCCTTAGATGGTAATTAGACCATTTTTTAAGCTAGTAGACAAAAATGGACATGAAGTAAGAGAAATTTTATGTTTTAAGTTAGGGCATTTTGGTCATTTGGCTAATAAATGAATTAAAATTTTATGTTTTAAGTTAGGGGCATTTTGGTCATTTGGCTAATAAATGAATTAAAAATCAAATTAAAAGCCAATTTCTGTCCATCTTCTTCCCATGGCTGAAATCTCAAGGGGGAACCATAGCTAAGGTTTGTTCATCTTCCAAGCTCGATTGTAAGTCCGTTCTGGCCCCGCTTTTAATGATTTTTATGTTTCTAAAATCCTTGTAACCTAATCTAGCTATCTCAAGGACTAATTTGAAAGAAAATCAAAGTCTAAAATTTTACCCATGAAGAATATTTGTGCATTTTGATGTCTAATGGTAGAAAATGTATGTTAGATGTAAGATAAACAACTTTTGCTAGGTGATTTTTGATGAAAATGTCGAAAAGACCAATTTGTAAAAAGGTTAAAATTGTGTGTAAAAGTGTGATTAAAGGCAAAATGTGGGCTGTTATAAGCATAAAAGAGGTTCTGCTAGGCTTGCAAATCAAAGAAATTGAATCTATTTCAATTTATGAGCCTAGGGACTAAAGTGTAAAAATGTCAAAGTTTAAGGGAAAAATATAATTTTGCCTTAATATGATTTTTGAACTGAATTGAGTAATGTGAATACTAAATGAGTTAACTTTGCTATTATAGATCAAGAGAAACGAGGTTCGGACCTAGATCGGGGGAAAAACAAGTTGTTTGACGATTAGGTCCTATTTCTACTATTTTTGTATTGAGGTAAGTTCTTATGTAAATAATGCATTGTTTTAATTATGTTTTAAATGCTTTATTATTGTATGAATTATGATTGACCATTAAGCATGTTCGACAAAGTTACGACAAGACTGAAATACCAGCTGAACCTTAGGAATAGATAGGATACAAATGTCATGATATTAGGGTTACTGAGACTATGTGTAAGACCATATCTAGGATATGGCATCAATATGAGACTTCGTGTAAGACCATATTTGGGATATGGCATCGATGTGAGATTTCATGTAAGACCATAGCTGGGCTATTGGCATCGATGCAAGATTAAATTTAAGACCATATCTGGGATATGGCATTGGTATGGTGCCGTGTGTACAGAACTCCCAAGTATCCTTTAGTATTCCAAGTGGTTCAATGGGTAATTTAATGAGTATGTCAAAGATGAATTGTGTGTAAATCCAATTCGAGATGACTCAGGTATGTACGAAAAACTCATACGTGATGAGCTCGTTATGTGATGAACCCTTGGTAAAGTTATGATTGAGTAAGTTATGATTATAAGATCTTAATAATATTTATGCCAATTATCATCATGTTAATTGTATGTTAAATGTTAGTTTATGATGCCTATTATTTGCATGGGAACTTACTAAGCTATATAACTTACTTCCCTTTTCTTTTCCCTTGTCTTGCAGTGTCACCAAGCTAGCTCGGGGATTAGAGACTATCAAATATCCACTCACACTATCAATTGATTATTTTGGGTACCAATGAATTTGACATTTTGAGTTATGGCATGTATAGGGACTTGGTTATTTTGTTATGTGCCATAATTGAATTGGCCTAATGTATTGGCTTATGTTGGTTGATAATTCATTTTGTAAATGGCCATTCAAATTGGTTAATATTGGTTTAAGTATATATATATATGCATATTTTATGTTTTTATGGATGTAGAAATTTGCATGGTTTAAGTTGATAAGTATGTAATGTCATATGTGGTAAATGGTAACATGTGAATGATGTGTGGATGTCTTGATTGTGGCTGAATTGGTTGAATGTAATTGCTTGGATTGGTGTTATGTTTTGTTGTGTAGATGTGTGCATTAAAGGGTGACAAAAAGGCTTGGTAAATATCCTTGTTTTTATCCACACGGACATGTGTCTAGGCCATGTGTGACACACGCCTTGCCCTATGGGCGTGTGTTCCGGCCGTGTGTCCCCTGCACCTTAATTGTTGCAAAATAGATTGCTCAGAATTGAGCACACGAGCAGAGAGACGAATGTGTGTCTTAGCCATGTGGATGACACGGCCTCAGGCACGGGCGTGTGAAGTATGTACCTATTTTATGAAAAATTATGAAAATTAAATCGACCACACGGCCTAGCACATGGGCGTGTGACCTGGCTTTGTGTCTTCAATTTGTTATTGGGTGAGAAACAGAGAGTTACACGGGTTAGGGGCACAGGCATCTGTGACCACACGGCCTGCCCACACTGGCGGGTCCCAAGCCACACGGGCATGTGGCTCTTAGAACATGAAAAATTTTCTAAGTGTTGTAAAATTTTTTAAAGTTCTCGGTTTAGTCTCGAACCGCTTCTAATGTATATTTTGGACCTCGTAGGTTCGTTTTAGGGACGTTACGAATGTTTGTGAAAAGTTTTAAATTTGGATGGAAATTTACGTCTCGGTTTTGTGTGATTGCTTGTGTATAAGTCTGGTAATGCCTTGTACCCTGTTCCGACGTTGAATACGGGTAAGGAGTGTTACATATAATATTTATATTATAATTTTGATATATATTTATGAGATGATTCACATTTGATCAATTTAAAAAAAGTGTGGCAATGAGAAAATACTTCTGTTATATTGTTCCATTCACTTCTTTAGGTTTTTTTCATTGTTGTGAGAAATGTGGTAATGAGAAGGTGCGTGTCTAGGATTGACTCTAGCAAGGAAAGACTTGGTTTTTAAGTGGTCAAATATGACTCACCCCCTTTCCTGGGACCCTACCTAGTACACGATTCACATTCACTTTTTCAATTTTTCCCTTAAAAGAAAAATTGTGGAGAATAAAAAATTGTATGTTTTTATGATTGAATGATTCTTATGAATAAATGAATGTGAATTATAAAATTTTCATAGCATGTCATGCATATATTGGAAGCAAGACATATAAAATAGATAAGAATGCCACTAGGACTATTGTATGATGATTCTTGAAATTTGGGATAAAAACCTTGCATGTTTTTAAAATATTGAGTGGGAGAAGGTCGTTAAATAAGACCTACGACCTCCATTGATAGTCCCTAAGTGATAGCATGATAAAGTTTCGTGTCAGTTCCTACCTTGGCCGCACCCCAAATGTAAACTTTATCATGTGGGTTCATTGGATGGAATTTCCTTTTAAAGGCAACTAGTCATGCATGACTCTCAATGAGATTGTCCTAAGATGACTCACAAATGAAAGCATGTTCATGATGCGCGTTGAGTCAATGGCTACACACTCTAGATCGTCTCTTATTAATAGTTTCCCAAGAAACAATATTTAAGCTAGAGATGATGGCCAAACGTTAAACGGTTGTTGGTTTGTATGGAGTCTTTGGAATCAAGATTCACGAACTGATTGGATGTAATCCACATTCTTGCTAGTTAATCATAAGACCCCAAGGTGACACGACTTATGGGTGTGAGAATGACCGTAGCAATGGAAAAATGTTTTTCAAGTTTTTAATACAAAACCCATGCATCATACTGCATTCTAATATGTTGTTGAAATGGAAATATTTGCTTAATACAATGATAGTAATTAGTGACTTTTTATTGTTTTTCTGTTCAAATATATCTTTTACTCATTTTATTAGCATTCTTACTAAGAATAAATTGAATGGTGATAACTTTCGAGAATGGAAACAGAACTAGTTGATAGTTCTTAGCTATGAGAAACACAAATTCATCATTGATAAACTGTTCCCACCTGATACTCAGCCCAAACCGAGAAATCCCCAGAGAGATTTTGACTCAATTTCTCGATGTTATGTGTTAGTGAGCATGAGTTGTGTGCTGCAAAAGCAACACAAGAATTTTTGTACTACTAAAGAGATCATGAAAAATTTAGAGAATTTGCTCGGAGGCCAAGTTGTATTGGCTCAATAATCCACTATTACAAATTTGATGAACTCTCAGCAGAAACTCGACACTCCTGTCAAGGAACATATGCTTAAGCTTATGGGATTCTTTGCCTAAACAGAGGACAATAGGGTTGAACTAAACATGAACACTCAGATTAAAATAGTGTTCAAATCCTTGACCAAGGAGTTCGTTGGATTTAGGGTCGCTTACAACTTGAGGAACAAGGCACTTACCTTGACTCAACTCATGAAGGAATTACAATCCTATGAGTTGATGCTGAATGATGGTAAATTGGTTCAAGTGAAGCCTGATGCAAACTTAGCTATGGGATCCTCGTCCTCTAAGGGGAAGCAGAAAGCTAAGGGAAAGAAGAAATCAACTAAGAAATTGATTAAGTCTTTAGTTCCACCTCGTGTGGAGAAGAAGGCTAAGAAGTCAAAAGTTCTTAAAAAGATCAAATGTTTCTTCTGCAACAAGAAAGGGCACTTCAAATCAAACTACAATAAGTATTTGGATTATCTAGCTGAAAAGGGCAAAGGTATGCAACTCTTTGCGGTTGAAGCTTGCTTTGTGGAAGAATCAATTGACAACTAGTTTATTGATTTTGGAGCCACTAACCATGTGTGTGTTTCTTTACAAGAGTTCAGCGAAATGAGAAGTCTGCATGATAAGAGCCTCTTATTGCGAACCGGAGATAGGAGCTATGTTCCAATCAAAGTAGTGGGAGAAGTTATTTTACATTTTGATAATTTTAGAAAGACTAGTTTAAAGGATGTATTTTATATACCTCATTTTAAGAGGAATTTAATTTTCGTAACATGTTTATTTTATGACCGTTATTCTATGACATTCAATAAAGGGATTGTTATTCATAAAAATCTTTTTTTAATCTATAAGGGATGGATAGAAAACAATCTCTACTTTATCAAATCAAATAACTACTCGATGCTTCAAACTGAAATGGTGAATAAGAAGCTTAAAACTTCTCACTCTAATAAGTGCTACTTATGAAACTTAAGACTTGGTCATATTAACCAAGAAAGAATCACTAGACCCATGAAAGATGAACCCTTAAGTATGTTTAATGAAGTTACTCTTCCACAATGTGAATCTTGATTGGAAGGTAAAATGACTAAGAGGTCTTTGAATATGAAAGGTACAAGGATCAACCAACCTTTAGAACTTGTGCTCACTGATGTATGTGGTCCCATGAGCATCAGTGCCAGAGGTGTAACACCCTAAACTCAGCCTAAAAGTTTCGGCTCAAATTTGGTGAGCTACATTAGCCACTGAAGTGACTCTTCGTTGACTCTCAACCTATCCTCCAACACACCACCTGAGTGTGGAAACAGTTGTGCTAACTCGAAACATAGTAATGGAAACAGAATGTATCATGTAAGCTTCAGAAAAAACATAAGTAGGTTTGCATGCCCCATAACAATATACTTAAGAGTTCTCAACATAACTTAGACTTTTTAGATGACAACATAGTTTGCATAATAAGAAAACATATGAGTTTACAGTTCAGTTTAAGGCATAGGCTTGCTTACTTATCAGACCTCGTATAAAATTACATAATACAAGAGTTCGCTTAGCAACAATCACATAATTTCACAAAGCACACAGGATATCGTAAGATTACATACAAAGGAATAAGAATGCTAAAATATAAATAGTTTACAGATATATCATGCCTTTGCAATTAGACAGACTTTGCAATCATAAGGAACATGCATGCACGGGTTATTATATTTCAATAGGGTTTGCATATAATAAAATAATCATAACAGTGATACACATATAATTGTTGTTCGCATAACTTACCTGGGTTCACTAACTTAGGGGAACGTATGTAAATATGGCACGCAACATACAGGGTTTGTAGAATCTTAAACATAAATCTATCTTTCATATAAATAAAACATAACATGCTCATGCATGGATAACATCAACTTGATTTATGAAATAAAAAGTACTTTAAACATTGTTCGCAAATCAATGTACTAAGAAGTTAAACGAAACTAAAATAATATTTTCATATTCATAAAGTCATAAATATAACATATAATTCTAAACTCATAACAATAATCCCATCGCCTTTAACCCTGGTTCGGCAACATTTGCTCAGAAGTACACCTAGCCACATCATTCACCTCGCCAATGCTAATATGCGACCTACTTACCTAAAAAGACATAAGAGAGGAGTGGGTGAGTTCATTGTGAACTAGTGAATAGTCAGAAACTAATAGAATATGCTTTTAAGCACCGAGTTTTAAAACAAAAATGGAAAGAAACTTTTAATGTTTTGAAATAGTTTTGCATCCTGGGTTCACAGTTGAGGTTGCGAGACCCAGTTTGCACAACATGTTAGAAAATGTAAGTTTGGAAAATAGTTCAAAAAATTTATTATTCTTATCAAAAAAACATACTTAGCAAGGCTCACCTTAAAATCATGAGGCCTGGTTAGTTTAATAAAAACATTTAAAACTTGGGTCTGGGTTCACATTAAGTTGTGAAACCAGCTTGCCCATGTTTTTCAAAACACCTTTTCTTTGAACAAGGTCTACCTTAGATTGCAAGAGCGGTTCACACTTTCGCATAAAGTCTAACTTAAGTCACAAGATTGGTTCACCAAACTTAAACATGAACAGAGTTGGCCTTAGGTCACAAGATTGGTTTGGTTTACAGAAGACTTTGTCTCGTTGCATATGTTTATATCCAACCTAGCTCGCAAGGAGTACGCAGAATGAGACTAGTCACAAAAAGCTCATATATAGAGTTAAGCTCACTGAGGAGCAACACTTTGTCTTGTTGGTTTTGTATAAAAGCAACCTAGCTCGGAAGGTTGCACATAGAATGAGACATACAGAAAGCTCGAATAGAGCTAGGCTAATATACAACTTCTTATTATAGAGAGCTCGCATCAGGAGCTTGACTGATACACAACTTAATAAATCCGTTTCTAAAAACATTCCTTTAAAAAAACATTACCTCTCTTAGAAGCTTGCACAAACTGAACTTAAATTCATATTTTGAAAATAGAGTCTCGTAGCTTAAAACAAAGTTTTTAAGAAAACTTTCTTTGCAACTTTGTTTCGAAAATGGAGTTCTTTAAAAAGTAATACTAATAACTTGAAATCATGGCAATTAACATACTTATATCAAAACATGATCACTCATCGAAAAAATGGAGAAACTTAAACAAGTTTAGCTTTGCCTTTGTTCTTGCTACTAGATGGTTCGATTGGTTCACAACAAATGCACATATTACTTAAATAGAACAAACATACAGAATTCAAGCAATGCGAACATGGACAATCATACCTAGCAAGACAGAAGCTTACCCTGATTGCTATGAACTGAACTTAGAATAGAAATTTTGATGGCAGAATATTCAGTATTTCATAGAATTAAAGATGGTATTTATAAACCTAAAAGTCTTGATAATCTTTGGGTACCCTAACTGACTTAGGAAAGACGTTACTTGCACGTAAAGTATTCATCGATACACTACATCTCTTTTCCTAATTAGATACTGACTGTATCTTTGATTGGTGAACCCTAGTTCTGTAATAGCCCATTTTTTAGTGGTGTCGAAAATAGTGGCGAGGCGACCAAATCCGATGAGTTAAGTTTGTAAATATTATTATTTAATATTTATGAGTCAATCATGGTTTTAAAAAGGTTTTTGATATAGTGATTTTTGTTATATAAGCAATTTATTAAGTTCAGGTGGTAAGACCTTATGGTCAAATGGTTTTAGAAAATGAGGTATCAGGACCTTGTTTCTATAATCTAAGCCGTAAATATTTTTATAGATATTTACAAAGTGTCATTAAGGTGGTATTAAAGTTTCATTGAAAATTTTTAACATTTCAATAGTTAATTAATTAAAAAGGAATAAATCGTAAAAGATGTAAAATTTAATCACTAGTTGATTTGAGAGATTAAATGGTTATTTGAATAAAGCAAAAGGGACCTAAATGGTAATTATACCATTCAAGGTTTTAATGGACAATAATGGAAATGAATATGATGTTTTATTTAATTATTAACTAAAGTTAATTTGGTAATTTGATAATTATCTTAAAATAAAATAAAACCAAAATGTTTTATCATCATCTTAATGTCTTCTTCACCGATTTTGAATGGAGAAAAACACCATGGAAGACCTTAAAGCTTTAGCTTACCTTGTGATGATGCATGTAAATCTATTTTAGCCCCGTTTTTATTTTTATGTTTTTGAGATCATTGCAACTAAGTCCAGCTAGTCTGTACCTTCGATTTTGAAACTATTAAAGATTTTGAATGTTTCCATTGATGAACCATGCGATTTTAGATGTTAAATGATGAAATTGAAATGTTGGTTGATATTTAAAAGTATTTTATTAAGTAATTTTTGATGAATTTTTCGATTAGGGACTAAATTGTTAAAATAGTAAAAGTACAAGGATTTGATGTGAAATTGTATCAAATATGGCTGATATGGGTGCCAAGAATATTCGGCTGCTATAAATTGGCATTAAAAATGGTTAATTTGCATGTTTTGGGCTTAGGGACTAAATTGAATAGAAGTAAAACTTTAAGTGTAATTTTGTAAAAATGTAAAAATATTAAATTGCATAAAATACATTTTTTTACTATTTAATTAATAAATTGAATGAAATTATTAATTTAGATCAAGATCGAATGAAAAACCGAGGAGAATAGAAAATTACCAAAATGCCCCTAAACTTTGGTATTTCTGCAAATTATCCAGGTAAGTTTGTATGAACTGTATTCTGTATAATTTTGATTAAATTAAAGGTTAATATGTTATTTATTATGATTAAATCAATATATATATATGTGTTTGTATGTAATTTATCTTGTAATGAAACGATGAAAATCCAACGATGTTTCGACGACTACCGAGCCCTGTTTGAACCTTAAGAATTCGTAGGATACAAATGACATGTCATTAGGGTTTACATGATTCGGGTGCTGGTCTTCAACATCCTACCGATGGCTGAGGTCTGGCAAGTGTTGCGGATGCTCCATAGCTTGTGTGAGCAGCATTGTGTAGCTACGTTCTGACCCACAGCTCATGTGACCAGGCCCATTTTCAAAGCTCGTGTGAGCATTCTGGTTCACAGCTTATCTGAGCATTCTGATCCACAGCTCATGTGAGCATACATGTACAGGAATTGACGGATTATAGTTATATGAGTTAAGACACTATGTATGGAATATCTCGTGTATCCAACGGTATTCTAAACGGTTCAACGAGTACGATTTGAAAGAGAATGGTAAGAGTTTGATACGAACTAAGACATGAACACATGTGAATTACATTAAATTGGTGATACATGGATAAATGTAAGTAAGATGGATGATATATTCATATGTTACATGTTTAAATGTTGTGATCATCCATGAGTAAATTGCCTATGTCTTATGCTTATATTGCTAACATCTTTGGTGTGAATGCTTAGGCTTGGCCAAGCTATTGGATGGATTGTATTATGCTTACTTATAAGTTATGCGCTGAAATGGTAAGTGCCTAAATGGAAATATGCTTGTGTTCATGAAAGAGTGGTAAGGTTTAAATTATGCAATTTCTTATGAAATGGTTTATCATGTGGTTAATTTCAAACGAACTATGTTTAAATGCATTAGCTTGTGGCTATGGTTGATGATATCCTTATGTCTTGTGTGTTATGCATATGAAATGGGTGTGGAATGGTAATGAAATAGTAAGTTCATACTTGAAGTGAAAAATGATGAAAAAGAGAATGATAAGTTGAATTGATATTGTTATTTAAGTTAAAGACGGTAAATACAATGGAAAGTAATGAAATGCAAATGAAAGTAAGAAAATTTGGAAGGGTTTAAAGTTTTATAAAATCCTACTATGCTAGGGATGATATGTATATGTGATATTTCAAATTATTCTTGATATGTATAAATTTCATATTTGAAATGGACTGATATGACTAAAGTTTATACGAGCTTACTAAGCATTCATTGCTTATGTAGTTTTTTTTCCTTTACTTTTCAGATTATCGGAAGCTCGATCAGTTTTGAAGCTTGTCAGAGATCTATCACACTATCCAACGATTATATCGATAGATTTTGATGTCTTAGTTAAGGTTATAATGGCATGTATAGGTGGACTTATGGTTAATGATTGGTTGAATGTTAGTTGATGAGTTTGGCATGTATATGTCATTTGGGGTGATGTAGCCTTCGTACATTTGGTGCCTTGTTGATATGTGTTCATTTGATAATATGTTAAAGCATGTTTGAATGGCCAAAGTGATATATAATGAATTGACCTCAACATGGTCAAGATATGGTATGCTTGGGAAAGGTTTTGAATAGATGTGCATGAATGAAATATGGTTTTTATACATGTTGATTGTTGGAACCATCTGGATATGGTTAGATTGTATCTTTAAATGGCCAAAACGGTATGATTATTATGTATCAATTATGTTATGTTTTGGCATGAAACCAAGTTAAATGATATTTGTTTAAATATGCACATGTATAGGTGTTTTGGTTGATATTATAGTCATTATGTTTTGGCTTGTAATTATGGTATTTTGAGTGATTGAAAGGGTTGTTAGGTCGATATATTTATGTGGCCTTATGATGGTTGATTTTGTAGTCTTTATGATGCTTAAATGATGGAAGTTGAAATGGTATTTTAAATGTATATTATGAATTTTCCTTTGATGCTTGAATTTGGTTATTTGGTATAGGTAATGTAGTTGACGTTAAGGGCTATTTGTGCTAGTGCTTGTTAATGAACATTGACAGGCAAAATTGGTATAGTGAGTGTGACTATAATATGTGAACATGGAGGAAAGTACATGTTAGTTGTTGTGATTGAGGTGCCCTTTGGGCATATTGGTTGTATGAATATATGTCTTACTAATTTAGCTGGGTTATGCATGTTTTAAGTGCAACTTGAAGGCTTGTTTATATGCGGAAAATTGATTGTAGGTTTGCGTATGAATAGGTGAAAAAAATGGCTTGGAAATGACCTATTTTTCATCGTCTCAGCCATGTGTGACACACGGCCAGGCGACACAGCCGTGTATCCCCTGTAGCTTTCTAAGGATTGCAAGTCAAGCAATTACACAGTGTGACACACGAGCGTGTGAGGCCATCTCAAAGGGTACACGGCTTGGCACACGGGCGTGTGACTTGGCCGTGTGACCCAAGTCAGAGAGTTACACGGGCACAAACACGGGCTGGGACACAGCCGTGTGTCCCTGCTTCGAATGTCCACAAGGCCTGAGACGCGGGTGTGTCTCAGCCGTGTGACCCCTATAGTTTGAAATTTTTCATCTTTTCCCAAAAAATTCTTTATGTTCCCGATTTAGTTTCGATTTGTTTCTAATGTGTTTTTAAGGTCTTAAGGGCTCGTAGAAGGGACAATATGTATGTTATTAATAAAGTTTGCTATGATTGATTTTATGAAATATATAATTTAAATTTTTGATTTTTTTTAAATGAAATCTCTGGTAATGCTCTTTAACCTTATTCTGGCGACGGATACAGGTTAGGGGTGTTACAAGTTCGCAACTTAATTGGAGAACCCCAGCTCAGCAAATAGACTGGCGAACACTAGCTCGCCAATACATTAGTGAACCTATCTCGAAGAAAAACTGGTGAACCTAACTTGGTAATGGATCTGGCAAACCCCTTACCACATCTTCAGGCATACACTACTACTAGCAAACCCCTTCGCATACGAGGTCAAAACTTTTAGGTTTGTCTATAGGTTGTTACATGAAGAGGTTATGATTATTACGTGACTTTCATCAATAACTATTTTCGATATGGATATGTGTATCTAACACACCACAAAAGTGAAACCTTTGATAAATTTTGAGAGTTTCATGCGAAAGTGAAAAAGCAATTAAGTTTATCCATAAAGAATCATTGGTCTGATCGAGATGGGGAATATTTCACCGACGAGTTCTTAGGATACATTATAAAGAATGGGATTTTATCCCAGTTGACTACGTCGGGCACTCTACAGCAAAATGGTGTACCTAAGAAAAGGAACAAAATCTTACTTGACATGGTTCGTTCAATGTTAAGTTATTCTGTAACACCCCCTAACCTATATCCGTCGTTGGAACAAGGTTACGGAGCATTACCGAATATTTCAGATCAAATATGAACATTACATAATTATCTAACAAACATATTATTTCTCTTATAATATCCCAATCAATTTAATTACTTCATTCAAATCAAATCTAATTTTCATACCAAAACAACTATTTATAATCTTAATATAGTACATAAAATTATATTTATATCTATTCAATAACATTTTATAACATATTTTGGAACACTTTTCAAAATGACAAATACAAATGTCCTAGGTACATGTCATTACCAAAAAGATATGTACTTCACCACAATGAGTTTGAGATTGGCCTTGGAAGCTAATTCAGCAATTCAAGTTTAACCTAACCTGCGCACGGAAACAAACCGTACGCTGAGTATAAAACTCAGTGGTATTTCTATAATCTGAATACTTTAGAGAAAATAATATTATAAAGCATACACATTTTATCATACGGTAGACATAGTTTTACAAATAATCATTTCATAGATAAAGCATTTGTACACATTCTATTCAATCAATTTGTTATCCTAGACAGCTTTCACTATATGACAGAATCATGTGTCTCAAATCACATTTCAATTCATTTTTTGATTTCAATCATAGCACTATCTTATTCAATAACCATTCCATGAACACATGGTTCATAAATTTCATTTTCATGTCTCAATTCAATTCATTTATTTAACCCTATTAACATGACACGGACTTTAGCAGATACACAGATCCAACCAAAACACACCAATATGGCACCCAGTGCCTCATTGGATAATTAGAAGCAATAGTTGACACCCAGTGTCTCATTGGCCAAGCCAAAGTAAGTTGGTACCCAGTACCTCATCGAATCTATCCAAAGTAACAGTATGACACCCAATGTCTCATCGACTCGAGGTCGAAGTATCCCTGAACACTTCCAATCCTATGGCATGCCAACTATATCTGACTCAGCTCGATTAGTTGATAGGGAATTCAAAACACATTTCAATTTCACTCAATATTTATATCAATTTCACTTCAATCAAAATTACTCATACTTTCAATTCAAATCACTTTCCACTTTCCAATCAATATACATTTCAAATACTCACATATATTCATAATTTAGTTCAATTTTATTCAATTCAATTTTATTCAATTCAATATCAATACTCACCTCATTTTACTTACCATGCATTTTAATTAAAATATAACATTTAATAATAAATAGATTTCAATTATAGTAAGACAAACCGTATATCATCGTGTTATTCCTCGTCAACTTTCTCTTTCCCCTTCTTAGCCGATGTTTCCGGCACGACGTTAGCTACGAAAATTAAAAAAAATTAAAATTATCAAAACAACACCAATTCACATCAAATACTTTGATTTTCTATTTAACTTTTGCCTAAATTTCAATTTAATCTCTAATTAAAATTTTCTCCATTTTCATCCCTATTCACTATTTATTTTCAGTCAATTTCTACTTATAACTAAACTTAACTCTCTAATTTTCTCCATAAAATTCTAATTTCAAAATTCTCTCAATTTAATCCCTATTACACAAAACTTATAACTTATTTTAAAATTTAATCCTTTAACCAATTCTAACTTGAAATTCTGTTAATTTAACCCCTAATTTATCAATTTATTCAACATAAACAATATCTAAAAATTCAGTAACTTTCAAAATGTTAACGTAAATCAAGTAGTATTTTGTTCTAGGACTCCAAAAATATCAAAATTACAAGAAAAAAGGGCTAAATTGACTTACCGAATTAACTTTGAATCCTTAGAACCTTAATTTCCCTTTTCTTTTTCTTTATCTTTTCTTTTCTCTCTTTTCTCCTCTATTTTCGTTTCAATTATGTTTGATCTTTCTTGTTGTTTCCTTTATTTATTTGTTTAATTATAATATAATAATAATATTTTATTCATATACTTAAATATTAAATATGTATTTAATATAAATAAATATATGTATATTATACATGCACATGGAATTATATTTTCCTTACATTTGTTTTATTTCTTTTATTTTATGTCATTATATTAATATAATATAATTTTTAATATAATAAATTAATAATTTAGTAATAAAATAATATTTACTTATATAATAAGTAAATAAGTAATTATTACTAACTTATGTATTTTATTTCACCACATGTATTTCACTATTACCACACACTTGGCACTTATGGCTTAATTGCTAATTTAGTCCCTTGACTTTTCTCTATTCTGTAATTAAGTTTTTACACTTTATTCAATTTAATCCTTATACCTAATTAACCTTAATTCAAACTAATTCACCTAACCAAAACCTAATTAACCACACAACTAATTTCGTAAATATTTATTAAAAATATTTACGAATCCGTTTTACGAAAATAGTAACCCCAAAATGCACTTTTCCTACATTCGTAAATTTTGGGTCATTACATATTCACAACTCCCTACTTCCTTATAAGGATATGCGATAAAAATAGCTTCCTATAGTCTGAATGATATGCCAACAAAGTTTGCTTGTAAGACACCATATGAACTATGGCATGGAAAGAAACCCGCTCTAAAACACTTTAGAATATGGGGTTGTCCAACACACATTCTAGATAATGATGCAAAGAAGTTGCATGCACGGAAAGAATTGTGCATGTTTGTAGGATATTTGAAAGGAACAAAAGGTGGATTATTCTACAATCTGAAAGATAATACGATTAAATTTTCTACTTATGCTACTTTTCTTGAGGAAAGCTACATAGATACCTTTAAGTCTCTAAGTAAAGTAGTACTCAAGGAACTTTTGGGAGTTGTAGAATAATCACCAAGTTAAATTCTCGAGAAAGTTGTAGAGGGACCTGCAAACTATCAATAACATAGGCGAATCCATCATAATGGGAGTGTTTCTAGGAAGTCGGACTTCTTCATCTATGAAGGTAGTATTTATAATAAGGAAGTTAATCATGAGGATAATGAACCACTCACTTATGATGAGGCTATACAAGACAGTGATTCCAAGCTCTGGAAACAAGCTATGGATGCCAAGATGGATTTGATGAAATCCAATACAGTGTAGGAACTTGTAGACTTACTGGTTAAGATTAAACCCATAGGGTGTAAGTGGATCTACAAGAAGAAGAGAAATGCAGAAAGAAAAGTGGAAATACATAAATCTAAACATGTAGGGAAAGGCTACATAAAGAAAGAAGGCATCGATTATGATAACATCTCTTCGATAGCCATGCTCATGTCTATGTAAACTCTTATCCGTTTTCGTTGCTCTCAATTACGAGATCTAGCAAATGGATGATAAGACAGCATGCTTGAATGACTATGTAACACCTTTAACCCGTATCCGTCGTCGGATTAGGGTTACGGAGCATTAGAAATACAATAGAAATAATTCGAGACTAAATTGGAATCAATTAGAAATTTCATTAAAAAGTTAGCAAATGTGGACTGCAGTGGTCACACGGCCGTCTGGCCAGGCCGTGTGACTCACATGGCTGAGACACATGCCCGTGTCTTAGGCTGTGTAACAATTGAAAAAGGACACACGGTTTTGTCCAACCTATTTCCATGCCCATCTAACTTTCGAAATGGCCTCAAACGCCCGCGTGTCAGGCCATGTACTAGGCCATATAATTTATTGACTTGAAAAACTTAAAACCTATAGGAGACACACGGCAGTGTCTCATGGACGTGTGTCACACACGACTGAGTCACATGCCCGTGTCTCAGGCCGTGTAGACATGAAATTGGCCAAAATCAAGCCATTTCCAACACCAACACAAATGGTTACCTACAAGCATTTTATGCACAACTTCAAATCACCAAAACCTTACTAAAACATGTATGAAATAACCAATTCAAATGATCAAATCCATTCAATGAATATGCCATATAAGGCACCTTAAAAGCAAGCATACAAATTCACCTAAACATGTACACTTACCACATCTTCATCACACTCATATAATTCAATACTACTTCTAAAACATACTGTAATTATGATCATTAGAACTTCCACACAAACATACCATTTAGTCACTCAAACATGCACTATAACTTAGCCATATTCACACACATCAACAAGGCACCAAAAGAACCAAGATTACATTAACCAATATGAGATATACATGCCAAACTCATCAACTAACATTGTAACACCCCGAACCTGGCCTAGAAGTTAGGCCCGAATCCGGCGTCTCACATTAAAGTGTTTTTTGAAAACCATGTTCTCATTGAAAACCCTTCTTACTATTTAAAACCTCTGGCCATTTTAAAACTTGTGAAACGTTAATTCCCTTAAGACCTTACTTGCTGCGGAAGCTTAATTTTAAACAGTTGTGGAAACGTGATATTTTGAAAACCAATTGTTGTTTTGGAAAACCGCGTCGTACTTCTAACAAATATTAAGCGTACTAAATAAATTTTCCAAATAAAAAGTTAAGAAAATAAAGAGGCCTTAATACAACCCAAATCAAAAACCAAAGTGCTAACTACATAAACAAAATAGAAAAACATGTGCAGTTGTGTGGTTGTCTTCGAGTCCTTCTGTGACACCGATCCACCTAACACTTGGGATTACCTGCACAGTTAATAAACAGGGTGAGTTTACAAAAACTCAATGTGTAATCCCCTCCTAAACTAAAACAGTTAGTAAATAGACAGAATTCAGAATCAGTCTGGGCCGGAGCCTATTACAGAATCAGTACCATATGCAGATATGTAGACAGATTACCAGCCCAGTCCAACCAGCACACCACCCGTACCAACCAGCACACCATGTGGGGATAAAATCAACCCACCCAACTAACACAACAAGCTTAGTACCGATTGCGGCACTAAGTCAACAAGACGGCTCAATGCCATAGATAGGACAGCACATAGCCGTAAACAGGACAACACATAGCCATAAACATTGCAGCAACGCTGCCAGATAACAAGACGGCTAGAAGCCTTAAGCAGAATGGCACAATGGCACAAAGACATCGATAACTGCATTTTGTTAGGCACATAGCCCTCAACTAGAGTAACATAACCGGCATACAGCCCTAGATAAATGTGATTAGCACAGAGTCGTCAATAATCATATATTGGCACATAGCCTTAGGCAAATACGTTTGGCACACAGCCATAATCAGGTTGGCACAGAGCCATATGTAGGTTGGCGCAAAGCCATAATCAGAATAATTGGCTTTAAGCTCTTGGTAGCTGTATCATGTTAGGCACATAGCCATCAGCGACTGTAATATAGTCGACACATAGCCTCGGGTAAATATGATCGACACAAAGTCTTCAATAATCATATATTAGGCTTAAAAGCCACCGGTGGATCCACGGTCGTCAAGCAACTATGCGATCCTCAATTGGTGGATCCACGGTCGTCAAGCAACCATACGATCCTTAATTTCTTCCTCCGTTTCATAATCCCCACCCATGTGCAACATAATATTATATGAATGCAGCAAATATACACCCGGCATACAAAATCATACAAATCACAGTCACAACAGTCCAATCACAGTCATACATTCTCAGTCAAAACATAATCAAATCAATCAAATTGTATTATCAGTGAGTCATATACCTTAGAGGGGCAGAACAATCTTTTTACCTATTAGGGGTATTTTAGTCATTTCACTCTACAAGGGTGTTTTGGTAAATCTACAAACCAAGGGTATTTCTGTAATTTTGTAAATCAGGCGTATTTCTGTAATTTTCCAAATCAAGGTTATTTCGGTAATTCTACCCTACAGGGGCATTTCAGTAATACTAACCTATAGATATGAGATTCACATAGTCCAATCCAATATTTACTACACAATCATACAATTTATCCACTTGGGCCTACATGGTCCATCTCGGCCCAAATCAACCTAAGCCCATGAGAGCACTCATGATGGCCTCAACCATCACGTCAAAGCTCCCACACGTGCGCTCGTACGCTCGTGTGGCTGCCATCGCTGTGTGACCGGCATTTCAGAATTCTACAGCTAGAGTAATGCGAAATACGCAAACTGTTTATGAGAACGCGCCGAAGTTCACGATCACTAACCTTGGCACATCCTGTATTGAGTCTTAATCACTCTACCCTCACCAACTCATCTGTTTCTCTCTATTTAAAGCCAGCTTCTTGTCAATTCTCATGTTAGCTTTCCGATGTGGGTTACTTTCAACCATTATGAAAATTCCTTATTTTTTATGACCACTTCAACCACAGAGTTCCAGTCCAACTCCACCTCCTACACAGCTCAAACAGCAAAATAAATACCCCATTGTACATCCCAAGACTTGAACCTTAGACCTCACAGTTACACAACACGCCACCTTGCCACTCCACCACGGGCTCTTTCTATGTCATATTTTATCCTCAATTATTTATAAGGCATATGTGCTAACGTCCAGATTCCTTTAAAAGAAAAACCAAAATAAATTGCAAGAGACAAGACTTGAACCCAGGCTCCCTTGCAACCTTAATGAGGCCACAACCACTAGACCACATGCTTCCTTGTGTCATTATTTACCACAATAATTTCAAAGGCCTTCATCCAAGCATCCAGGGCTTTTTTCACTTAAAACCAAAATTTTTCCTAAAGCCCAGGTTTGAACCCAAGATTTGTCCAACACTTCTCAGGGCCATTTACCACCAAAGCAGACATTTAATTGTGTCATTTCCTTGTACAATTAAATGCTTATATGCAACCTCCTTACAGACCAGTACACAAGGCTCAATACTTCTAGGCCCAAATTCGGGGCGCTACAAACGTTCAACTAAACATCAACCATAAGTCCACCTATACATGCCATTATAACCTTGATCATCACATCAAAACTACCGATACAATAGTTGGATAGTGTGATAGATCTCTGACGAGCTTCCAAACTGATCGAGCTTCTAATAATCTATAAAGTAAAGGAAAGTAATTGCGTAAGCAATGAAGGCTTAGTAAACTCAACATAATATTCAATTTCAATAATGAACTTTATAAGGTAAATATAAACCTATACCAATGCCACAAGATTTGTCAAAATATATAACCATCAACTCATAAATGAGTAGGTCCATCAACATCACATATATTTTTCATTCATAACATAATAAGATTTTATAAGTTGTATTATATAATCATCAACCTTTTCTTAAGACGATGAACCATTCCATTTACTTACTTTCTACTTCATTTACTTACTTTCCATTCCATTTACTTAGCATAAGCTTAAATAATATTATCAATTTACGAATTAGTGTGTTTATTCATAACATAGGTAAATTCATTCATAGCATAAGTAAATTTCTCACATATAAGTAAGTCCTTTAACTCATCAATCCTTTTATATCATCATATTACATCTCAATTATGAACTTACCATTTCATTACCTTTTCTTACCCATATTATTTGCATAATACAAGACATAAGCATAAACATCAACCAAATACACAAACTTAACACAAGCCTAAATATCATCATCAATACACAAGCTAATGCATTTATACATAACTCTTTTGGGATCAACCACATGATAAGCTATTTCAAAAGAAAATACATCTTTTGATTCATACAACCTTTTCATGCACATAAGCATATTTCCATTTGGACACTTACCATTTCGATGTATATCATTAAGATTAAGCATGATATAATCCAACCATAAGCTTGGCACAAGCCTAAGCACCATCCACAACACATGTTAGTGTATTAACACATAATTTACTTGAATTAACATGAGGTAAGTTAGATGTACATGAATATACTACTTTTGAATTCATCCTTTTCATAGATTCATGGCATAAGTCATTTGAATAATTATCGTTCCTTTCCTTTTCATACCCATTGAACCATTTAGAATAACATTGGATATGCTGGAAATCTCACACAAAGTGTGCTAAACATATAGTCGCAACATTTCCTTTTCCTTTACATTATTGCTCATTCGAGCTATGAAATAGGTCTGCTCATACAAGCTGACAGCTGAAATGTAAGCTATGTGATGCTACTCACACAAGCTGTTGAGTATCCATAACAAATGATGGACCTCAGCCATCGGTAGGGAATTCAGGACCAGCACCCAAAACATGGTAACCCTAATGACATGTCATTTGTATCCTACAAATTCCTAAGGATCAAACGGGGCTCGATAACCGTTGATTCGTCATAATGTGGATATAATCACACACATATATATCTATTCAGTTACATTACAACAACACAATAAATAGCCAATTTAATAACATTATAATCATTACAGTTCATACGAACTTACCTGACTAAATTACGATAATGAGTAAGTACAGGGGCTATTTGGTAATTTTCTCTTCTCCTCGACTTTCCACTCATTCTTGATCTAAATTAAAAATTTCATTCAATTCATTAATTTAGACAACAAAACCAATTCGTTTTATGCAATTTAATCTTTTTTGACATTTTTACAAAATTGCCCCCAACATTTTACTTTTATTCAATTTAGACCCTGAGCTTAAAACATGCAAATTAATCATTTTTACTCAAATTTAAGCTTAGCTGAATTTATTGCAACATTACTATAGCCCATATTTGCTATTATTACACATTAAATTCTTATATTTTTACTATTCAACAATTTAATCCCTAATCGTTAAATTCATCATAATCACTTACCAAAATACTTATAAATAACAACTAATACTTCAAATTCATAATTTAACACCTAAATCACAAATATTCATCAATGGAAACATTCAAAATCTTTAATAGTTTCAAAAATGAAGGTACGAGCTAACTGGACCTAGTTGCAACGATCTCAAAAACATAAAAAATTATTAGAAACAGGCCTTAAAATATCCCACATGTATTGAAAGTAGATTGGCCAAATCTCCCTTCTCTAAAAATAGAGTTCTTCCCATCGAAGAAGAAGAACACAAACAAAATTATGCTTTGATTTTATTTTTTTCTTATTTAATACTTATTATTTACCTTTTTAACATTAAAATATACCATTTAGACTAATAAAATTAGTCACCAACTGCCCACTAAGTCATAGTATGGTTTATTTTTCATTTTAGTGCATTTAATTACCTTTCCTTAGCTATTGACACCTTTAATTAATAGAATTCAACTTTTTCATCTTTTACAATTTAGTCCTTTTTAATTAATTAACTATTTAAACATTAAAATTTCTTAACGAAACTTTAATACAACCTTAATAACATTCTGTAAATATTTATAAAAATATTTACGGCTCAGTTTATAGAAACAAGGTCCCGATACCTCATTTTCTAAAACCACTTGACTTTAGAGTCATACCACTTGAACCTAATTATTCATTCAAATAGCATAAATTACCAATTCGAAATTTATGTTCATACCATATTTGAATCATAAATATTAAATAATAATATTTACAAACTTACTCGTTGGATTTATGGCCCCAAAACCATTATTTCTAACACCACTGAAAAAAGGACTGTTATAGACTATCTTAATGAAACTATTTACATGGCTTAACCCACTAGCTATGTTGTCAAAGAAAATAAGTAGAAAGTTTGCAAACTACAAAGATCCATTTATGGACTTAAGCAGGCGTCCCACTCATGGAATAAAAGATTTGATCAAACGATCAAGACTTTTAGGTTTGAGTGAAAAGCTAATGAACCTTGTGTTTATAAGTGTATAAAGGAGAAAAAGGTGGTCTTCGTCGTTCTATATGTCAATGATATTCTACTTATCAAAAATGATTTAGAAGAATTTTTATCGGTTAAACTGTAGTTATCTTAACAATTTAGCATGAAGGACTTGGGTGAAGCTAGTTATATTCTTGAAATTCAAATCCTTAAGGATCGAAAGAATAAAATGATAGCTCTATCACAAGCTTCATCCATTGATAAGGTATTGGAACAATTTACAATGACTGATATGAAGCTAGGTGCTCAGTCGATGGCATCAGGTTTTCATCTGTAACACCCCTAACCCGTATCCGTCACCAGAATAGGGTTTCAGAGCATTACCAGAACATTCAAAACATTTTTCAATTAATTTATGTAAACTACTATTTATTTACCAGATCATTCATAACGTCCTTTGATTGGACCCTCAAGGCCCAATATGAGCTTTAGAAACGAGTCAGGACTTAATCAGAACATCTAAGAATTTATCATGACATTTCAAAATTTTTCCAAGGTACAAGGCTCACACGCCCGTGTGGTCCAAGGGACACACCCGTATTAGAGGCCGTGTTCAACCCCGTGTAACTCTTTGACTTGCACACACGGCCATGCCACATGCCCGTGTGCTAGGTCGTGTGGTTAATTAATTTAATTTGAATTAGGTGCAGGTTTCACACGACCAAGATACACGCCCGTGTTCCAGGCCGTGTAGTACACACGGTTGAGACACATGCCCATGTCTCTGCCCTTGTGCCTAATTCTGAGCATTCTGATTCTCAAAATTTAGGTGCAGGGGACACACGGCCTAACCACATGCCCGTGTTACCAGGCCGTGTGTCACACACAGTCCAAACATACGCCCGTGCGTCTGCCTGTGTGGACAAAATGAAGCCATTCCTAGCTCTATTTTTCACCCAAGTTTTCATCTAAGACCTGCACTTGAGATACACAACCAATACCAACCAATTCAAGTATTTAAAATAGGTGAATTCGTCATTTAACAAGGGATACCACTAAATGCATAAATGATTATAAATTTACCATGGATTAACTTAGGCAATAGCAACCATTGATAACTTATTCATAACACATCACATATGAATATAACATCATTATCTACTTAATTATACCAAAATAAGTCATTACTAACCATCCCAATGTCTAGGTTACAAAATAACATTTTCAAGCCACTATTGGCCTTCCTTAGATAGTAGTCAATAACAAGATCATAATCTTTCAGGAATTGTAGCCATCTATACTGTCTCAAATTCAAATATTTCTGTGACATCAAATATTTCAGACTTTTATGATCAGTGAATATGTGACATTTTTCACCAAACAAGTAATGCCACCAAATTTTCAATGCAACCACTATGGTTGCTAATTCAAGATTATGTGTCGGGTAATTCTTTCCATGTGGCTTCAGCTGTGTTGAAGCATAGACTACTACATTACCATCTTGCATCAAAACACAACCTAAACCATTCAATGACACATCACTGTAAACTGTAAATTCCTTACCCGATTCAGGCTGGACTAACACAGGTGCTTCTGTCAATAAAACCTTTAATATGTCAAAGCACCACTGACATTTATCAGTCCACTCAAATTTTACATCTTTCTGTAGCAAACGAGTCATCGAAGAAGCTATCATTGAAAAAAAATTTACAAATCTCCGATAATAACCGGCTAGTCCCAGAAAACTTCAGACTTCAAACACATTCTTCAGTGGTTTTCAATTTACAATGGCTGAAATTTTATTCAGGTCTACCCTGAAACTTCAGCAGACACAATATGCCCAAGGAAACTAACTTTTCATAGCCAAAATTCACATTTACTGAATTTGGCGTACAATTGTTTCTCTCGCAGGGTTTGCTACAATATTCTCACATGTTCAGCATGTTCACTTTCTTCTCGAGAGTAAACCAAAATATCATCTATAAATACCACCATAAACCTATCCAAATAGGGGTTGAAAATTATGTTCATCAAATCCATACACACTGCAGGTGCATTTGCCAAGCCGAATGGCATCACAAGAAATACATAGTGTCCATACCTGGTTCTAAAAGCTGTCTTTGGCACATCTGATTCCTTTACTCGTAGTTGATAAGAACCAGAACGGAGATCAATCTTCAAAAATATAGTAGCACACTTTAATTGGTCAAACAAGTCATCAATCCGAGGCAATGGATACTTGTTCATTTTTGTAACTTTGTTGAGTTGTTTTTTGTAACGCCCCGTACCCGAGACCATCGCCGGAGTCGAAAACGAGGTGTTAACAGACTTAATTCATTACTTAAACAACTCAAACAATTTATTTTTAAAATTTCCAGTCAAGCTAGCAATCTGTGTCACAGTCGCTTAAAAATTCATGTCTCGAGTTCCGAAACTCCAAATCCAATTCCGTAAATTTTTCCTGAAACTAGACTCATATATCTATTTAATAATTGTTTTCTAGAATTTTTGGTCGAGCCAATTAGTACAGTTTATTAGTTAAAGTCGCCCCTGTTTCAGGGTTTGACTGCTCTGACCTCTGTGTATTACGAATCAGATATCTCCCTGTACAGAGTTTCAATGACTATGTTGTTTGTTTCTAATAAAACTAGACTCAATAAGGAATCTATACATATAAAGCATGACTTATAATTATTTTTTTAAAATTTATGATGAATTTTTAAATTCAGAATAGGGGATCCAGAAATCGCTCTGGCCCTGTTTCACAAAAATTTAAACATCTCATAAAATATAACTCATATACCTGTTTTGTTCCATCCATATGAAAATAGACTCATAATTATTCAATTCCATTTTTTATTCATCATCTAATTATATCTCTACTATTTTTAATGATTTTTCAAACTCACGTCACTGTTGCTGTCTGAATCTATTTTATGGTAAATTTTACCTATTTCATGGTTTCCATGGATTAGCTAGCAATTTAGCATACATAACACCAAATATGATCATGATTAGCCATTCCAATGGCTAATCATTACCAAGCATTTCCATACCACTCAATAACCATATCATAAGACCATATACACAAAATGATTATAATGCTATATGTAACACCCCGAACCCGAGACCGTCACCGGAGTCGAACACGAGGTGTTAACAGACTTTTAAAAATTTTCTAGACACTGCCAATCTGCGTAGTAGTCGCTTTAAAAATCATATCTTGAGTTTCACAACTCGAAAATCAGTTCCGTGATTTCTCCCTGAAACTAGACTCATATTCCCATCTACATATTTTTTCTAGAATTTTTGGTCAGGCCAATTAGTACAGTTTATTAGTCAAAGTCTCCCATGTTACAGGGATCGACTACCCTGACCTTTGCGCATTACGACTTGGATATCTCCTTGTACAGGGCTCCAATACTGATGCCGTTTCTTTCTATAGAAACTAGACTCAGAGAGGAATCTATACATATATGGTATGACTTCTAATTATCTCTGGTTAATTTATGGTAAATTTTCAAAGTCGAAACAGGAGATCCAGAAACCGTTCTGGCCCTGTTTCACGAGAACTTTAATATCTCTTAATATACTGTTCATATGATTGTTTCGTTACTTTCATATGAAAATAGATTCATCAAGGTTCGATTACATAATTTATTCACTATTTAATCCCATTCCTACAAATTTTTGTGACTTTTCAAATCCACACCACTGCTGCTGTCAGCATCTGTTTTCAAGGTAAACTTTACCTATTTCGTGGTTACCATGGACCAACTAGGGTTTTGTCATACATAGGTCCACATATTATCATATTTAGCCATTCCAATGGCTGATCATTTGCCCAACACTTCCATTCCAAACCATAGTCACATCATGAAACCATATATACATACATAAACACAAATGGTTTAATGCCATACTCCACTTCTACAAGCCATTTTCGCATGGCTGTACACACATACATCACAAAAAGTGCTTAAAACAACAAGGGGTAGTCCTATACATGCCATATCCAGAGTTCAACTAAAAGAGTACCAAAAGAGCGTTGATAGTGTGGATTACTTCGACTTTGATGATCCCGAATCTGATAGCTAATGAACAAAATCTATAAAACAGAGAGCCAAAGCAACGGGGTAAGCATTTTAAAGCTTAGTAAGTTTCAAGTAATGAAATCGGCTTTGACTAAAGTATTACATTCACATAGCTAAATGAATCACTTTATTAATACACATTCTCATAATCATGCTTACTTCACAATTCGTCAACATATATACACACACAAGGTATCAACCCATATAAAAGCCCAAAAGTTCGTTAGTCGATTGAACGAATACTACTTAAAACGAATCGACTTTTCCGAATCACATGCAAACATACCTTATCGTTTGGGTTTGTTGAGCGTATTAATTGAATTTATTACAGCACAAAATACTCACATTCATACCCAAGTTTCTTCGGAATTTAGCCGGATATTACCACAAGCACAATTGCCTTCGGGTCTTAACCCGGGCATAGCAACTCGCACGAATGCCTTCGGGTCTTAGCCCGGATATATCAACTTGCACAATTGCCTTCGGGTCTTAGCCCGGATATATCAACTCGCACAAATGCCTGCGGGTCTTAGCCCGGATATATCAACTCGCACAAATGCCTGCGGGTCTTAGCCCGGATATATCAACTCGCACGAATGCCTTCGGGTCTTAGCCCGGATAAAATCACTAGCACAATTGCCTTCGGGACTTAGCCCGGATAAAATTCAAATGCTCATGCACATATATATCAACAATCATGACACATCCATATTTCACTTTCGTTACTAAGGCTCAAACACAAAGCATTTATTAAACCTTTCCAATTTCGGCTCAATAGCCACACACAAAGAGCATGATTTCAATTGGCTTTATAACATAGTCTCTATGCACATTTGACTATCCATCATAGGATGACTAATCATTTCAATATAATTCAAGTAGGGTCATTACTCGAAGACTTACCTCGGATGTTGTCGATCGACTTCAATGGCTATTCAATTACTTTTTCCTTCCCTTTATCGGATTTAGTTCCCCTTTGCTCTTGAGCTTCTCAAGCTTCAAGTGACCGAATGTTTCCCTCCTATCTTCCTCTTTACAATCGGCCAAGAAGAACCAAGGATACAAGCTTTGTTTTCATTACCTTTCTTTTTTCTTTTATTCTTTCTTTTATTCATTATAACTCCAATAACCCAATTTCTTATTATAATATCAAATTCAACAAATATATTGCCCATCATCAATCCATCTTGGCCGGCCACTATAAGGGAATTGGGCAATTTGACATGCAAGTCCACCCTTGTGTTGACATGCACTAATAAGCCCTTTAAAATTAGCCTATCATATTTCACCATGTCTCATGTTGATCCCTATTTAATAATTCCTCATGCAATTGGCAAAATTAGGGAATGAAACTTCCACATATGCATGTACACACACATAATAAACATAGAACATAGCAATTAATTATTTTTATAACTCGGTTTTGTGGTCCCGAAACCACTTCCCGACTAGGGTCAATTTTGGGCTGTCACACTATACATGCCATGCTCAAAATATACAAGCCATTATGCCAAGATGATACACGGATAGTGTGAGCGAGCCTCCGACCGTTCCCGATTTCCGAGCTGGCTTGTCAAAACTACAAGGAATGAAAAGGAGGGAGTAAGCATAAATGCTTAGTAAGTTCACATGCAAATAGCAAGTAACACAACTATATAAGCAAACATAAAACATCATTTGCATAATCATCACCGAGATATTCATATCACATTTTCATTTATCATCTTACCATATTGTTGTTATATCGAGTTTTCAACCCGAGGGTTAAGTACATACCTGTTCAAAGTATCCATTTCACAACACTTACCAATACGGCCCTTTCATCTCGAGTATTCCTCCATTTGAGTAGAATTTTTCCTGTTGAACACATCGGAATATAATTTGGATACATGGAAAGTTTGCACATAAGTGCCATATATGTAGCCAAGCTACCATGTAACCCGTCCATAAGTGAACTCGGACTCAACTCAATGAGCTCGGGCGTTCACATCCATAAGTGAACTCGGACTCAACTCAACGAGCTCGGATGCCTAGTTACATCTCTCGAACTCGGACTCAACTCAACGAGTTCGGACATTCGCATCCATAAGTGAACTCGGACTCAACTCAACGAGTTCGGATGCTCAAATATCCTAGTGACATGTCACTTATATCCTAATCCATTCCTAAGGTTCAACGGGACCTTTTTCCCAATCATGTGTCTCAACCATCTTCTACGGAATGCCGATACCGATACTCGGTAGTATTTCACATTTTCCAAGTATATCACATAATTTGACATATTATCAAACAATTATCACAAGTATAATATTTCATAATAATTATCATATCATTTAAATAACATTAAAACATTTAAAATAATAACTATGTTACCAACATTTACATATGAACTTACCTCGTATGCGAAAATGGCTACTTTTACCGTTTCGTCCACAACTTGGTATTTTTCCCATTTTAGCCCGAATTTCAGTTTTCCTTGCTCTATCATTTAAAATATAGTCTAATTAGGACTCACATTATTCAAATTGACCCAAAATCATATTTTGGCAAATTTACAGTTTTGCCCCTAAACTTTCGCATATTTACACTTTTTCCCCAAAGATCGTAAATTAAACTTTAGCCTATTTTCTTATGTTTTATGACATGCTGATCATTTTTCCCTTCTATGGCAACATCAAATTCTCACTCTAACATGTACTTATGACTATTAGATATTTTTACTGATTAAGCCCTTTTGCTCGTTTTCACTTAAAACCGAGTAGCACAAGTTGTTTAACATAATTTAAAACCTCATATTCTATCATAAAACACCAAAATACACAAATTTCACCTATGGGTATTTTTCCAAATATAAACCCTAGGTTAACTTATTGCTAGCATAAGCTAAATCAAGTTACCAGGACTCCAAAAACGTAAAAAAAAACATTAAAAACGAGGCTAGAACGGACTTACAATCGAGCTTGGAAGCTTGAAAAACCCTATCCATGGTTTCTCCTTGCTATATTCGGCCATGGGGTTGAAGATGGACACATTTGGGTTTTAAAATTTGTCTTTTAATTCATTTTACCCTTAAATGACCAAAATGCCCTTTTTACTATTCTTTAAATTTTTACCCTTCCAAGCCCATTTTTGTCCAAAATTTTTTTTAAAAATTGGTAAAATTACTCTTTAAGGACCTCTAATTAATAATCTAATTCAATTTTATGCAAAATACTTCTAAAACACAAGTTTTGCAATTTATTCAATTTATTCAATTTAGTCCCTAATTTCAAATTAAGCACTTTATGCATAAATTTCTTCACGAAATTTTCACACAATCATGCAATCATATCATAGACTTCAAAATAATTATAAAATAATTATTTCTATCTCGGATTTGTGGTCTCAAAACCACCATTCCGACTAGGCCCAAAATCAGGATATTACATTTGTAATCAATACACAGCCTCAACGATCCATCCTTCTTCTTTACAAATAAAACTAGCACACCTCAAGGTGAGTAACTAGGTCAAGCAAAACCTCTGTCAATCAATTCTTACAACTGTACTTTCACCTCTTTTAACTCAGTAGGAGCCATTCCGTAAGGTGCTATGGATATCGGTGTCGTTCTCGGAACAAGATCTATAACGAATTCTACTTCTCTATCTGGTGGTAAACCAGACAATTCTTTTGGGAATACATCAAGAAATTCACTTACTACCGGAACTAACTAAATCTTTGATTCAGATACTTTAGTATCCATCACATACGCAAGATATGCATCATACCCCTTTCTAACATATTACGGGCCATATGATAAAATAAAAAAATAAAATATATTTTGGGTCAAATTTTTGGTCCCGAAATAACTGTTCCGATTTCACTAAAAAATGGCTATTACGTCATCTTTCTTTGGATGATTGTCCTAAGACAGTAGAAGAAAGAGAGCATATAAGTAAGGTTTCATAAGCTTCGGCAGTTGGAAGTCTTATGTATGTGATGCTTTACAAACATCCATGTATCTATTTTGCTGTAAGAAAAGTATATGTGGTGAAAGTAGTTGCTGAAGAAAACCTTACAGATCCATTTGCTAATACTCTTGTAACTAGGAGTTTTAACAAACACGTCAAGGATATGAGAATGTGAAACATGAAACATTTACTTTACTAGGACAAGTAAGAAATTATTAGGAAATGTGCTCATATTGTAGTAAACAAGTAAATGTTTTCTATGCATTTGAATGATGAATAAATAAAGTTAATTTCACATTTCACTATTATGTCTTTTGTGCTTTTGTCTTTCATGTTTTGCATGCACAAAGAAATTGTGATAATAAAATATTAACTCATTGATTATCTAAGTTCAAATTGATGATAAGTGGCACTGTAAGAATGATTACATTGTGAGAAATGCAACTTACTTCATTAGATAATCTAAATGAGTCTGTAATCCCGTAAAAGAATCAAAGTGAGCATTTGATTCAAATTCTTAGAAGGATTATAATGTTGTCAACAATTCCAATTGGGGAGATGGCTAGTCTTGGCTATGGGAGCAGTTGACTCCATAGGTAGAGACATAGATTTATTCATTGGAATAATGATACATTGGACTGGACCCAAGATGAATTAATTCTAAATTCGTTTGTGGATTATTCACTTGTGACGTTCATGGTGTGATTTACCTAAATCCTGAGTTAGTCACTGGCCATGCGTTTGTAACTCATGTGCTTTGATATAAGTGGAGGCTTATGCTCTAAAGATGATAGAGCCCATAGTCGGTATGTTGGGTACATGACTTGTGTATGGCATTGTAACATCCCAAATTAGGGTTTAGTCAAAATAGTGATTTTGAGACCACAAATCTGAAATAAAAATAATTATTTTATGATTGTTCGATGGTCCATGACATGATTGCATGTTTGAGTGAAATTTTCATGAAGAAATTCCATGCCTAAAATGCCCAATTTGACTTTAGGAACCAAATTGAATAAGTTGTAAAACTTGTGTTCTAAAAGCTTTAAGCATGAAATTGCATTGGATTTTTAACTGGAGGTCCTTAAATGGCAATTTGACCAAGTTCTAAAATTTTGGACAAAAATGGGCATGAATAGGAAAATTTTGAAAGAAAGGCCAAGGGCATTTTTATCATTTGGTTAATAAAAGAATAAAAAGGGAAAATGAAATGAAAATCTTGTTTTCTTCTCCTAGTGCTAGCCGAAAATTTCGTGCTCTCCATAGCTAGGGTTTTCAACTTTTCAAGCTTGATTGTAAGTGCTCCCAAGCCTAGTTTTTAATGTTCTTTACATTTTTGAAGTTGTCATCAACTGATCTAGCTATTTCTACCATTATTTTGAGCTAGGGTTCATGCATGAAATTTGACCCATGTGTGACAAGGTTGTATTTTGATGTTTAATGGAGGAATATGAATGTTGGATGTGAGATAAACATCTTTTACTTAGTGATTTTTAGTGAAAACACCTAAAAAGGGCTTATTTGTAAAATGTGTAAAAATGAGTAGTAGAAATGTGAAATAAAGAAAAATGTGGGCTGATATGATCATGGTGTAGGTTCGACTAGGCTTGGGTAACTAAGAAAATGCATGCATTTCATTTTACGAGCTTAGGGACCAATTTGTAAATAAGTGAAAAGTTATGGGTAAAATAGTAATTTTACTAAAGTATGTGTTATGGGTCGATTTGACCAATGTATGTATTGAACAAGTTAAATTTTGTATTATAGATCAAGAAAAATGTGATTCGGGTCTTCATCGGGGGAAATAAGGTTTACAAGGATTAGGCTCGTTTCTATCATTTTTGTAATGAGGTAAGTTCATTTGCAAATAATGCAACATGTACCATACTTTATGTAACACCCTTCGCCCGTATCCCTCGCCGGAAAAGGGTTCGAGGTGCTACCAAATTTAAACTCATCCATTTATATAAAACCAGACCGTAAAAATTTTTAATCAATTTTAAACTTTTCATACACACGTATATTATCCTTTAATCGGGCTTACAAGGCCCAAAATATTCATGAGGCATTATTAAATATTTACCAATATCTTAGTCTTGTATCATTTACTTACTCAACTTTACAACCCTATACATGCCATAGACTCGAAACACTAAGATTTACTTACGCCGATAGCGTAGACTTGACAATGTGATAATATCTCTGACAGCCTCCAACCCGATCTAACCTGGAAACCCTAGGGAATATGGGAAAGAAAAAGGGAGTAAGCTTTACGCTTAGTAAGTTCATAAGAAAACAATAAGCAACTCATTAACAAGTTTTATCAATGTTTACAACATAATCACAAATTCACTACAAGTTGCCTTCCTGAGCAATAGTCACTAAATTATTTATAACTGGAGCTAAAAAACTCCAAATCAATTGCTGTTAATTTTCCCTGAAAATAGACTCATATATCTTCCATCCATAAAATTTTAGGAATTTTAGGTTTGGCCAATCAATACCAGATTTTTCTTAAAGTTCCCCTGTTTCACTATTTGACTAATCTGACCACTCTTCACTACGAATCAAATTTCTCATTGTACAGAATTAAAAATATGTTATATTTGATTTCATTTGAAACTAGACTCATTAAGGAGTCTACGCATATAAATTTTATCTTATAACCATTTTTGTACAAATTATAATGATTTTCTAAAAACAGAATAGGGGACCCCAAAGTCATTTGACTCTATCCCACGCCACTTCAAATATCTCATTATCAGCAATTCTTTTGCTTACACGGTTTCTTTTATAAGAAACTAGACTCATTAAGCTTTAATTACATAATTTATTCAACTTCTAACTCAACTCCAACAATTTATGGTGATTTTCCAAAATCGCGTTACTGCTGCTGTCCCAAGCAGATTTATTACAAATTTACTCTTTCACACATTCTTTGCATTCACATTATTTAAACATGTATATCACCAATCAATTTCATCACATATCTATAATTTCACTCAAGCATAATCTCAATACAATACATCATGCTCAATGATTCGCACACAACCGTTCAAATTAGCAATTATAAGATGATTCCGCACATAATCCACCCTTATCGATAATTTACGATGGTTTTGCCCTTACTCACATATATGACATAGGCATTTTCACCTATGCTTCTCATTTCACACTCATGATTCAATTCCAATCGATCTAACATGCATAAGAATATATCACATACCTGGCCAACTTAATGCATTGAACAGATTCAATTGCCGATTTAACACAAGGTCTCATAGTCTTAGAGTTTTATCAAATCACCGGCATTTAGCCTGCTAGGTTTTATACCCGATAATATTATTCACCAGCTTAAAGCTTGCTAGGCTCAAAGCCCAAATATCACCATTATAAAGTCGTCTCATAAACAATTCATATAATATAGCATGTATACCTGTTCACTTTGCTCTATTTAATCATTCAATCACAATTTATAATTTCCCTTTGAATCATTCGATATTTTGCACACTAAGTGTCATTCTCAATATCTCGCACACTAAGTGCCATTCTCAATATTTCGTATACTGAGTACCATATTTGATTGCCCCGCACACTAAGTGCCACATTTTGTCGATATGTCGTCAGATATTAAAATATTCACGTATATACAATTTATACAATATTAAAGCATTAGAAACATCAATTTAACAATGCTTATTGCATGCGAACTTACCTGGCTAAATTGTAGAGATACCAAAGTTCAGGGGCATTTTGGTAATTTTCTTATTTTTCTCGATTTTCCACCCGATCTTGATCTAAATTAATAATTTCATTCAGTATATTAATTTAGACATTAAAACACCTCATTTCATACAATTTGGTCATTTTTGTCATTTTTAAAAAATTACCCCTAAAGTTTTACTTTTATTCATTTTAGTCCCTGAGCTCAAAACATGCAAATTAACCATTTTTAACCATAATTAAGCTTAGCCAAATGTTCATGGTATCAAAACAGTCCATAATTCACTTTATGGCAAAATTATAGTTTTGCCCCTAATATTTCAACTTCTTTACAATTTAGTCCCTATATCATAAAAATGCAAATTCATGAAATTGAGTAAAATTCTACTATAGAAGAATATCACTAGTGTCTCTAGCAGCCCACACATTTCATTTATTTGGCATTTTAACCACAAAGTTTTCACATTTATCAATTTAGCCCTTAATTATCAATTTCACAAAAATTCACTTAACAAAAAGTGTTTAACTATCAACAAGGACTCATATTCTTCCATTAAACTTCAAAGCCCTATTATACTCATCAATGGCAAATATCAAACTATTCAATGGTTTTGCAAAATAGTCCCCTCATTAGATAGATTCAGCAACAACGATCCCGAAAATATAAAAATAATTAAAAACGGGACTAGAAATGCCTACCATGCATTAGCTGAAAGTTGGAAGCTTCTTCCATGGCTTCTCAAGCCTTCATATTCGGCTGGTAAAAAGAGAATGAAAAAGATGACACCTTGATTCTTTTATTATATTCATTTTATTATATTTTTAACCAATTTACAATATTAACCTTTATACACTTTATTTATTACACCAAATGCCAAGCCATCATATCCCACTATCTCTTTGATGGGATAATTACCAAATAAGGACTTCTACTTTTAAGTTCTATATCTATTTAATACCTTTAGGTTATAGAACACAACTTTTGCACTTTACACAATTTAGTCCTTTTTGTTTAATTAACTATCGAAACGATAAAATTTTTCAACGAAACTTTAATACCATCTTATTGCCACTACGTAAATATTTATAAAAATATTTACGACTCGGTTTATAGAAACAAGGTCCCGATACCTCATTTTCTAAACCCACTTGACCTTAAGGTCATACCACTTGAACTTAATAAATAGCTTATAAAACAAAAATCACAATATCAAAAACATTTTTAAAATCACAATTAACTCGTAAATATTAAATATAATATTTACCAACCTACTCGTTCGGATTTGGTGGCCCCGAAACCACTGTTCCGATCAACCCTAAAAAAACGGGCTGGTACACTTTACATGCTTTAATATTACATGTATGGTAAGTTCATATAAAATGTTATGTCATATTTCTATTGCTTTGATATTGAGTGAATGTTAATGCTTTATTATTATGAGTATGTGATTGGTGCTATGAGCATTGAAATCAACGTTACGAGCAAGTTTGACAGAAATGTGGTATTAAAGAATTCCGTTTGAACCTTAGGAATAGTTAGGATACAAGTGACATGTCGGTAGGAATTATGTAATCTGAACTCAATGAGTTGTGGTTTGAGTTCATGATATATGTGACATCTGAACTCATTAAGTTGTGGTCTGAGTTCATGATATATGTGACACATGTTTTGGCGTCCAGAAATTAGTCTCATATATGTTATTGATGGTGAGGTAGTCCAGCATGTGTTGCAGATACTTGACAGCCTGCATGAGCAGACCTATGAGTAGCTCGTAAACGAGCAACATGTGATCTGAGATATGAAGTAGCATTGGCTACATATAAGGCACTTAGGTGCAAACTTCTAATATATAGTATTCCGAGTGTTCAATGGGCAGTTCAAAGAAGTTCTATGAGTAATCGTAATGATTGCATCAAAACACAAAAGTCAGTTATAATGTGCAAGTGGGCACAGGTATGTACATCGAACTCATGTGAATGACATGAAATATGATAAGCCAGTGGTAAGAACATGTATTTATATATATATGAGGAATAAGTTTATGAGAATTGACAAAATGTAAGATTATGTTCGTTATGTTAAATGCATGATCCAAGCTTGTTTAAGTTGCCTTTTATTTGCATGTGAACTTACTAAATTTTATGCTTACCCCCTTCTTTTCCATCTCTTATAGTTTCGCCAAGCTAGCTCGGGGATCAAAGAACGTCGGAGACTCAACCACACTATCAATTTAACATTTGGGTATAGTTAGCTTTATCATTTTGGATATGGCATGTATAACGACTTGGCCATTTTGTTATGTGTCATATTGATTAGCCAATGTGTTGGCTCATAATGCTATTTTGATTATTTTGTATATGGCCATTAGAGGTGGCTCATATTGATTATTTGGGTTGTAACCCTAATTATTGATGCATGCATGCAAATGTGCTTATGATTTAATGTGGTTATAATTGCTTATGGTTAATGAGTGTGATGGATGGCATGTATGATGAGTGTATGAAATATGATTAATGTGTTTGCCGATAAATGTGGTGCAAATGTATAACTTGAAAATAGGTTAGTAACGATAATAGTCAAGTATGAAATTGGTGTGGGATGCCATATAAAAGTATAATAATTTGGTAGGTGATATGTTGACATGGTCAAGTCATAATGTAACCATGAATGTGTTTTCTTAAGTGCTTAAAGGTGTCATATTGTATGTCATGAAGTGGATCTAAGTTTGTGAGTGCTTAAGGGTGGCAAATGGCTTGGAAACTAGCTTAGAAATTGTCCACACGGTTAGACACATGGGCATGTGTCTAGGCCGTGTGTGTCACACGGTCTGCCCCATGGGCATGTGTCCCTTGCATCCTAATTATGCAAATCAAAATGCCTAGTAGTAAACACACAATGAGAGACACGGTCGTGTGTCTCAGCCGTGTGAAGGACAAGGCCTTAGGACATGGGCGTGTACCCATGCTGTGTGAAGTCTGCACTTAATTTTTTGGAATTTAATTTGCCACACAGCCCAAGCACACGAGTGTGTGACTTGGCCGTGTGACCTTATTTGATTGATGACGTCATAGTCAAAGAGTTACACAGGCTGAGGACACGGACATGTCCCAAGCCACACGAGTGTGTGAGACCACACGGCCTACCCACACGGACGTGTGACTCTCCAAAGTATGAGAGTTTTCTAAAGTTCTCGATTTAGTCCCGAACCACCTTCAATGTATGTTTGGGGCCTCTAGGCCCATATAAGGGACAATTTTCATATGTATGAATGAAATTAATTTGAATGAAAACTTTATGGCCTGATTTGGTATATGTACTTGTGTTAAAGTCTAGTAATGCCTCGAACCTTGTCCTGGCTTTGGATACGAGTAAGGGGTGTTACAGGCATGGCTTTACTAGCAACAATGAAATTCATAGCTCGATTAAAGAGTTAATGATATCCTCTCATTGGCATTGTGTGGATTGATAAATATGGAACATGGCCACAGGTTCCTTATTCTCGAACAAACAATTTATCATAGTCATTTGTTGACAATGATCATATTAGTTATTAAGAAGAGACAATTGTGACAATGAGATAAAATAGGATTATATTGAGTGAACAGATTTAACTCAAATGAATCAAGAATATCATATAAGGGTAACACACATATGACGAGGTCATTGGACAAAGTAGTTGGATGAATTACTTTCGTAAATAGTATACAATAAGGAGTTTTCAATCATGGTATTTCTTTTGGACTGACTTCATAATTAAGTAATTGTGAATTATCGGAACGATGCTTCTAGAAATAATTGCAACTACTCGAGCCTAATAGTATATGTTTGATTGGTCCCTCCTCTAGCTTAACAAAAGCTCGATCAGACTACAGTTGGATCAAAAGAAAATTCTACGACTTTGAAATTATTTAATTGAGTCAATTTATTCAATGTGGAATTAAATTAGGCGGTCGTGAGAATTGTTCAACTAGAGAATTTGATTAAAGAATTTTCTTAAAAATTTAATTTTGGAAAATCTCAGTGATTTTTGGGAAAATTAATTTTGATCAAGTAAAATTAAATTAATCAAATTAATTAAAATAAATATGATATTTTTAGAAATTAATTTTCAAGTCAGACAATTGGCCCAGTGGGAAATTGAACTTGAAATTTAGACCTGGGATCGAAAATTGAGCCTGAAAACCCAAAACTGAGATCGAGACCCAAAAACTGGTCAAACCGAACTTGGTATGTGAAATGTAGTTGTTGGTTCAATTGGTAGCTGGACCAAACCTATTAGGCCGCCACTAAGCCTGGACTAAACTGGAAATAGTCGAACCAGCTCGGGGTGTCGTGAGAGTGTCACACCTACAATGACACCACCGGACATGACAATGCTGACAAAAGTAATGGTGACATTCTGGTGGCCAGCGGATGGTCCTTTGGCAGTTGAGTAGTGGAGGAATCACACTCTTATTGGGACTCTACTAGATAATTTGATTTCAGATTAACTATTCCAAAAATAATATTAATTTAATAATTATCTTGATAATAATTTATTAATTTAATATTAAAATGATTATCTTAATAATCTTTTATTTAATTAATAGAATATTTATCTTGAAAAGTTTATATTGATATAATATTAAAGTGATTAACTTTAATCATAGTTGAATTTTTTAAAATCTCCATATAGAAAGGAAGTCATGGGTCATTATTTTTCACACAATTGAAATTGATAGAAAGTTGTACAAAAAATATTCTCTAAAGAAATTATTTTATAAAATTTCTAAATATATTTTTCTTGTTTAGAATTTGGCCTAGAAGTCTATAGAAATTGCGAAATTACCCTTGTAACAGCCCGTTTTTAGTCAAATCGAAACAGTGGTTTTGGGACCACAAATCTGAGGTCAAAATAATTATTTTATTGTTATTTTAATGTTTACAGCATGATAATATGATTGTGTGAAAATTTTGTTAAGAAATTTTATCATTTGAGTGCTTAATTTGATAAAAAGGACTAAATCGCGTAAAATGTAAAACTTGAGTTCTATTAGCTAAAGGTGTCTAATAGCTATAGAACTTTAAAGTGGAGGTCCTCGTGTTGTAATTAGATCATTGTTAATATGAGTGGACAAAGATGGACATCTTTTTAATGGTTTTAAAGGATAATGTATAAGGTTAATTTTGTAATTTAGTTAATAAAGAATAATTAAATGAAATAAAAACAATTATCATCTTTTTAGTAATCATTTTCAACCGATTTCTAGGGTAGAAGAAAGCCATTTTCTAAGCTTCAATATTCAGCCAAGGCAATTTGTCCAATTAGGAATGATTTTTGTCCCTTTTTTTATGATTTCTATGTTTTTGAGATCGTTGCAGCTTAATCTAGCTAGCCCAGGGACTATTTTGAAAGATTGTTAAAGGTTTAGGGTTTTTTCATTGATTAATACATGTGTATTTTAATGTTTGATGATAGAAAATGTATGCTTGTTGTTAGATAATCAACATTTGTAAAGTGATTTTTGATAAAATTTCTAATTAGGGGTTAAATTCAGAAATGCTAAAATTTTGTGGTTAAATTATTAAATAAATGAAAAATATGGTTCCTATGGTAATAAGAGAAATCTGGCTAGCATGGGTAGGGACCTAATTGCATGAATTTGTATTTTTATGAGATAAGGACTAGATTGAAAAGAAATTAAAATATTAGGGACAAAAGTGTAAAGTTGTAATAATGTGCATTTTTGGGCTAAATTGAATAGATTGATGATAAAATGAGTTAAATTTGTTACCATTTAGATCAAGAAAAGTGAAATTCAGATTTAGATCGGGGGAAAACAAAATGTTAGATTAATTGATCAAATTTGTCGTTTTTGCATTTGAGGTAAGTTCGTATGTTAATAAGCATTTGTATAATTGCATTTTAAATGCTTTATTATTGAATTATTTGTGAATACGACCTTATAGATATGCTCAACGATGATTCAGCAAATGAGAAATCCCCGTTGAACCTTAGGAATAGATTAGGATACAAATGACATGTCATTAAGGGTTATGTGATTTGGGTGCTGGTCCTTGTGTTCTACCGGTGGCTGAGTTATTCGACATGTGTTGTGTATTCTTGTCAACTTGTGTGACCAGCACCGTGTAGCTTCGTCATGATCGTCAGCTTGTGTGAGTAAACCCGTTGATAGCTCGAGAGTGAGCATTATATGTGATATGAGATTGAGATAGCTTCGACTATGTATTGGCACTTAGGGCGTGAGATTCCCAAGTATCAGATAGTATTTTGAATAGTTCAATGGGTATATCAAAGATATGAAATGGTGAGAAATAGATATGTCTCAGTACAGGTATGTACGGAAACTATATGAGCATTGAAACTATGAAAGTTATGAGATCTTGATTAATTATGTGATTGAATATATGTTAACCTTATAATTACATGATTTTGAAGTATACTATGTTATATTATTGGAATGATGATTAAACGGTGAGTTTTACTTATTAACTATATAAGCTTACTAAGCTTTATAGCTTACTCTATTTACTTTTCCATGTTTTATAATGAATTTCGAAGCTAGCACGAATTGGGAGTCGTCAGAGATTGCATCACACTATCAAGCTTCTACTTTGGCACTTTTGAGTTTATGTTTTAGTTATATGGCATGTATAGGAATTATGGTCATTATGGTTTACGATTTGGTAATTAATTTAGCCATTTGAATTGGCTTGTAAATGTTAAGTGTTTGCTCTTGTGTATAGCCATGAGAGTTGGCTTTTTTCGGCATATTTAGTAATGTATATATTTGTGTAAATGACTTTTATTGTGTGGTTAATATTTACCATTTTATATGCTTGTTGTGAATTGGCATTATGGATGTCAAATGGTTGAATTAGGAGTTGATATGCTTATGAATTTATGGCAAGATAATATATGTATGAAGTAAGCATTTAGGTGAATTATGAATGTGAATTTGGTATGAAATCATCTGACTTATTTTGACACATGTGTGACTTTTGTTTGACGGTATGGAATAAGTAGTGAATTAGGCTTGGTATGGTTGGATTGAATGCCTATTTATACCTTGTGTTGTGTCATTTGGTTTGGTGCAGGTATGTGCTATATGGGTGAGCAAAATTGCTTGGTAAATAGCCTATTTTTGTCCACACGGGCAGAGACACGGGCGTGTGTCTCAGCCGTGTATAACATACGGTCAGTTAACACAGCCGTGTGTCCCCTAGTTTTTAATTAGAAATCAATTCAGCATGCTCCGCACTGCCTAGCAAACAGCGTGTAACTTAGCCGTGTAGCATAAGTTAGTATACCCTACAGGTTTGGCATGGCCTAGCACACAGCATGGCACACGGGCGTGTGAGGCCATTTTGAAGGGCACACGGGCTGGTCACACGAGCGTGTGGTTAGCCGTGCAACCCAAGTTAGAGAGTTGCACGGGGTCGGACACAGGCTGGGACACGACCATGTGATCCCGTTTCGAATGTCCACATGGCTTGTGACACGGGCGAGTCTTTAACTGTGTAAGACACACGGCTGGGCCACACAGGCGTGTATCCCCTGTATTTTGCAAAATTTTCTAAGTGTTCCAAAAATTTTTTTGGAGTTATCGGTTTAGTCCCGAACCACTCCTCAAGTATGTTTTGAGCCTCGTAGGCTTGTATTAGGGACAATATGAATGATGTTGAATTAATTATATGAAATTTGAAAATGTATGTGAAATGTATGGTTATTTGTGAAATAAGTTCGGTAATGCTCTGTAACCCTATTTCGGCATTGAATACAGGTGAGGGGTGTTTCATTTATTGGTATCAGAACTACAATTTAGTCGATTCTAGGACTAACATAGCGTATGTGAGAGTCTAGCTATACATGCCATATATAACCTGTGATAGTGTGATATCTCTTGACAGTTTAAAACTTGTTTTCATATAGTAAATGGATCCCAATCGAGCTGTAGCTAATGATGTTGAGAGTAATGTGCAAGCCTTCATTCACGAAGCAGCGCAATCTGAGTCGAGACCCATATCAGGTAGTCAGGGAGGAGAGGCCAAGGAAGCCTTCTTCCAAATGATGAACGAGTGGTTTACGGAGTTTGCTCGAACAAATCTGGCTACTTAGCAACCTCCACCCCCACCTAATCCCCAACCGATTCCCGTAGCTCCTCAAGATGTGGAGCATTTACGATTGAGTAAGCCACCAGTTTATAAAATCCAAAAGTATAGGGCTGAAGAGTTTAGAGCTACTATTGATGACGATCCTGAGATATCTGAGTTTTGGCTTGAGAATACGATTAGAGTATTCGATGAACTATCTTGCACACCAGCTGAATGTGTGAAATGCACGGTGTAACACCCCTTACCCGTATTTAACACCGAAACAGGATACGAGGCATTACTGGACTTACATCACAAGCAAACATACAATTCCGAGTTATAAATTTCAACTAAATTAAAAACCATTTGTATTCAACCATAAAGTCCCTAATACAAGCCTACAAGGCTCAAAACATGCTTTGAAAGTGGTTTAGGACTAAACCAATATCTCAGGGAATTTTTACAAAACTTAGAAAAAATTTTACCATATACAGGGGTCACACGCCCATGTGGTTTGGGACACCCCCGTGGGGGCAGGCCGTGTGGTCACACACGCCCATGTACCTAACTCGTGCTCTATTTTGCAAAGCATGAACAAATTGAAGTTACACGGCCAAGTCACACGCCTGTGTACTAGGCCATGTGGTTAATTTAATTTTCATAAAATAGGTGCAGACTTCACACTGTCAGGAAACACGTCCGTGCTTGAGGACGTGTACCTCACACATCTGAGACACATGCCTGTGTCTCTATCCGTGTGCTCAATTCTGAGCATTCTATTTCTCAAAATTAAGGTACAGGGGACACATGGCCAAAACACATGCCCATGGGATAGGTCGTGTGTGCCCGTGTGGAGAAAATAAAGGCTATTTACCAAGCCATTTGTCACCCTCATTTACACATACACAAATTCAAAGGCATAAATCATGTTATACTTAGGCAACCAAAACATTTACAATCATGACCAACACATGTCAATGCAAGAACATCATCTATCATGCTCATGACATTTCATTGTGCCAATCAACATACCAATTTCACATTCAAAACACTACTAATACTACTTTCAATTTGCATTAACTTATCAAGATAATCCAACATACCAATAAACCAAAATCATCCATTTCACAACATGTCATTAAGCCACAATCAACATTTAGCAAATCAATATAAACCACATCACCAAAGACATTGGCACATACATGCATATATAAATATATATATGAGCTTACAATCAATTTAACCAAAATGAGCTCATATACATGGCCAAATACCAAATCAAGCCTTTGACAATTACAAGCCAATACATTTGGCCAAAATCATGATGACACATATAACAAAATGACCAAGTCCCTATACATGTCATACACTCAAAATGTTTAATATCGTCGATACCCAAAATGACAGTTTGACAGTGTGATGCGATCTCCGACGATCTCCAATGATCTCCAACCCAAGCTAGCTTGGTGACACTATAAAACATGGAAAGTAAAACGGAGTAAGCCATATAGATTAGTAAGCTTGTATGGAAGAAATAAGCAAAACTCACTATGCATTTAACATTCAAGTTATACAATCGAAGATGATGTAATTTACCTTAACTTCATGGCAATAATTCATTTCATCACAAACTTACTTTGAATTCATCATTTCATGAATTTAATAAACATAAGCTTTGTGTACATACCTGTGCCGTCTCGTAATGGTTTCATACTTATTTTCATCATTGACGTACCCAATGAACCACTCAGAATAATAATACTAGATACTCGAGAAACCTTGCACACAAGGTGTCACATATGTAGCCATTGCTACCTCTATCTCATAAAACATATATGCTCGCTCTCAAGCCATCAATAGGCCTGCTCACACGAGCTATCAGTCAAGATTTAGCTACACAGTGTTGCTCACACAAGCTATCAAGTAACTGCAACATATGTCGGTATACTTAGCCATCGGTAGGACGTACAGGACCAGCACCCAGATCACATATCATAATACCCTTGTGACATGTCACTTTTATCCTAATCTATTCCTAAGGTTCGATTGGGATTTCGCGCTTGTCAAAACATAGCCAAACGTGTCCATAGAGTCGTTTACACAATTCATACAAAATTAAAGCATTTAAAATACAATTATATTAAAGCTTATTTACATACGAACTTACCTCGATTACAAAAACGGCAAAAAGGATCTATTCTTCAATTACTTTGTTTTTCCCCCAATCTAGATTCGAACTTCATTTTTCTTAATCTATAATGTCAAGTTTAGCTTATTTAATCATTACATTATTCAATATAGTCCAAAAACACATTATGGCAAAAATTACATTTTTACCCATAATATTTCAACATTTTACAATTTAGTCTCTAGGCTCGTAAAATGAATTTCATTCAATTTCATCACAACCCAAGCCCAGCCAAATATTTCTTGTACTCATAATAGCCCACATTTTTCATTTATTCACACTTTTCTACACATTTTATAACACTTTACAAATAAGTCCCTGTTTGACATTTTTACCGAAAATCACTTTACAAATGTTATTTAACAAACAACAAACATGCATTTTCTACCATCAAACATCAAAATACAAGCATATTCAACATGTGTAAGATTTTAGACTTCAACTTTCTTTCAAATTAGTCCTTGAAAATAGCTAGATCAAGTTACAACGATCTCAAAAATATAAAAATCATTAAAAATGGGACAAGAACGGACTTACAGTCGAGCTTGAAAGCTTGGCCAAAACCCTTGCTATGGCTTCCTCCAAAATTTCGGCTAGGGGGGACTAATTGAGAAGATGGACACTTTTATTAGGTTAATTTGTCTTTATTTACAAAATTATCAATTTACCCTTAATGCATAACTTTAAAATTTCACCTAACCATGTCCATTTTTTTTCACCCTAAAGTATAATGGTCTAATTACCATTTAAGGACTTCCAATTTCAAATTTCATAGCAATTAGACACCTTTAACTTATAGAACTCAAGTTTTGCACCTATTGTATTTTAGTCCTTCTAGTCAAATTGAGCACTCAAACGATAAACTTTCTTAACGAAATTTTCACACAATTATTCTATCATGCTGTAGACCTTAAAATAGTAATAAAATAAATATTTCTTCTTTAGATTTGTGTTCCCGAAACCACTATTTTGATTTGACCCAAAAACGGGTTGTTACATGCCGTATCACTTCTGAGAGACACTGCATATCAGTGGTGGAATACTTTGATATCCGTAGTACCAAGAGGACGATTTACATGGGAATTATTTCAAGCCAAGTTTAGAAATAAATACATCACTTAGCGGTTCATCGACCAAAAGCGCAAGGAATTTCTAGAACTGAAATAGGGTGGAATGTTTGTAACTGAGTACGAGAGAGAGTTTGTGAGACTCAGTAAATATGCTGGAGAATGTGTTTCCACTGAGGCAATTATGTGTAAAAGATTCGAAGATGGGTTAAACGAAGACATCAAACTATTAGTCAGAATTTTGGAGTTGAAAGAATTTGTGGTACTAGTAGATAGAGCTTGTAAAGCTGAAGAACTCGGCAAAGAAAATATAAATGTAACATCTCGAAATAGGGCCTAAACGAAATAATGGTTACGAAACCATGAATTCGAGGTCAAAAAAATTTATTCTAATTAATTTTTAAGGTTTATTCATTGATTGAATAATTGTGTGAAAATTTTGTGAAGAAATTTTATATATAAGTGCCTAATTTGATAATTAGTACTAAATTGTAAAATTAGCAAAATGTGTGTTCTAAATAATAAAGGGGATTTAATTGAAATGGGTTCTTAAAGTGGAGGTCCTTATTTAGCAATTATACCATTATATTTAAGTTTGGACAAAAACGGGCAAGAATAGGACAAATTTGAAAGAAAAGCCTTTAAGGGCATTTTGGTCATTTAGTAAGTAAAAGAATTAAAAAGGGAAAATAAAGCCAAAATTGGTCCATCTTCTTCATGGAGGTCGAATATAGCATGGGGGAAGCCATGGTTAGGGTTTCCAAGCTTTCCAATCTCAATAGTAAGTCCGTTCTAGCCTCGTTTTTAATGTTCTTTACGTTTTTTGAGTCCCGATAACTTAATTTAGCTTATTCTAGCAATTATTCATGCTAGGGTTCATATTTGGAAAAATACCTATAGGTTAAATGTGTTTATTTTGATGTTTTATGGTAGAATATGAAGCTTGAAATTATGTTAAACAACTTTTGCTAAGCGATTTTAAGTGAAAACGAGTAAAACGACATAATCGGTAAAAATACCTAATGTTCATAAGTACATGATAAAGTGGAAATTTGATGTTGCCATAGAAGGGAAAAAAATTCAGCGTGTCATAGAACATAAGAAAAATAGGGAAAAAAATTCAGCGTGTCATAGAACATAAGAAAAATAGATAAATTTCAATTTCCGAGCCTAAGGGCAAAATCATAATTCTGCAAAGGTTTAGAGGCAAAATTGTAATTTTTCCAAAGTTTGAGTTTGGGAATGTTTTGACTATTACATTAATTAAATAAGCGAAATGTGATGTTTTAGATCCTAGAAAGTGAGATTTGGACCTAGAATGGGAGAAAAACAAAAAATCGGGAAAGTTGGTAAAATGGTTGTTTTGGTATCGAGGTAAGTTCATATGTTTAATAAGCATTTAATTATGCATATTTGAATGATAAATTGATATTTTGGCCATAAATACTTTAGTATTGAGTTTCAGATATAATGATTAATGTTCGATAATAATTCGATATTGGAAAGAGAACTTGTATAATTTATATGTAAGACCATATTTTGTATTATGGCTTTGTATGATAACAAGAAAGTATTGACTAGCATAGTTTGATGAGAATAAGTTAAGTTGATGATATGATGAGATTGAGAATGTAAGTATGTAAGTTGAGTAGCATTTTATTATTATGCAATTATTGTTATTAGTATTGTTATTATTGAGTTATGCGACTAACCTTGAGAATTTGAGCAAGTATGTTTTAGCTATAACTTGACAATGATATCTCAAAGTCCATGGTTGTACCATGGCAATTAAGGAAGAATGGACGGAAAAGTCCATGTTCATAACATGGCATTTGAGGAGGAATTGACGGTTAAGGATACCATGTAAGACCATGTAATGCCCCCGTACCCGAGACCGTGGCCGGAGTCGAGCACGAGGTGTTAACGGACTTAATTCATTAATTAAACAGCTCAAACAATTTATTTTAGAATTTCCAGACAAGCTGGCTAACTGCATCACAGTCACTAAAAAATTCATATCTCAAGTTACGAAACTCGAAATCCAATTCCTTAAATTTTCCTTGAAACTAGAATCATATATATACTTACTAAATTTTTTCTATAATTTTTTGTCTAGCCAATTAGTACAGTTTATTAGTTAAATTCTCCCATGTTTCAAGGTTCGGTTACTCTGACCCCTGTGTATTACAAATCAGATATCTCCATGTACAGAGTCTCAATGACTATGCCGTTTGTTTCTAATAAAACTAGACTCAATAATTATTTCATACATGTAATTTAAAACTCATAATTATTTTTTTACAATTTATGGTGAATTTTTAAAGTCAGAACAGGAGATTTAGAGATCGCTCTGACCCTGTTCCACAAAAACTTAAATATCTCATAAAATATAACTCATTTACCTGTTTTGTTTCTTTCATATGAAAATATACTCATCAAGCTTCGATTCCATAACTTATTCATCATTTAATTCCATTTCTAATATTTTTAGTGATTTTTCAAATTTATGTCACTGCTGCTGTCTGATTCTGTTTTGTGGCCAATTTTACCTTTCCAAGGATTTTCATGGTTTAGTTAATACATACAGCATACATGTTATCATATATAAACTTGATTAGCCATTCCAATAGCTAATCATTCTCAAACATTTCTATTCCATCCATGGGCCATATCGTAAAATTATACACACAAAATGATTGGAATGCTATACATGCCATATTTCCAAAAATTACAAGTCATTATACCATGATTGTCCAGTGATAGTGTGAGCGTGCCTCCGTCCATCCCGATCTCCAAATTGACTTGTCAAAACTTGATACAAAATGAGAATAGTCCAGCCTATTCCTCGTAAACTTTATTCTTCCCCCGATCTCGACTCGAATCTCTTTTCTCTTGATAATCAAGACTTAAAAGTGTTGAAACCCTAGCTATGGTAGAGAGCAAAATTTGGCAGCAACTTATGGAGAAGATGATCATTTTTGTGTCATTTTTCCCATTTTATTTCATTTAATATCCAAATGACTAAAATGCCCTTTCTTACTAAACTTTCAAAAATTCCATCCATGTCCAATTTTTGTCCATAAACTTAGAAATTGGTCAAATTTCTATTTAAGACCTCCTAATTAATATTTCAAAGCAATTTCATACTAGAAACTTCTAGAATGCAAGTTTTGCAACTTATTCAATTTAGTCCTTAACTTCAAATTAAGCACTTTATGCATAGAATTTCTTCACGAAATTTTCACACAATCATGCAATCATATCATAGACCTCAAAATAATCATAAAATAATTATTTCTATCTCAGATTTTGTGGTTCAAAACCACTATTCTGATTAGGCCCTAATTCGAGTTATCACAGACCATGTCAAGACATGGCATTGGTAAAGCAAGGATCCCGTTTAAGACCATATCAAGACATGGCATCGGCATTGATTAAGGACTCCATGTAAGACCACATCAAGATGTGACATTGGCACTAAGACAAGGATACCATGTAAGACTATGTTTGGAACATGGCATTTGGTAAGACAAGGATAACATGTAAGACCATGTTTGGAACATGGCATTTGGTAAGATAAGAATATCATGTAAGACCATGCCAAGGCATGGGATTGGTGAGTTCATAAGGCAAGGATACCATGTAAGACCATGTCAAGACATGGCATTGACGAGTTACTATAAGGCAAAGGTCCCATGTAAGACCATGCCAAGGCATGGCATTGGTGAGTTCATAAGGCAAGGATACCATGTAAGACCATGTCAAGACATGGCATTATAATGACCCAAAATTCACAGGCACGGGAAAAGTGAGTTATAAGGCCTTCGTCTTAGTAAATTGAGTTCGAAAATAATTACTAGAAATATTTATGAGTTTAGTGATGTGTTTAATTAGGTTTAAATTAGGTGAATTTAGCTTAATTTAGAGTAATTAGCAAAAAGGACTAAATTGAATAAGGAGTAAAAATTTAATTATAAATTAATTGGAAATAATAAGGACCAAATAGGCAATTAAGCCTATTTGGGAAGATGAGGTGGGAAAAGGAGTAAAAATCTAAGATTTTTATTTGATAATAAAGTATGATTTTGACAAGTGGATGATGATAAAAAAAATAATAACTAAATTATTATAGTATATTACTAGTAACTAAAGTTAATAAAAGAAATAGAATAAAGAAAAGAAACAAAAAGAATAGAGAAAAGAGAACAGAAAACATTCGAACAGGGGAAAGAAAGAAGAAAATAAAAGAGAGAAAAGGGGAAATAGGGTTTTTGAAGCTTGGAGTTTAATTGGTAAGTTCAATCAAGTCCTTTTCTCTTAATTTTGATGTTCTAAAAGTATTAAAATAAGGTTTTGATAGAATTAATTTAGTAGTTTAGAAGTTTTTAGGTTTTTAAACAAAGTTCATGTTGAACAAAATGATGAAATAGGGGTTTAATTGAATGAAATTAAGTTAGAATAGAAATTGAAATGTAAAGTAAACTATAAGTTTTGTGTTTTAGGGACTAAATTGAGGAAAATTTTAAATTAGAAAAATATTTTGAAATTTTAATAGCTAAATTTGAGTTTGAATGAAATTTGAATAGAAATAAAGTGTGAATTGGTGTTGTAAATTTGGTTATTAACATTTTACACAAAATAGTTTTGAGCAGTAGTAGTGTTCTGATTTTGAAAATTCACAAAAAATTGTAGAAATCAAAATAGAGAATGAAAAAAATATGGAATTAAATCTTATTGAGTCTAGTTTCTCATAGAAGAAATGGTGTAAGTAACAGAATTTTAAATCATGCGATATTATAAGTTTTGTGAGACTAGGTCAGAATGAATTCGGGTTCCCCTGTTCTAACTTTGAAAAATCATTAAAAATTGTATAAAAATAATTATGGGTTGGAATTTATATCTTTAAAATCATTAATTAGCCTATTTTCAAGATAATTAAATGGGAACATCGTTCGAATCTTGTACAATGAGATAAATAATTTTTAGTGAAGAATGGTCGGAACTGTTTGACAGCAGAACAGGGGAAACTTTAAAGAATAAACTGTACTTATTGGCTAAACCAAAAGTTCTAAAAATTTTATGGTAAGAAGATATGTGAGTCTAGTTTCAGGGAAAATTAGCGGATATTAATTTAGAGTTTTCTAGCTCAAGATATAAATGATTTAGTGACAATGACTCAAGTAGATAGCTTTGGATGAAGATATAAGTAAATAGTGGAATTATATGTAAAAAATGGTTAAATTTGCATGTTTAGGCTCATGGATTAAATTTAATTGTGTTGTATTGATGATTATAAATTATTATTATTTTCGTAGTTAACAAAGAACCCAAGACATCGGCGCACAAAGGAAAGGAGAAAGCTATCGAGGATTAAAACGAGAAATTCACGGTTTGTATTACTATAATTCAAATTACCTTTTTATTATATGTTTTATATAAATTCTATATTTAATAAGTGAGTTATAAGGTAAGTATTGATATTTGAGTCGAATGAGAATTGAATTGAATGGTGAATGTGTATGTATAATTGAATTGTAAATTGATTTGAATGTGAAATTATAATTGAAAAGTGATCTTGAATTGGAAAAGAAAGTGAATTGAGGATTAAAATGCCCTATTAACTAGTCGGGCTAAGTCGGATATAATTGGCATGCCATAGGATTTAAAAGTGTACGGGATTTGCCGGCTTTACCGATTAGGCACTTTATGTGTCGTATTTCAAGCACGTCGTGTGTCGTTTTAGGCACTTTATGTGTCGTATACTAATCAGGTACTATGTACCGTTTTAGGCACAATGTGTCGTACTGGTGTGTTGGGTTGGAATCCGTGTATCCGTCAAAGTCCGGGTTTGTTAATAGGGTGAACATCTAAAATGAGAAATTTAAAATAAATTGATTGATTATATTATTGAAATATTGAAAGAAATGAGAAAGTTGAATAATGGATTGAAATTGAGATTGAAAATGAAAGGCATGAACTTAATGTTCATGTAGTGATTGAAATTGTTACATGTGATATGTGATGGAAATTGAAGAATAGCAAAAAAAATTGTATTGTTATTATTAATTAATGAAAGTTTAAGAATGAATTGATATTTGTGAAATTAGATAGTTACATGTTGGTAATTAAAATTCTTTATTGCTATTATAATTTGAATTATGGTAATACCACTGAGTATGGAATACTCAGCGTGCGGTTGTTTCCGTGCGTAGGTTAATAGGAGTCTAGTGTCCCAGTCCAGCATCTGAACGATTCCAACTCTAGCAAAAAGATTTTTGGTGTTGTTTTCCTTCTTAATTGAAAGTGGCATGTACTAGGTGTTGTATAGGTTATATAGATATGCTTGTAATGTTGGTTGTAAGAATGGTATATCATATTTTGTTATTAGTTTGATAAAATGGTAAAGATTGTATTATATAATTTGGTATTAAGTTGGAATGAAAAATGAATGAAGTTATTAGTTAATTTGGATTAATATTAGGAATGTTTAGTTATTAAATGATTATGTTATTGAATTAGTTATGATTAGGTGTATTTAGGTTTAAATTATTTTTGATTGTGCTATTGGTTTTGGGTTAGATGGTTTCCGGTTTGAATTTGCAGAGGGTTTTATGTAAAAATAAAAAGAAATGCTGTCGAAATTTTTGTAAAAAAAAATTCCCGGAATACTCAAACAAGTCCTGTTCCATTCAAATTTTAATACATGTGTTGGGCTTCGTGAGTCCAATATAAGGACTAAATTCTTAAATTATACTATGAATGTTATAATAATTGTGAATTATTCATAAGTTGTCTGATATATCCGGTAATGCCTCGTAACCCTGTTCCGGCGATGGTTTGAGGTTAGGGGGTGTTACATGGCATTGATGAGTTACTATAAGGCAAAGGTCCCATGTAAGACCATGCCAAGGCATGGCATTGGTGAGTTCATAAGGCAAGGATACCACGTAAGACCATGTCAAGACATGACAATGGTAAGTTCAAAAAGGAAAAGGTTCCCGAGTAATCCAAAGAGTAAGTCAAAGAAACGACAAGGTGAGAACATGAAGAAAGAGTACATGTATGCATTTAAGGCTTATTTAATATTGAGATTCTAAGTAATTGAGATTATCAAGTAAGTGATGAGTTTTCAGTTATGATTGTGACACTTTATGACATGATTGGCAATATGCCTGTATTATGAAAGAGTACTCATGTGTTAAGTGAGATGTTGCAATGTAAGCAAGCAATTAAGTCAGGTTCCTTTTGTATTCTGAGCCTTTGGTAAGGTTACCTATGAGTAAGATTGGAAAGTAAGAACTAAACATTATTTAAGCAAATTATGACAGTATAAAAGTAAGCTAAATTGATTGCTAATGCTTATTATTTTACATGTGAACTTACTAAGCTTTATAAGCTTACTTCTTTCACTTTCCCATGTTTCAGAGTACTTAAAAGCAAGCTCGGGTTGGATGTAGTCGGAGATCACTTCACACTATCGACTATCAAGTTACCAAACGGGTATCTTCGTTTACAAACGTTCTAGTTTATGGCATGTATAGGGACTTAGCCATTTTGTGTATGTCCTTATGATATGGCTAAAGAATGGTATGTAAATATTTTATAATGATTAGCTATTGAAATGGCTAATGAAGAACATGTTTCGGTGTTATGTATGCCTAAATGATAGTTAATACAAAGAAATCATGAAAAAGTCAAATTAGCATTAAAACAGTATTGAACAACAACAGTGGCATAATCTTGAAAAATCACCAAGAATAGTAGAAATGGAATTAGGTGATGAATGAGATATATAATTAAAGCTTATTGAGTCTATTTTCATATGAAAGAAAAAGAGTAAGCAAAAGAAGTGTATATTAAGAGATATTTCAATTTTAGTGAGACAGGGTCAGAGTGATTTCTGAATCCCCTTATTCTGAGTTTATAAATTCACTAAAAATTGTAAAAAAATAATTAGGAGTTATAGTTTATATTTCTAAATTCCTTAGTGAATCTACTTTCAAGAAAAACAAACAGCATGGTTATTTGAATTCTGTACAGGGAGAAAATTGATTCGTAGTGAGGAGAGGTTAGACTAGTCGAATAGTGCAATAGGGGAAACTTTAACTAATAAACTGTACTAATTGGCTAGACCAAAAATTCTAGAAAAAAATTATTAAGTAGATATATGAGTCTAATTTCAGGAAAAAATCACGAATTTAAATTTTGAGTTTTTTTACTCGAGTTATGATTTATTTAGTGACTATGATGCAGATGGGCAGTTTTATAAGGAATAATGAAATAAATTGTTTTGATTTGTCTAAGTATTCAAAAAATTTGTAATGTTCCCGGTTTGGTCTCGAACCGTTTCAATTGCATGTTTTAGGTTCTCGAGGGCCCTTTTTAGGGACATATTGAATGAATGTAAATAAATTAATTTTAAAAGCAAATTTTATGCCCCAAATTAGTAAGTTAAGTCAGGTAACGCCTCGTGCTTGACTTCGGTGACGGTCTTGGGTAAGGGGTGTTACAATAAAAGCTAATTTTAAGTATAGATATTCAAGAAAGAGATCGATGAGTAAACCATAACACTCTTCGTCAAAGAAATCATGGGATTTGTATAGTCGTCCTAATCCTTCAGTGGGATATTTTAATAGAGATCGTGGAAAGCAATATACAAGCCTATAGCTCAGGCTACTTTAGTGTCGAGTGTGGGTAGTGTGAGAAACAATCAACCCAAATGTTAACAATATGGACGACGACATTTTGGAGACTGTTGGATGAATAATAAAGCTTGTTTCAAATGTGGTTCGTTAGATCACTTTATTCGAGACTGCCCTAAGTTAATCGAGAAAGATAAATTTCAGAAAGCAAGACCGAGTAACACAGTTACTAGAGGGAGACCACCTAAAAATACGGGAAATGTGACTAGTAGCAAAGGAATGACCAATGACTCTACTGTAAGATCCGAGGCTAGAGCACCAACTAGAGCTTACGCTATTCGCGCTCGCGAAGATGAGTCGTCACCAGATGTTATCACCAGTACATTTTCTCTCTATGACACTAACGTAATTGCCTTAATTTATCCTGGATCGACTCATTCATATGTCTGTATAAAATTACTGTCTAGTAAGAGTATGCCTGTTGAGTCTACAAAGTTTGTGATTAAAGTATCGAACACCTTAGGCAAGTATGTTCTAGTTGATAAAGTTTGCAAGAATTGTCCTTTGATGACTTGATGTTACTGCTTTTCAAAAAATTTGATGCTTTTACCGTTTGATGAATTTGACGTAATTCTAGGTATGGATTGGTTGACTCTGCATGATGCTGTTGTGAGTTGTAGATGAAAGACTATTGAATTGAAATGTTAGAATAATGAAATCCTTCGAATTGAATCTAATGAGTCAAGTGGATTGCCTGTTGTGATATCGTCGATGTTAGCTCAAAGATATGTGTGAAAAGGTTATGATGCTTACCTTGCATATGTATTGGATATAAAAGTATCCGAATCAAAGATTGAATCAGTGCCAGTAGTCTGTGAGTATCTAGATGTGTTTCCGGAAGAGTTACTTGGGTTGCCACCGATCAGAGAAGTCGAGTTTGCTATTGAATTAGTACTGGGAACATCATCGATATCGATAACTCCATACAGAATGGCTCCGACAGAATTGAAAGAATTAAAAGCTCAGTTGCAAGAGTTAACAGATAGAGGTTTTGCGCGGCCTAGTTTTTCGCCCTGGGTTGCACCAGTGTTGTTTGTAAAGAGGAAAGATGGATCAATGAGATTGTGTATCGACTATCGTCAGCTCAACAAGGTTACATTAAGAATAAGTATCCGTTGTTGAGAATTGATGATTTGTTTGATTAGTTGAAAGGAGCAATAGTATTTTCGAAGATTGATTTGAGATATGACTATTATCAGTTGCGAGTTAAGGATTCAGATGTGTCGAAGACTGGGTTTAGAATAAGGTACGGGAATTATGATTATGCCTTCCGGATTAACTAATGCTCCTGCAGTTTTTATGCGCATGATGAATCAGATCTTTAGACCGTATTTAGACAGATTTGTTGTTGTATTCATTGATGACATTTTGATCTATTCCCGAGATGAGTCTGAGCATGCTGAACATTTAAGTATTGTATTACAAACATTTAGAGATAAGCAATTGTTTGCTAAATTTAGTAAATGCAAGTTTGGGCTTCGAGAAGTTGGATTTTTGGTGCATATTATTTCAGCGAAAGGTGTCTAAGTTGATCCAAGTAAGATTTCTGCAGTTATTGACTGAAAACCACCAAGAAACGTATCTAAAGTCAGAAGCTTTCTGGGATTAACTGGCTACTATCGACATTTTGTAAAAGGATTCTCGATGATTGCTACATTGATGACTGTTTGCTACAGAAAAATGTGAAGTTCAAATGGTCCGAGAAATGTCAACAGAGTTTTGAACAGTTGAAAGCATTATTAACTGAAGCACCAGTTTTAGTTCAGCCTGAATCAAGTAAAGAGTATGTGATTTTCAATGATGAGTCATTGAGTGGTCTGGGTTGTGTGTTGATGTAAGAGGGAAAAGTGATAGCCTATGCTTCCAAACAGTAGAAACTGCATCAAAAGAATTATCCAATGCATGATTTAGAGTTGGCCGCTATTTTTTTCACTTTGAAAATTTGGCGACATTATTTATTTGGTAAGAAGTGCCACATCTTTACCAATCATAAGAGTTTGAAGTATTTAATGACTCAAAAATATTTGAATTTGCGACAACGAAGATGGCTTGAGTTGTTGAAAGACTATGAATTAGTGACTGATTATCATCCGGGGAAAGCGAATGTAGTCACGGATGCTTTAAGTAGAAAATCCTTGTTTGCATTGCGAGCGATGAACAATCAGTTAACCTTGTTGATGATGGTTCGATTTTAGCTGAGTTAAAAGCTAAACCGTTATTTCTTCAACAAATTTGTTAAGCTCAAAAGTGTGATAATGAATTGCAAGCTAAAAGAGTGCAATGTGAGTCGACTGCTGATTCAGACTATCAAATCAGGTCCGATGATTGTTTAATGTTTCGAGATGGAATATGTTTATGAAAGAATCCCAAGCTTATTCAGAAAATTCTACACGAAGCACATAGTGGTTGTTTATCTGTTCATCCGAGAAGTACTAAAATGTACAATGATTTGAAACAATTGTATTAGTGGTCGGGTATGAAAAGAGATATTTCAGAGTTTGTGTCGAGATGCTCAGTTTGTTAACAAGTCAAAGCCGAACATCAAGTGCCTTTGGGATTATTACAACCTGTGATGATAGCATAGTGGAAATGGGATAGAGTTAGGATGGATTTCATATCGGGATTACCCCTGTCTCCGAAAAAGAAAGATACTATTTGGGTTGTCGTTGATCGACTGATGAAATTGGCACATTTCATTCCGGTACGTACAAACTTTCGCTTGATAGATTAGCTGAGTTGTACATCTCTGAGATCGTTAGATTGCACAGGGTGCCAGTTTCTATTATTTCGGATAGAGATCCGAGGTTTACGTTGTGATTTGGAAGAAATTGCAAGAAGCTTTGGGTTCACAATTGCACTTCAGTATTGCTTTTCATCCGCAAACCGACGGTCAGTCTAAGAGAATAATTCAGATTCTCAAAGATATGTTTCGTTGTTGTGTGTTAAAGTTTGAAGGAAACTAGGAGAAATATTTATCATTGGTTGAATTTGTGTATAACAACAGTTTTCAATCAAGGATAAAAATGGCACTGTATGAAGCATTGTATGGTCGCAAATGTCGAACTCCATTATATTGGACCGAGCTTAGTGAGAAAAACATTCACGGGGTTGATTTGGTTAGAGAGACCGAAGATAAAGTGAAAATAATTTGCGACAGTTTGAAAACAACTTCAGATCGACAAAAATATACGTGGATTTGAAACGTAAAAACATAGAATTTCATGTCGGTGACAAAGTATTTTTGAAAGTGTCTCCATGGAAGAAGATTCTTCGATTTGGTCACAAAGGCAAATTGAGTCCACGATTTATCGGGCCGTACGAAATTATCAAAAGAATAGGGCCAATGGCATATTGACTAGCTTTACCATCAAATTTAGAAAAGATCCACAATGTGTTTTTTACGTTTCAACTTTACGTCAATATAGATCAAATCCATCACACGTAATTTCTCCGACAGAAATTGAAATTTAACTTGATATGGAGTATAACGAAGAACCGATCAAAATTTTAGCTCGAGAGGTTAAAGAGTTAAGAAATAAGATTATAGCTTTAGTGAAGGTTCTATGGCAACGATACGAAGTTGAAGAAGCCATGTGGGAACCCGAGGAAGCTATGAGAAAACAATACCCTAATCTCTTTTCTGGTAAGATTTTCGGGGACGAAAATTCCTAAGTGAGGGAGTTGTAATAGCCTGTTTTTAGTCAAATTAAAATAGTGGTTTTGGGACCACATATTCAAGGTCGAAATAATTGTTTTCTTATTATTTTAATGTTTACAGCGTGATAATATGATTGTGTGAAAATTTCATTAAGAAATTTTATCATTTGAGTGCTTAATTTGATAAAAAGGACTAAATGGCGTAAAGTGTAAAACTTGAGTTCTATTAGCTAAAGGTGTCTAATAGCTATATAACTTTAAAGTGGAGGTCCTTATGTTGTAATTAGACCATTGTTAATATGATTGGACAAAGATGGGCATCTTTTTAATGGTTTTAAATGTTAATGTATAAGGTTAATTTTGTAATTTTAGTTAATAAAGAATAATTAAATGAAATAAAAACAATTATCATATTTTTAGTCATCATATTCAACCGATTTCTAGGGTAGAAGAAAGCCATTTTCTAAGCTTCGATATTCAGCCAAGGCAATTTGTCCAATTAGGTATGATTTTTGTCCCCTTTTTTTTATGATTTCTATTTTTTGAGATCGTTGCAACTTAATCTAGCCAGCCCAGGGACTATTTTGCAAAATTGTTAAAGGTTTAGGGTTTTTCCATTGATGAATATAGGTGTATTTTGATATTTGATGATAGAAAATGTATGCTTGTTGTTAGATAAACAACATTTGTAAAGTGATTTTTGATAAAATTTCTAATTAAGGATTAAATTGAGAAATATTAAAATTTTGTGGTTAAATTGTGAAATAAATAAAAAATATGGGTTGTTATGGTAATAAGAGAAATCCGGCTAGCATGGGTAAGGACTTAATTACATGAATTTGTATTTTTATGAGATAAGGACTAGATTGTAAAGAAATTAAAATATTAGGGGAAAAGTGTAAAGTTGTTATAATGTGCATTTTTGGGATAAATTGAATAGATTGATGATTAAATGAGTTAAATTTGTTATCATTTAGATAAAGAAAAGCGAAATTCAGATTTAGATCGGGGGAAAAACAAGGTGTTGGATTAATTATCAAATTCATCGTTTTTGCATTTAAGGTAAGTTCGTATGTTAATAAGCATTTGTATAATTACATTTTAAATGCTTTATTATTGAATTATTTGTGAATACGACCTTGCAGATATGTTTGACGATAATTCAGCAAATGAGAAATCCCAGTTGAACATTAGGAATAGATTCGGATACGAATGACATGTCATCAGGGGTTATGTGATTTGGGTGCCGGTCCGTACATCCTACCGGTGGCTGAGTTATCTGACATGTGTTGCGAATTCTTGTCAGTTTGTGTGAGCAGCACCGTGTAGCTTCGTCATGACCGTCAGCTTGTGTGAGTAGTGTAACAGCCCTTTTTTAGTCAAATCAAAACAATGGTTTTGAGACCACAAATCCGAAGTCAAAACAATTATTTTTTTATAATTTTAATGTCTACAGTATGATAATATGTTTGTGTGAAAGTTTTGTTAAAGAATTTTTATCGTTTGAATGGTTAATTTGATAAAAAAAGACTAAATCGCGTAAAGTGTGACACTTGTGTTCTATTAGCTAAAGGTATCTAATGAATATAGAATTTTAAAGTGGAGGTCCTTAAGAGGTAATTAGACCATTAGTGAATCAGTGGACAATTATGAGCTTGGTTTTATGGAAATTATTAAGATTTTTAAAGGTTATATTAGTAAATTAGTTATTAAAGACTAAATAAATGAAATAAAAATAATTATCATCTTTTTAGTCTTCATCTTCAACCAATTCTAGGGCTTGAGAAGACATTTTCATTCCTTGTCATTCGGCCAAGCTTATATGTGCAATTGATCAGGAAAAGTGAAATTCGGATCTAGATCGGGGGAAAAATAAAGTACTCGACTAATCGACCTATTTCATCGTTTTTGTGAATCGAGGTAAGTTAATATGATTAATAAGCTTAATCTTATATGTGTTTATATGCTTAAATATTATAATTGTGATATTACGACACGGCAGAACCTATCGACAAAGCATTAACACAATGAGAATCCTGATTGAACCTTAGGAATAAATAGGATACTAGTGACATGTCATTAAGGGTTTTTTTGATTATGTGATCCGGGTGCTGGTCCTGTACGTCCTACCGGTGGCTCAGTATTCTGGCATGTGTTGCGGTTACTTGACAGCTTGTGTGAACAGCACTGTGTGGCTACGTCTTGACTGACAACTTATGTGAGTAGGCCTGTTGATAGCTCTAGAGTAAGCAATATGTGATATGAGATTGAAATAGCATTTGCTATATATGTGGTACTTTTGTGCGAGATATCCAAGTATCTGATATTATTCTGAATGGTTCGACAGGAAAAGATGATGGTACGATTATGTCAGCAATGATACAGATCAGTTCAGGTACTTGTGATAAGTTTGATAAGTAAGTAGTAATTGATAAGTTCATATGAAAAGTAAGTGAAAGTTGATGAATTTATATTTGATACATAGAACGATGGCAATGTGCAAATTGTTGATTTGAATGAAATACTTGTATTTACTTAGTTCTTTAAATGGTGAATGAATTGGCAAATTGTACTTATTAATCATATGAACTTACTAAGCTATAAAGCTTACTCTGTTTATTTTACCGTGTTTTATAGTGATTTCAAAGCTAGCTCGGATTGGAAGGGATCGTCGAAGACTTCATCACACTATCAAGCTATCGTTTTGGCACTTTTGAATCTATGTTTTTGGAATATATGGCATGTATAGGAACTTAGGTCATTTTGGTATATCAGTTGATGATGAACTTAGCCATCTGAATTGGCTTGTAAATGTTTATGATTTGGTTGTATATATATATGTGTGTGTGCATATAGCTTATGTTATGTGATTGAGGTTGGCTTTGTGATGCTTATTGATAGTAGGTATTGTGGCTGTCAAATGGTTGATATTAGAGAAAAAATATGCTTGTAAACTTGAGCATAATGATGCATGTTTGGAAATGTTTATTTAGCTGAATTGTATATGTGAATTTGGTATAATATAATGGTCCATTTTGTTACTTGTGTATATTGTGGATAATGGAATTGAGTTGGCATGATTTAGGCTTGATTTAGTTGGTTTGAATGTCTATAAATGTTATGTTTTGGTGCCATTTGGTTTGGTGTAGGTGCATACAAATTTGGGTGGCAAAATGGCTTGTTAAATAGCATATTTTTGTCCACACGGGCAGAGACACGAGCATGTGTCTCAGCCGTGGTGATACACGGTCATGTTACACGGCCATGTCTCCCCTAGTGTTGAATTAAAAACCAAGTCAGTATGCTCCATACGGCCTAGCACACGGGCGTGTCACTTGGCAGTGTAGCATAAGTCAATATACCCTACAGATTTGGCACGGCCTAGCATACGGCCTGGTACACGGGCGTGTGTGGTGATCTGTAGGGCACACGAGCTAGCCATACAAGGGTGTGTGTTGGTCGTGTGACCCAAGTCAGAGAGATACACGGGGTCAGACACGGGCTGGAACACTGCTATGTGATCCCATTTCGAATGTCCACATAGCCTGTGACACGAACGTATCTTTGGCCGTGTGAGACACATGGTTGGACCATATGAGTGTGTGTCCCCTATTTTTTGTAAAAATTTTCTAACTGTGTGAAAGGTTTCTAAAGTTATCGGTTTAGGAACGAACCATCGCGAATGCATTTTTAGGCTTCGTAGGATCGTATTAGGGATGATATGAATGATTTTTGATTGATGATTAATTGAATTTGAGAAATGTTTGTGAAATGTATGATTATTGTGATGTTATTCCGGTAATGCTCTGTAACCCTATTCCGACATTGAATACGGGTGAGGGGTGTTACAAGTAAATCCGTTGATAGCTCAAGAGTGGGCATTAAATGTGATATGAGATTGAGATAGCTTCGGCTATGTATTGGCACTTAGGGATTGCTGAGTATCCGATAGTATTCCGAATGGTTCAACGGGTATACCGAAGATATAAAATGGTGAGAAATAGATACATATTAGTACAGGTATGTACGAAAACTATATGAGCATTGAAACTATGAAAGTTATGAGATCTTGATTAATTATGTGATTGAATATATGTTAACCTTATAATTACATGATTTTGAAGTATACTATGTTATATTATTGGAATGGTGATTAAATGGTGAGTTTTACTTATTAACTATACGAGCTTACTAAGCTTTATAGCTTACTCTGTTTACTTTTCCATGTTTATAGTGAATTTCGAAGCAAGCTCAGATTGGGAGTCGTCAGAGATTGCATTACACTATCAAACTTCTACTTTGGTATTTTTGAGTTTATGTTTTAATTATATGGCATGTATAGGAATTATGGTCATTATGGTTTATGATTTGGTAATGAATTTAGCATTTGAATTGGCTTGTAAATGTTAAGTGTTTGGCCTTGTGTATAGCCATGAGAGTTGGCATTTTTTGGCATATTTAATAATGTATATATTTGTGTAAATGACTTTTGTTGTGTGGTTGATATTTACCATTTTATATGCTTGTTGTGAATTGGCATTATGGATGTCAAATGGTTGAATTAGAAGTTGATATGCTTATGAATTTATGGCAAGATAATGTATGTATGAAACAAGCATTTAGGTGAATTATGAATGTGAATTTGGTATGAAATCATATTACTTATTTTGACACATGTGTGTCTTATGGTTGATGGTATGGAATTAGTAGTGAATTAGACTTGGTATGATTGGATTGAATGCATATTTATGCCTTGTGTTATGCCGTTTGGTTTGGTGTAGGTGTGTGCTATATGGGTGAGCAAAATTGCTTGGTAAATAACCTATTTTTTCCACACGGGCAAAGACACGGGCATGTGTCTCAACCGTGTGTGACACACGGTCAGGTAACACGGCCGTGTGTCCCCTGGTTTTTAATTAGAAATCAAGTCAGTATGCTTCACATGGTCTAGCACACGGGCATGTGACTTAGCCGTGTGGCATAAGTCAGTATACCCTATAGGTTTGGCACGGCTTGGCACACAGGCGTGTGAGGCCATTTTGAAGGGCACACGAGCTGGTCACACGAGCGTGTGGTTGGCTGTGTGACCCAAGTCAGAGAGTTACACGGGATCGGACACGGGCTGGGACACGGCCATGTGATCCCATTTCGAATGTCCATACGGCCTATGACACTAGTGTGTTTTTAGCCATGTGAGACACACGGCTGGGCCACACGGGCGTGTGTCCCTTATATTTTGCAAAATTTTCTAAGTGTTCCAAAAATTTTCCTGAGTTATCAGTTTAGTCCTGACCCACTCCTAAAGCATGTTTTGAGCCTCGTAGGCTTGTATTAGGGACAATGTGAATGATGTTGAATGATAATTACATAAAATTTGAAAATGTATGTGAAATGTATGGTTATTTGTGAAATAAATTTGGTAATGCTCCGTAACCCTATTCTGGTGTTAAATACGGGTGAGGGGTGTTACAACCCCACTAGTAATTTTGTGGAAAAAAAATTATTCGAAGTAAGCCCACACTCGACAGATGTGAGCTTAAGGATAACATAGAAGACTACTCGATCAAAGTGTTCATACTAGAAGAATCAAAATGTACAATTTTAATTAAGTGTTTATTACCTTAGATAACACAACCAAGTCCTTATTTTGAAAATTTTTTAAACCTCTTATTTTCCCTAAAACATATTTACCGTTGCATTTCCAAAACCCGATTTTCTAGCAATCGATTCCGTATTTGCTTACTATTGTTAGTTCTACATCCTCTTAGGCAACCTCTAAAGGCAATTACTATATTTGCCAATACATTGAAGGAGTTTCTCCTTCATTTTATACATACCTGCATTAAGACGTTTCCATTAGCTCCCCTCACCGATGCACTTTGGTGGATTCTCTTATTATCCCGCACACCCTCCTTCTCATATGCCCATGATCATTCTGTCATACTTCTCGCCATGCAAGTTTTATAGTAACTTCTCTTTTTATACCCTGGTTGGGTTCCTGGTTCACTTCCCAAGCAGACTTCATTTGTTGCCATAGCTTAGATATGGTCTTACATAGTATAATCCCATGTTTATTGTCCTGGCAGACTTTTGATTCTGAGGAATCACTAAACCTCTTCCAATGTGTCGCTTTGAAGGACCTATAAACCATTTACACGGTGTCTTCCCGAAGGATCATTCGATAACCATTGTTGCAATATCAATCCATAAAGTCGACAGACTGTCGTCATTGTGTCACTCTAGTGAGCTAGTAGATATCATTCTATGATGCCCCCAAACTCCCTTGAATCCCCAATTCAACCCGCCCATTCCACTATTACACCAAATATTCTTACTGTAATTTACCCCGTTAAGGTACATTCCTTCGTACTCCACGTATAATATAAATATGCATTTCACACAAAAGCAAGGTACTTAATACAAAACACGCAATACACCAATTATTCAAATATCATGTGATAACCACTTGACATTCAACATTCATACTTACAAACATTCACATACTTATACAAAGTTATGCATCCACAGCATACATATTCATCATTTTCACACCCAACAGCATATTCAGACAACTCAGAACAATCATAGCACAAATCATTCAACAACATAGTTTCATCAACCACCCAAAGGTAAAGTACAGAACTCACCTGAATTCTTTCACCCTCGTCAGCTTAGCTTTTCTAAACTTTAGAGCCTCCTTCATCCTGATAGCTAAGCATGACAACCATTTATTGGTTAAACCAAAAGTATTCAACTTTAAAATCCAGAACCCATTATTTAGAAACTTATTAATAATCGTTACTCCCATTCTTCCCCTAATCCACGAGTAAAAAAGTTCAGAAAGCTTACCAGTTCCTCCATTTCTCTTCTTTCTGACTTTAAATCTTACAACTTTAGCTACATGTAGAGCTTTCCCAAGTTTTCCTCTTCTTCAGAACAACCAAAGAAAACGATAAAAATAAGAGGAAATTGTAAACAAAATTAAGAGGAATTCCTTTGTAACAACTTGATTTTTATCGGTACTGGGAACGGTAGTTTCAGAACTTTATTTTCCAAAGATTGAGTCAGTAAATATTATTTACAAGGTTATTACAATATTATATTGTATTCTAATTTAATAATTTTAGTTATGTGAAAATTTAGTCAAGGTACAAGTGTATAAGGCCAAAAGTCAATAGTTGTAGAAATTGAGGTATTGAGACCTTATTTCATAAACTGAGCTTACAAATGTTTTTTTAAATATTTATCGAGTGATTATATGGATGAATTGAATTTTGGATAGGAAATTTTACTAAATTAGTGATTAATTAAGGTACAATGACTAAATCGTAAAAGTGATAAAACTTGATCATTATAGGTTTTTAATGCCCTAATGAATTATAAAACAATTAAAACAAAGTCTAAATAAAAATTTACCCTTTTCATTAGATGGTGGATGGGTTAATACTAATTATTTTATAACGAAATGTTATTATTTTAATGATATTATTATTTTAGAAATTATAAAGCATAAAATAAAATAAACTAAGTCATCATCTTTTGTTTTTGGGTCTTTCTCCACTATTTGGAATAAAAGAAAGTGAAGAAGCCATTATTGAGCTTCAAGTGAGCTTTCAGCAAATGCATGGTATTATTTTCTAAGCCCACTTTTCGTAAATTTTATGTTTTTGAGATAGTTGTAACTCGATCTAACTATCCTGAATATTAAATCGTAAAATTATTAAAGTCTAAAAATGTTTCCATTGATGGTTTTTGAGTTTTTTTTTTATGTTTAATGGTAGGATTTGAAGCTTAGAAATGTAATAGGACTAATTTGTAAAGTAAAATTTATTAGTTTTAAGTTTAGGGTCTAAAATGGAAATATTTCAAAATTGACATGAAATTTCTATAATTGTTGAATTTAGTGGGTTGTATAGGGATGGAATTGAAATCAGAATGAAAAACGAGGATTAAATGTAAAAATTATGATAGTTTCGATTTTAGGGACTAAATTGAATAAATTACAAAAAATTAGGAAAATTGTGTAAAAGGAAATTAAGTTTTTATATGCATATACTAAGATGTTAAAAGGTCGTTAGAATTGATCAATTGTAATGAATTATTATATATTTGGAATGAAACCAATTGGAAGTTAATCAAGAAATAAGAGATTAGTCCCTGACACTTTGTGGTTGTCATTTTCCAAGTAGTTCATATGGAGCTTATTGTATATTCTTATTATGATTGAATTTTGATTTTATAATATTTGAATGAAATTTTAAATTGTTTACAAATTGGTGCAAAAAGGTGAGAAAATAACTATATCGGAAAAATGTGATAAATATGGATAGATATACAATATTGAATGAATGTAAAATTTATTATATGAGTGTACAATATGTACATGGAGATGTTATTTTGTTAAAAGGTATATATATTTATATTGTTTTGACATCAAGTGGACTAAACGATATGTGATTGTATTTTGAATTATGATTGGAACAATACAAAACATGAGGAATGGAATAAATTGTAATAAATGTTCTGATATGTGTACTGAGCCCGAATGAACATAAGATAGGATACAATTGGCATGCCAATAAGGTTATTTACGTGTTGTACATGTTTTATAATTGATGAAATGTTGACATATAATATACATATTCACTGATTGTACTGGGATCTAACATTTATTGCAGATTACCGAGTTATATCCTCAGTGATTTAGGCGTGTTTTTGGGAGAGGATGTTTAGCCTATAGGCTTGGCACTCAGTGCCCAGGCATGTTTTAACTACAGGCTTAGCACTTAGTGCTCAGGCGTGTTCTTGTATGGTAAAACTTGTTTGAGCAATCAAGCATATTTTGGGTGGATAATCGCATATACGTATCTGTTTATTATAGTTCATCAAGCTAAATGGTTAAAGTTAAAAGGAACCATTTGTTTGATATTTTATATTGTGGTTGGATTTAGTTATTTGAAATTGGAATGATGTAAATGTTATTTCTACTCAAAGGTTTTGATGGAATAGCATTGATTTGGATTGAATTGTTTAAATTGAAAATGTTATATGACTAAAAAGATAATGTGTTCTGAATTAATACGATACATGACAATTGAATAGTATAACTGAAGTATATAGGTATTTGATGATACTGATTAAATGATATAGAATTCAATTGATTAGCACTATATAAATTGAATTGCTTTGATACTTGTCTCTGATGATCTCGCCTTATTATTGTTAAATGTGGAAACAAGAAAGTCATATAGTAACTAATTAGTTATACTAATAGTAAATAAGGTGAGTTTACTATTTTAATTCCTATGAACTTACTAAGCATTTGTAATGCTCACTCTATTTCATTTTGTGTTTATAGTTGGCATATTTGTGGAACGTGTCTGTTAGATCACTCTAGAGCTTACACTATCCATCTTCAATCTCAATAGGTTTTGGAATCGTTCTAGAACCGGTTATGTGGCATGTGTCTAGGTTTGATATGAACAAATGTTTATTTGGTTGATGATGAAATGGTCTATATGTAATGGTTATTTTGAATGTTTATATGGTATGCATATAAGACTTAATGATAAGTATTTATTTGGAGGAAATGCTTGATATAATGTTTAAAGTGTGCAAATTGATTTGGTAGTAACTATGTTTGAAGCCTAAATGGTCAAATTTTAAGTATAAAAGGAGTAGACCTAAAGAGAAGAGAATAGTAGGATGGTTTGTTACAAATATGTGCTTGTAACCTAATTGAATTGCATGCTTTGAATTGGAGGAATGGTATGGAATGAAATATGTGACAGCCCTAAAGTGACCCTAGTCGGAAAGCAGTTTCGGGACCGCTAAACCGAGTCACCAAATTATTTGAATATGATAATTATTGTCTAAAATATGTGAATATGAATGTGTGAAAGTTTTAAGCTTCGATTTAGTTAATTGCATGTGAATTTAGTTAATAGGACTTATGTGTGACACTTTTGAAATGTGATAGGTTAATCTATAAGGATCTATTAGTGCATGTAATCAAAAGGGTGGACTTGCATGTCAATTTCCCCACTTAATTGGTAGTGGTCGGCCATGACAATGAGGGTGGACAAAATGTGATGGGTAAAACATGTCATAAACATGTTATGTTAGTGTTTTATGGGAGGAATGATAAAATAAGGAGCAGGGGTAATAAAATAATAGTGGTTAGTAGGAGGAGAAAGAGAAAGAGAAAAAAAATGAGCTAGGCTACTCCTCCATTGCCGTGACTTGAGGAAGAAAGAAGAAGAGGATTTTCTTGCTTCATGTTCGGTTGGTTGGTGTTTAGGAGGAGGTATGTTTGATGTTGTTCCATGAGATTCATGCATGTTTTTAGTTGTTAGCTTGAGTTCTACCTAGCCGATGGTTTAAATCTTTGCTATGTGATGGAGATGATATTCGGCCATGGGTGTTATCTTCTTGGTTGGTGTTTGATGTTGTGGTGATGAGGCATGAAGATGAGTTAAGTTTCGGCTAAGGTGGATTTGTGTTGATGTCATTTGCATGCTAAATGTGAAGCTTTGTAATGATACATGTGATGGTGGATTGATGACTCTTGGATTTTCTTTTTAGCATTTTTGAGTTAGACATTAAGTTCTTTGTTTAACCCATGACCAAAATTGAAATGGTGTGGTGTCTTGATGCATTCGGCCATGGTAGGAAGTAGAAGAGAAATATGGTTGTTGTTCATGTTATTTGGATGAAAAATGGTAGTAAGGTGAAGTGCAAATGTTAGTATTTGATTACTAGTGTATATATGTGTATTAGCCGAGTTTTGAACTTGAAACAAAATGGTATGTAGTCAATACAAGTAACCATATTTGTAGGAAGTATTAAGCATATAATTGGCCTCAACATAGACATGCATATTCGGCCACATGAGATAGATTGGTGTTGCATGTATTCGGTTATAGGCGAGCATAATGATGAATCTATCTTGACTTAGATAATCGGCTCAAGGAGAATTTGTTAAAGTGCTTAGTTAATTGATATTAGGTTAATGATGTGTGTATTCGGTCATAAAGGTGCACATGAGGAAATGTTAGATTAATTGTATTAAAATTGCTCAATGTGATTAAAAATGCGTATGACCATTTTGTATTTGAGCTAAAGGTGGCCATATGACCTATCAAACTCCTTGTCATATTCGGCCATAAGCTAGCATAGTGAGACTTTAATAAGTTAAATTTGTTTAAATTAGCTCAAGAGCTTAGAGGACCAAAGTTGGATAAGAGAAAGGAAAAAGTGATCGAATAGCCGCCGAAATCGTTCGACAACATCCGAGGTAAGTTTTTGAGTAATGGATCTTAGATTATGATTCGATTAGATCATGTTTTAAGTAAATCAAAATCATGCTCTTTATATGTAACTATTGAGCCGAAAATGATAATGCTTGATAAGTGACTTGTGTTTGAATTCTAGTTATGAAAATGAAATATAGATGTGTCATGATTTATTGATATGTGCATGGATATTCGGATGATAACCGGGCTAAGTCCCGAAGGCATTTGTGCTAGTGACTAATTCCGGGCTAAGCCCGAAGGCATTTGTGCAAGTTACTATAACCGAGCTAAGTCCCGAAGGCATTTGTGCGAGTTACTATAACCGGGCTAAGTCCCGAAGGCATTTGTGCGAGTTACTATAACCGGGCTAAGTCCCGAAGGCATTTGAGCAAGTAGCTATATCTGGCTAAATTCCGAAGGTACTTGGTTTGGGAATGAGCGATCTTGCTGTAATAATTTCAATTAATACGCTCGTAAAATCCCAACGACGAGGTACGTTTCGTATATGCATTGGAGTAGTTGATTCCTTTTAAATATTATTCGCTCAGTCAATTAATGAGCTTCCGGCCTTTGGTTAAGTTGATCCCTTATGTGTGAATATAAGGGTTGGAAATGTGAAGTAGGACTGATTTTTGAGAATATGTGTATATGAAATTATCCGTTTAGTTATATGAATGCTATACTTCAGTTGTGCCTAATTTCATTGCTCAAAACTTACTAAGCATTAAATGCTTACTCCGTTCTTTGAATCTCTGTTTTATAGATTTTGGTTCGTCAGCTATCGGACTCGGGATTGTCGAAGTCGAAGTCGTCCACACTATCAAAGCCCTTTTGGTACACTTTTGGTTGAACTCTGAAAATGGCATGTATAAGACTACCCTTTTTGTTGTTGGTCATGTACCCTTTGGTTTTGTATAAATTTGGATAGCCATGCGAAAATGGCTTATATATACTTTGAGCATAGCATTATAATCGTTTTGTATGTTGTTCATTGAGAGGTATGGAAATGTTTGGTAACGATTAGCCATTGGAATGGTTAATCATGATCATTTTGGTGTTTTATATGACAAATTCAAGTTGATTCATGGAAAACCATGAAATAGGTAAAGTTTACCCTAAAAACAGATGCTGACAGCAGCAGTGGTGTGGATTTGAAAAATCACTAAAAATAGTAGGAATAGAATTAAATAGTGAATAAATTATGTAATCGAACCTTGATGAATCTATTTTCATATGAAAGTAACGAAACGATCATATGAGCCGTATTTTATGAGATGCTTAAGTTTTCGTGAAACAGGGCCAGAGCAATTTCTGGATCTCCTGTTCCGACTTTGGAAATTCACTATAAATTAACCAGAGATAATTAGAAGTCATGCCCTATATGTACAGATTCCTTTTTGAGTCTAGTTTCTTTAGAAACAAACGGCATAAGTATTGAAGCAATGTACAAGGAGATATCTAAGTCGTAATGCATGAAGGTCAGAGTAGTCGAACCCTGAAACAGGGGAGACTTTAACTAATAAACTGTATTAATTGGCTCGACCAAAAATTCTAGAAAAAAATTGTAGATGTATATATGAGTCTAGTTTCAGGTAAAATTTACGAAACTGATTTTAGAGTTTTGGAACTCAAGATATGATTTTTAAGGTGACAGTGACGCAGTTAGCCAGCTTGTCTGGAAATTTTTAAAATGGACTGTGAAAATAAATGAATTAAGTCTGTTAGCACCTCGTGTTCGACTCCGGCAACGGTCTCGGGTACGGGGTGTTACAAAATAAATCTACTTGAATGTTTTGTAAAGTGTTTATAGCCTTGTTATATGTTGGTGCATTTGAGGCATATTGGTATAATGCTTTAATGTGTTTGGAATGTGATAAACTGGCATGTTTTCTATTGAGTTTATACAAGTTTTGAATTGGTTTAAATGTTTATTGAGTCATCAAAAAGGTTTTTGATTTAGTTTTGTATGAAGTTGGCATTAATGGCATATATTGCACCACATGGTCTATCCACAAGGCCATGTGTCTCACACAAGCTGATGACACGGTCATGTCTTTATTGGAAAATAGGATGAATTAGGAGAACACAATTCTCGATTGTCACATGGGCTGGTCACACGCCCGTGTGAGTACTGTAGATTTGGTTAATTAAATTTCACATGGTCTCAGTTTGTTATAGGCCCAGCCACACGACCATGTGACTTTTGATGTAATTTTTGCAATTTGATCCACACAGTTTTGGAGACTTATCCACACAGTTTTGGAGACTTACACGACTTGGACACACGGTCGTGTGACCCCTATTTTGCATGACTACTTTTATCTTTTGAAAATGTTTCAATTTTATCCTTATTTGTGCTCAAGTCAACTTAAGAGCTTTCGTAATCCCGAATAAGACTCAAATTTAATTGTATATTTGAACGTTTATGACATGATTGATTATTTTAAGGATTTATTTATGATTTAATTGATCCGAAATTTTGGAAATGTTGCAAATTAGTCCTAGTTGAATTCTAGGTTGACATTGAAGCATAGTTAAGCTCGTATAAGGCTCAAGAAAAGTTACATTTGGGGATTATGCATTGAATTAACTATTATTATGTGACTCATGTTTAATTTGAATGTTATTTGTGTATTTATGAGGTAATTTCATATTTATTTGAAATAAACAATGTGAATTAAATCTGTTCTGTTTCGACATTATCTGTAGCACTCTGTAGCTCAATTCTGGCGATTAGACCGGGTGAGGGGTGTTACATCCTTTTTGCAAGAATGTCCATTCTCACCCAAATATATATAACTCCTATGCATGGTCTCCCAATCTCTTTTAGCCAATCACCGGTAATTATTATGTCTCCCACTTTAGAACTAGTAGATTCCATATTAACCAAACTAGAAGTGAAACTTAACTATTTACCCGACAATTCCAAAATTCCTAGTCGAGTCCACCAACTCTCTACTTTGCTCAATTAACTCCCAAAGCTCCTTTAAATTCGAGTCCTTAGAGAAATCTGGATGTGAAAATCTAGCTTATTCGGTAGAATTATTTTAACCCTGCACCAGGTCAAGTGGCATGTATATAAGGTTTATTTGGTGAAAATATATATGTAATGAATGGTGATGTTTTGAATGTTGTGTTTATATATATGTCATTTTGGATAATTGTTCAATAATGGCGTAAACTAAAATACGTTTTTGCTTATGTTAGAAATGTTAATTCATTTGATTAATTGACAGACTTATAAAAATAAACCATTTGGGCAAATAATAATAATGTAATAAGAACACGCGACGGAAAGTCATTTGGCGGATAAGCTCGAGTGATCACTTTTTTTACGAATCCTTTTGTTTAAAAGTATTTTTATAAAATTATAAAATATTGAAAGTTAATAATGTTGCTTAAACCTTGATTAGTCTCATAAATGTTTATACCTCTAATGTATATATATGTGTGTGTGTGTATGATTAGAATTAAAATTATGATGACTTTAAAAATAGATTTACTTTATGGCTTTGGATGTGAATGTTTTTGTTCTTTTGTAGCACTCCATAACTTGGGTCCAGAGATCAGGTTAGGCGAGGGGTGTTACAATGAATTTTGGCTTTAGCACCTAGAGAGGATCCCAAAATCAGGTGTATTTACGTTTTGAATAGTTTGGCATGTACTTAACTAGTTGAGTCACTTTTGGTATATCTTTATATTTACATGAATTTCAGTAACAAGTTAGTACTTGTGAATTTAGTAAATAGTGTTATCATATGTTCATAAGTAAGTTATATGAAATGTGATGTGTATTTGTATCTAAATTAATGGTAGTTGCCTCGACAACGAATGTGACACACTACAGCTCAAACTTGACGATTAGATCGTGTTTAGGGTGTTACATGGTGTCACAAGTCAATCGAACATGTGACACCCATACCCGACCCGGTTGTCGGATCCAAGTTACGGGATGCCACATTCGTTACCGGAGCAACTACGATCTCAATTTCAATTTCAGTTCAACAGTTTGTACATGCTATTAAGTTCAATACACAATTATAATGCATTATATAATTGAATCTAGGATTTAAATGAGCTTACGAAAGCTCTTTCGATAAATTGAGATTGGTTAAGGACTAAATGTTGGATCGTGGTACACCCCGTGGCATAGGAGGAAAATTATTCTGGTGATCATCAACCATGGATCCATGTACGAGGAATGAACCAGGTTGAAACAAGGGTCGAAAATATACCTTTTTCGAAACTGGAAAAGCGACGAACAACGTTGTTGATATGATTCCTTTGAACGATGTCGATCCCAAGCTGCAACAGTAACGTTTCGACCTCTACGTAATTCACCCAGTCAAAGTATGAACAACAAAATTCTCTTAAACTTTTTTAGAGAGAAAAATCAAAAATGGCTGTTAGACCTTTAGATATTGTTTTTCTTGGTAACCTTAACACACTAATGGATTATATTCCTTTTATTTTTTTTTGATATCTTTTATTTTCTTTAATATCACATATCAGAAATAAAACGAGATTATTCCCTTATTATTAGAGAAACAAATAGAAAGTTAGAAAAACAAATTATATTATTTCCTAAAGAATATCAACTTTCATGTCCTTCTATATTTTGACCGAAATTAATTATTATAACTATTTATATTAATAATTTTGATAAACTATATATAATTAATATTTTGTTTGAATCAAATTCATATATTAATTTTATCTATGTTCTCTATTTGTGTACAACAAGTTTGTACATATAATGTGCTAAATATTTAACTATCGAATTAAATTAATTCAATAATTAATTTAATTCATGTGACAACTAAATACAATACCAAATGTATTTGGATTCAGTTTGCTTCAACTATAGGGTGTGACCTTGTAGGTTCTTGTAAAGTTAATAATAATATTATAATGTCTCTAATATTATAAACAATGAGTGGCATCTAGTAATGCATCATTGATAACCAAGTTGCAAGAAGTCGTGATTCGACATTACCTTTTTGTGATAATCTTTTCATGTATTATATGCTTTTATCCTTAACATCTAGATTGGACACAAGTGATGAAATTGTCACACTTGTATAGTCCAATATCATCTTTCTTGATATTCTGAGTAGACTACTATAAAAAAATAAGTGTGATATCTTATATCAACTGATTCGAGCATGGCCATGCATTTTTAATCTCACTCCATCAAGAGGCCTAAGATATTACTCGTATTATGTAAGAAGGACAAATCCTATCTTGATCAACCATATTCCTCTACATAGATTGTGACATACCCAACATCAGTCTTTATAGTATAACCTGTTATGGTAGACGTTTGACTGTGTCAAAATATACAACTCACTATGTTGGGACAATGATGATCTCAAGTCTAAGGATCATATACATAATTATCACTATGAGTAATGTTGTGACTATTACATAATAATCCAATAACAATACTCATAGCAAGTCAGTCCAGTATGTTGTTCTCTAACACATACTCGCGTATCAGTTTTGACATCCCTATGTCAATGACAACACTTCATCATTAATCAACTACACATTAGTCTCAATGCATTATCATTGTCCAAGCCCACTATAATACTTGACTAAGGACCTTTTAAGAATAATCATATTATTCTTAGGACTTTATTATTAAATACTTTATTCGTGCATACATAAAAAGAAACTGAAATAATAATGGCAATGCATTATATTAGAAAACAAGGTAAAATGAGTATGTGATTACAATCATCTCATGATTGGTCTTTGGGCATACTCTAACACTAAAATGCAACAATTTTAAAACTATCGAGTTGATGTCATGACATCGAAGGTCCATAGTTGTGATGTCACTCTCTGTTGATTTTTCATCGTGACGTCACCTACTGCTTTCATAACTTCCTTGAACATAAAATCACAACAACTCTGTAATATGAACATTAACATATTTACATTATTTTAAACCTTATGCTACTTACATATATATATATATATATCATATACAACTCATGTATCATATATCAAACTAACCATGATATCTAAAACACCAAATCAACAATTTACTACTTAAAACCGACTCAATTTTGGGTACATGCCACATATTGAAGCATAAAGAAACTATACAAACTTTGCTAAGATGAGAGTTGCGGTTTGAATGCTGGATCACTCCTCGAGTCTTTGAGATCTATTAGTACCTATGCATAGAATAAACAAACCGTACGTTAAGCGATAAAGCTCAGTGGTACTTTTATGTTTCAAATCAACATAGCATGTTAGACTTACACTAAAATCATGAATTAGTTTTCAACAATAACAATTTTCAATTCATGTCAAATCTATCCAAAATGCATACCTTATGCTAATTGATAAATTCATATTAGCATAGAATACCAAGTTTCCTATCATTGCAATAATTCAATTATATGCCAATGCATTTCACCAAGTCAATTCATTTTCACATTTCCTTCTTGAATCATTTGTTTTGTGTCATTTTTAGACAAGCCTTTAAAGCTCGTATAATCGGTTTGTATAATCTTTCACATGCTGTCAGTTATCATATTTCATATGCATACAAAATATTCCATTTTCAAATGATTGTTCATATCAACCATCATTACAAGTTCATGTTTTATAATCATTATTAACCGAAAACAAATTCAAAACGGATGCACAAATTATTTGACCATCACACTAATCTATAATGATTTAAAACTTATCATAATTTACAGTTACAATTTCCCCTTAACAGTTCTTAATATTTAAAAATAATATATGTTTTTATATCAAAATTATTTCTCGTATCAAATCTTAATTTCGAAAATTATTAGAACGTATTAAAAAATTCTATTAAATGCCAATGACGAGGAAATATTAAAACCGATGAGAAATTATCGAAATTTTTGAAGAATTACAAAAATTATAAAGCTATACCAATTATTACTAGAGAATACCAAAAAAATATGAAAATATATCAATTTTAACTTGTACCTTGTTGAATGGGTAAAATCCGTCCTAAGTTTTTTTTTTCCAAAGCTCACAGCAGACATCCCGTTAGTGGTTTAGTAGGATTGTAGGAGTAAGTATTTTATTTTTCCCTCCAAAAATGAAAAAAGAAAAGAAGAAAGGAAGTGGGTACTCACATTAATAATCATGACACGTAAAATTACAGCTAATCCAGCCCCCTTTTTTTTCTTGTCAGCCCTAGTTTTCTCTCTCTTAAAATCCCTTATTTTCCCCCACACTCCCACTCAAGAAGACGCCCAACAAAACACAGAGCAAAAGCATTAACGAAGAGGTGACAAAGGAATCAATTTCATCATTTTCTCCGTCTCCGTTTCCTCCTCCTTCTCCTTCGCCGCCATGGACCAGCAATCGCAGCTCGCCCTCATCCTAGGACCTGACCCGATTCCATTTGAAACCCTAGTCTCCCACTTGATGTCATCATCAAACGAACAACGTTCTCACGCTGAGGCCTTGTTTAATCTATGCAAGCAATCGGACCCTGACGCCCTCTGCCTTCGCCTCGCCCACCTTCTCCAAGTCTGCACTCAGCCCGAGACTCGCGCCATGGCAGCTATTCTCCTCCGTAAGTTGTTGACGCGTGACGACTCCTATATCTGGCCTCGCCTCAACATTTCTACACAGTCTTCCCTCAAATCCGTGATTCTGTCTCAAATCCAAGTGGAAACCACCAAAAATTTATCTAAAAAGCTGTGCGATACTGTTGCGGAGCTTGCTTCCAGTATTTTGCCGGAGAATGGGTGGCCAGAGCTCTTGCCGTTTATGTTTCAGTGTGTCTCTTCGGATTCCCCTAAATTACAGGAGTCTGCTTTTTTGATATTTGCGCAGCTGAGTCAATATATTGGGGATGTGTTGACTCCTTTTATAAAGGATCTACACACTGTGTTCTTGAGGTGCCTGAGTGAAAGTTCTAATGCCGATGTCAAAATTGCTGCGTTGAATGCGGTCATCAACTTTATTCAATGTTTGACCAGCTCATCCGATCGGGATAGGTTTCAGGATCTTTTGCCAGCAATGATGAGGACCTTGACAGAGGCTTTAAATAACGGGAATGAGGCCACTGCTCAGGAGGCACTTGAGTTGTTGATCGAGTTGGCAGGTACCGAGCCACGGTTTCTTAGGAGGCAGCTTGTTGATGTAGTGGGTTCGATGCTGCAGATTGCAGAGGCAGAATCTCTTGAGGAAGGGACACGTCATTTGGCGATTGAATTTGTGGTGACTTTGGCGGAAGCAAGGGAGCGTGCTCCTGGAATGATGCGGAAGTTGCCGCAATTTATTAGTAGGTTATTTGCAATATTGATGAGAATGCTGTTAGATATTGAGGATGATGCAGCATGGCACACAGCAGAATCTGAGGATGAGGATGCTGGAGAGACCAGCAATTACAGTGTCGGACAGGAGTGTTTGGATCGTTTGGCAATTTCCTTAGGTGGGAACACAATTGTTCCTGTTGCATCTGAGCAGTTGCCTGCTTATTTGGCTGCTTCTGAGTGGCAAAAGCATCATGCTGCACTAATTGCCCTTGCTCAGATTGCTGAGGGGTGTGCCAAGGTACACTTATTAATCATCGTTTGTTAATGTGGTTATTCAGTTTGGTTTATGGTGTTGTAAGTTTACTAACAATGGGGTGGAATTCTGTCTAGTGCATGTGGATTCAAACATATTTTTTTATAGCCTAATGGCATGGCTAATTCAGCTTTGAAAGGAAAAAATGCCTTATGTTTCATGGTTGAGTAAAAAATTAGGAAGATGTTTATTTTCTTTTTCTTTTTTTAAATTTATTTGTTGCTGTACTTGCAGGTTATGATTAAAAATCTGGAACAAGTGGTTTCCATGGTTTTGAACTCATTTCATGATTCTCATCCTCGTGTAAGGTGGGCAGCTATTAATGCAATTGGGCAATTGTCTACCGACTTAGGACCAGATTTGCAAAACCAATATCACCAAAGAGTATTGCCTGCATTAGCTGGCGCTATGGATGATTTTCAGAATCCACGAGTACAGGTTAGTCCGAGATATATAATTTTGCTTTCATGATTCTAGATTATAATTTTGAAAGTATGTAAATATTTTTTTTACTTTGTGATGTGGATGCTTATGTAATCTTCAATCTTTAAGTAGAGAGAAACAAGCTGAAATTCGCTGTAGGCTGGTGACATAATTCACTAATATGCATTGCACTTTAGATAGAGTATTTTATTCATCCTATCTTTATCTCTGTTTTTGTGGTATAATCAGCACTCCCTTCTCTCCCCTGAACCCAACAACATTCAATTCCTTTCCAATAATGACCTGATTCTTAAGTTGTCTGTGGATATGCCTGGTGTTGTTCTGGTTGTGTGGCTTGCTTTAGGTAAAATATATCCGAGTGTATATGTTCTTATTTGGTTATATCGGTATCTTTGTAGTTGACAAATTTCATATTATATAATAAGAATTAACATGTTTTTTCCAGTTTGGAACATTTCAACTGGTTACTATCGAATTATTTTATCACTCATCAGAGTTCACTGGTGGTTGTTATCTAAATTTTCTAACACTCACTGATTTCTTAAATAATGGGAATAGTTTTTAAATTTCGTTATACAATTCTATGTCTACCTATTCTTGAAAGATGAAACAGAACTTGGATGTTAACTGTTGCTAGCTTCTTTACTGTAAGAGCCTCATAACTGGTTGTGAAGGTGTAATCTCCTGAATATTTTGTGGATAATGGAGAAAAAACCATCTTCAAGTCTTCACGTAGATGTGGATTTATTGATAGTTCCACTGTCCCAGTTTATAGATGGATAGAATATGCCTACTTACATGTAGTTGAACGAGCTTATTCTCTTTGTGTAAAAGTTTAATATTCTTATTCTATGTCCCTTTTTTTTACCTCAACATTTTACTGTATAATATGAATAACTCTTTTGTCATGTAATTTGTCTGAACAGGCCCATGCTGCGTCAGCTGTACTCAACTTTAGTGAGAACTGCACTCCAGAAATTTTAACACCTTACTTGGATGGAATAGTCAGCAAATTGCTTGTACTTTTACAGGTATGACAAGTGAGTTAAATGCTAATCCATCAATTCACTTTATTTTAGATTATTGTTTTTTGTCTAATATAAAATATATCATGCAGAATGGGAAACAAATGGTGCAAGAAGGTGCCTTGACTGCTTTGGCATCAGTTGCCGACTCATCTCAGGTATAATTTTACCCAAAATAAAACTAGATCATTAGTTTATATCTTTTATATGGGTGATTCAGGCCAGTGATATTGGGGGTTGCAGGAGCATTTCCAAAAATACTATGATGCAGTTATGCCTTACCTGAAAGCAATCTTGGTAAATGCTACTGACAAATCTAATCGTATGCTACGTGCCAAATCCCTGGAGTGTATTAGTCTTGTTGGAATGGCTGTTGGAAAAGAGAAATTCAGAGATGATGCTAAGCAGGTGGGTATGCGTATAGAAATACCTTGTCTGGTTTCAATTTGATTACTTCTACTCTTATATTTATTTTTTTAGACCTCAAAAGGTCATCAATCATAGAAATTTTGAGTTATTTGACTTTAGTCATACTATTTGACATTGGTTAAGGAGAACAATGGTGTGATTTGGAGCAATTATGCACTCTCTGTTCTCTAGCCTAGAAAAAAAATATGCATTTCTTGTTCCTTGAACGTGATTCAGTTTTGTTTCTTTTTTCTTTTGAATACCCAGTTGATAAATAAATCTTATTCAAGTGTATCTTTATAGAATGACTGTAAAAAAACTGTAAATTGTTGTTTCCATTGTCTTAAAAGTTTATATATGACCTATACCTGAAGAAGTTTAATGCATAACCACTGTTGTACACTTCTGTTTTTTGGTATAGACCCCACCTTCACCCTTATGAGCAAACTTGTGGACTTGTAGCACGTTCATTTCTTTTTGTTTTTCTCATTGTTCTTTGTTTACTTTTCATTATATGGTACAGTTATATTGATTCTTCTTCTATCAAAGATTGAAAGGACTTTCACAACTTTTTTTCCCTTGTAAGGTTATGGAAGTGCTTATGTCATTGCAAGGATCCCAAATGGAAACAGATGATCCAACGACAAGTTACATGCTGCAAGTATGCTCATAGTACCAGAAATGTGTAAAACTATCATAATATTGCTCGTATGTTTATTCATCCTTGCTTATGATAATATATCCTTGTTACAGGCATGGGCTAGACTCTGCAAGTGTTTGGGACAAGACTTCCTCCCTTACATGAGTGTTGTCATGCCTCCCCTTCTTCAGTCTGCTCAGCTTAAGCCGGATGTAACTATTACATCTGCAGATTCAGATAATGACATAGAGGACTCCGATGATGAAAGGTTATACCTTGTTACTACTTTAATTTTTACTTTCTGCCATTGATACATGCATTGGCATCTTGCTTACCCTCCCAACTCATTTGTATGTATTTGAAAACTCTATTGCCTCTCTCTTCTACTTTTCTCTATTCTTGCTAAAACACACACAATTGAGCATGTACAGACACATCACATGAAGTCTTGGGCTTAGTTGTGTTCATCTATGGCTTGTGGTTGGTTTATTGCAATAGCTTGTTGTTCCATTATGTTATTTGGTGTTAATAGTAAGATTATCCTGGTTTTGCACAGTATGGAAACCATTACGCTTGGGGACAAAAGAATTGGGATCAAGACAAGCGTTCTGGAGGAGAAGGCTACAGCATGTAACATGCTATGTTGCTATGCCGATGAGTTGAAGGAAGGGTTTTTTCCATGGATTGAACAGGTTTGTTTCAGTTCATTGTATTGGTATTGGGTTATCTGATGTGGTTTAGGGGAGAAAACAACAACAATTAAATTAATAGGGCTGAACAAATGAATAGGAAAGATGGAACACTAGAAAACTTTGGGTTATAGATAACCTCTAATTTCTTTATAATAATTCAAAGAAAAATAATGAGAATGATTATCTGGCTGTAAATATTGTCCAGCTTATTTATGGTAAAACTCTTAACAAATCATACATTCTAGTAGACTGTTTAAACTAGAACTCTTCACAAAGAGTATTAGCCTAATCACATAACTCATTAAATATTTAATAAAATAATTTTTAACAAATAAACTCCAATAACTAACGTAAAACAGTAAATAATTAACTAACTTAGATGCTCCTGCATCATTTTCATTCTATCCTTTCTAGGAACATTAATACTAACAAACATATGATCCAGGTTGCTCCAACTTTAGTTCCTCTTCTTAAATTTTATTTCCATGAGGAAGTTAGAAAAGCTGCTGTTTCAGGTATGAGCAAACACTTCTGTTACTTAACTCTTTCTTTTCAAGTTAGGCTTTTTTTAATTCTATCCTTGCCTATATTTCAATTTTATTCTAGCCATGCCGGAGTTATTGCGTTCTGCAAAATTAGCTGTGGAGAAGGGAATGGCTCAAGGGCGTAATGAGACCTATGTGAAGCAATTGTCTGATTACATTATTCCGGCTCTTGTGGAGGCATTACATAAGGTTATTGTTGTTTACACTTAAAATATGCTTCTATTGAAGCTCTAATTGTTTTGTTGATGTGTCACTTGTTATAGATGAAGTACTTAAAATTGTGTCTTATTCTTGCAGGAACCTGATACAGAAATATGTGCAAGCATGTTGGACGCATTGAATGAATGCATACAGGTTAAGTTAATTACATAGCGTCTCTTTTGTTGATTGCCATCTGTCTGAAATTATTCTGCTTTGTGGTACAACGGATGGTTAGAAGTAAAAATCTATTTTAATAACTGAAACATGGGAACTTACTTGAACTTAATTTTGGTATTTCACTACGGGCTATAAGTTGAACTATTTCCTAAGTTTAGCATCACATATTGATTTTCGTTGAAAACTGTAGACCAGTAATTTCCTTGTCTCATTAGGTTGATATGTGTAGTCAAGCTATTGAGAAAGTTCCATTCATGACCTTTATTTTAATTGGCATGTATGAGTACATTTGACAAGTTCTTTGGTCTGATCTGTGTTTTTGTTATTGCCATCATTTATATCATAGAAAAGTGTAATTCTACTAAAATTTATGAGCGTTTTCTTCTTCAGATCTCTGGTCCACTTTTAGATGAAAGCCAGGTTAGATCTATTGTGGATGAGATAAAACAAGTAATCACAGCTAGTGCAAGCAGGAAAAGGGAGAGAGCTGAAAGAGCCAAAGCTGAAGACTTTGATGCTGAGGAGGGAGAATTGATTAAAGAGGAGAATGAGCAAGAGGAAGAAGTTTTTGACCAAGTCTGTCTTCAAATAAAATATGTGGTTATATTGCACCTAAATGTCAAGCTAGCGTGTGTATATGTGTGTGTGTCTTATTTTTTTGAATCATGACGCCCATCTTTCTTAATGTAATGAGCATTCTGCTTCTAGGTGGGAGAAATCTTGGGAACTTTGGTCAAAACATTTAAAGCCTCTTTCTTGCCTTTCTTTGATGAGCTATCTTCATATCTTACACCTATGTGGGTAAGTTCTTAGAAATTTGTCTCGGTAGTCAGTTTACAGTTCTTGAGGAAAAGCCAAAAGAAGATTTTCTTTCCTGAAGTGTTCCAATTTCATTGTCACTCCGCCCTCTCTCATCTGTGTCTGAAATACAGGGGAAAGATAAGACTGCTGAAGAAAGAAGAATTGCTATTTGTATTTTTGACGATGTTGCTGAGCAGTGCCGTGAGGCAGCTATAAAGTATGCTCTGCTTGAATTTATTATATGAATTATCATCATAGAGATTTTTCATTTAATGCAATTGCTATATTTTTATTGACACAGATATTATGATACATATCTTCCTTTCATATTGGAGGCTTGCAATGATGAGAATCCGGATGTGCGACAGGTCTGTACATATACTTTCGGTGTCTAAAGCACCTTAATTGTTGAGGTTTCCATTTAATTCAGTGATTTATGTTTCAGGCAGCGGTGTATGGACTGGGTGTTTGTACAGAATTTGGTGGACCTGTATTTAAGCCGCTTGTAGGAGGTAAAATTTTCATGATTGTCTGTAAGGTCCCCCCTCCCCCCAAGAATAACATTTTTCTTTTTGACATTCCAGAGGCTCTATCAAGGTTAAATGCTGTAATCCGGCATCCCAATGCTTTGCAACCTGAAAACGTAATGGCATATGATAATGCTGTTTCTGCTTTAGGAAAAATATGCCTGTTCCATCGCGACAGTATTGATGCAACTCAGGTATGCAATCAATAAAATTAGTTTTCCAAGTTAATGAATAAGTAGATGTTTTGATATGGAAGGATTGGATCTGTGCTTTGGATTAAATACATGCACGTTCCTAAGCTATCTTGCAAGTCTCCAAATGTCTTCTTGTTAAAACCATTCTAGAAATTAAGATGGATTTCAGTGATTTTGTAATTGTACCTTTTCTGAGTAAATTTTGCAGTGCATTTTTCACGAAAGTAATGCTGGTTGTGTGTGTTATGCTTATATTGATAGTCTATTTCTGTTCTCTTTATGTTGCCTTCAACACACCCATTTGTGTTTGGTAGATTGTTCCTGCATGGTTAAACTGCTTGCCGATAAAGGGTGATCTGATAGAAGCCAAAGTTGTTCATGAACAACTTTGTTCAATGGTAGAGAGGTAACTCAGCTTTGTTGTTTTGACCCCACTGATCTGATTTTCATTGTTTATTTTGTTTCAATATGCTGTTACTGCTGATTATCAAACAATGCTTCTAATGTGTTTTCAGGTCAGACAGTGAAATTTTGGGTCCCAACCATCAGTATCTTCCTAAGATAGTTGCAGTGTTTGCTGAGGTAAAATTTTCAAGTTGCTCCATTAAATTCGTCTTAACCAATTGCTGGCTTTGTTTGAATTGCTTGTTCTGAACAAACAATTGACTGAGAAATGGAAGTTTTATGTATAGCAATCTATCTGTTTTATCATTATGGTACTTAGGTGGTCTTTGGTGCAAGATAATGGACTTGTATGATAACCATCATCCTATCCTACTTTTGGACACTTAAATGGGAGGATTGGATTCAAAATTGGATGAGTCATCCTTTTAATATAGGATTGTTTAGTCTTTTCAAAAAGGGGAGATCAAAGTATATGGGAAGTCTGCAGTGTATCATTTGAGGCAATTTAGTAGCCCCCTGCTATAAAACTAGTCAATTTAATCCTCATACTTTCAAAAACTAAGCAAACAGGTTAAATTTCTATTTGCGTTATCGTGAACCATTAAAAGTTACGGTTGTGGCAGTTAAGTTCTGATGTGATATGATTTTTTGAATACTGACATGGAGAATATATTATTTTAATATGTTGTGGTAAAAGAAAAAATCAAATACTTTAAAATATGTGGATAAAATACCACATATTGATGTCATTCTAATGTATTTGATGATTTCTTTTGTCCACATAATATTGAAATAACATTCTATTTTTTCGATGCCATTATTAACATTTCCGGATTTGACAGCCACATCAGCAATTTTTAACAGTTCAGATTAACTTCATTAGTGGTTTTACTTTTTTGCTTAGGTTTAAAAGTATGAAGATTAAATTGGTTCGATTTTGGTAGCTGGACTAAATTGCCTATGTTATATAATACAAGGACTTCCGAAGTACTTTGATCAAAAAGGGAGGATTATCTTCCGTCCCATGGGATTGGATGGTAGGTATTTTCACATTGTTATTTTACCCCTCAGAAGTTACACGAGCTAATTGTCCAACATCTCAGTCTAATTGAAAAGCCAAGATGTACTTCTAATCAAATTTCATTAACAGGGAAATCGCATGTTGTGTTGCATTTGGTTAGAGGTGTTATGTAGCTTGTTCTAATTAGGTCACATGTCAGTCAGTTTTTCCAACATCGTTAACGTCATTGGATTGAATTGGTAATAAAATGTAATTTAAGTTACTAATTTGGGGAAAAAAGATTAGGTACCGTGGGAAAAGTGATATATTATGGGCCAAATCATGCTTTAAGCCTTTTAAAATTAATAATTACAAACTATTAAATTATTTGTATATCAAAGTCTTTAATAAATAAATTTCAATTAATGATAATATTGTTTCTAACAATATATTTTTCTTTATTTTCGAGTTAACTTGTAATAATTATATAATAATTTTTTTGCTCTTAGTTTATCATATAAAAATAGATCTACATGTTCGTTTTTAAGTATTTATTTATTAATTAATGTTTTATAAAATATTTATGCAAATTTTAAATAACAAAATAAATAGTGAAATACCAATTTTAAGACACAATAAACTACCATCGTCTTTCAAAAGTAAGAAAGTATGTGTAAAAGGTGAGTGTATTAGAGGAAATAGAAAGCTGCGGTGGAAATGAAAGATCAATTTGGAGGTGATGTGAATAATAGTACACTTTCTCACTGAAGTTGTTTTCCAAACACTTCAGTCCAGTTTATGCTGTTAACCAGACATCACTGGAGCTAACTGGCCATCTAAAGGGGGCCTTAATAATTCTAAAAATTAAATGCTATGGGTGTACTATGCTTCCTATTTGGAATTTTTCAGTGGTAAATTTGTGCAATTAAGAGAATATTCTAGTGCTAACTGCCATGTGATTGTGTGGCTTGTAAAGTGCTGGACTCTTTGGTTGGCGACCAGGGTTCATCTGTAATAATTTATTTGTGTAGCCTAGTCTTTTCTTTCAGATAGAATTACCTAAGTTATTTGAAACAAGTGAATCTTATGTTTGAATAGTGCATGAAGAATTACAAACTGTCAGGCATTTATTAGTTGGAAAAGCATCCTTTTGTAAAAAAAATCACTGTTTATGAAATTGTATCACTTTTGGTTCTTCATGAATGTAAATAGTTCGAACTCATCTTATTTGTTGGTGGTAAATTTTGTCGGATGGCAAAAAATCTCTATCTTAGAATTTAATCATGTATGCTATAGGATAAAAACTATATCTTGCTCTTAATATTTCCACACATCAACATAGGATGTTAGTGCCTAACCAATCCATCTTCTTATCTTAGTTTATCCTGTCCTCAGTTTAGTCTTCATGTGAAGCCTATGCTGTGGTTTTTCTTTTAATAAATTAACTCCTAATTGTTTTCACCTCCAAAGACAGACAATTGGAGGCACTGTTGTATTTTATAAACAAATAGGAAACTTCTTGTCTGGCTAACTATGACTCTGTTCGAGTATCCGTATCATACATGGCTACTAGGCCCTTGCTTTTCTTTTTTTGGTCCCACCTATCTGGCTTTTGATGCTCCAACATGAGCATAAATAACCACGCTTTTCCTTCATTTTGCATAGGGTGGGAGATAAGTAAGGTGCATGTTCTATGAAATAAGGAAATAACTACTTTGGAAGGATCAAACACTGAATTCTTTTGTGGGGTGAAGTAAAGCCTTTGGGTGGGTTCTCTTACAGATGGTTACTGTTCTTGTAGGTTCTATGTGGTAAGGATCTAGCTACAGAGCAAACTGCAAGTAGGATGGTGAATTTACTGAGGCAGCTTCAGCAAACTTTGCCAGCGGCAACATTGGCCTCAACTTGGTCGTCCTTGCAGCCACAACAACAGCTTGCCTTGCAGTCCATGCTCTCCTCATAGTATATCGGCCAGACATTGACAGGCATCTATCTTTCTGGTTTTGAAGGAATGCAATATCCAGTCCATGTGTTGAAAGCATATTTATTACCAATTCTTTTTCCTGAGAAGGTTCCCATTGTTTATGCATGATGTTTTACTCGCAGGCAGGGGAAGCTTTGAGTGAGTGTGAAAAAGTCGTCAGAGCGGTTGAAATGAATCTTTACTTGGTAGGATGTGTATATTACAAGTGTCGATTTTTAATACGGGGTATTGAGTCTGGGAAAGAAGAATAATGTGATTTTATGGTTTGCGAGCATTTTTGCTTCTTTTATGGGTAAATGCCTGAGGTTTTAGGGTTGTCATTTGTAGCAGTTTTGGTGTCAAATGTGTTTTCGGTTTCAGTTTGCACAAAATATTTTGCTCGATTGTGATTATTACAGAGTTGTGGACCGAAATTTTGAATGGTTATTCTTTGTTTGCAATTTCCTTTATATCTTAAAAAGCTAGCAATAAAATACAAAATGGATGTTTTTTTGAATTATGGTTTTTCGAATGTTATCTCTTGCTGGTGTATTTTGTTTCCTTTGCTTTGAACAGAAGAAAAGAATCAATGTTTGCCTCTCTTGGGTTTTTTCGCCATGCAAAGTCTTAGGATTTGATGTCTGACATTGGGTCAATGCACTTCAAAAGTCCAAACTTGTAAACTATTTTGGTATTGTAATATAGCCATAGTATGGAGACTTTAATGGCCTAAATAAAAAGGGTTAATATACTATTCGGCTTTGATTTAGTAATTGTTTTTATAAAATGAAATAATTAAACAATTTTTTATATATATTATAAAAGGCCAAAATATAAATAATTTTTTATAATGATGAAAGATCTATATGGTATTATTATTTTTGGATTGACTTAATAAAGATTATAATGTGGTTTCAATTTTAGCTTTTAGGTCTTTTTGGATTGAAAGATTAAAAATTAGGAAGTAAATTACTTGTAACCCTTGTTTGAATCGAGATTATAAAATAAAAAAATTATATTAATAATATTTTATGAAGAAGCACTTACATTGTATTGATGTAATAAGGATGAGATCATTTTTTTTTTAAATTTATATGACATTCTTACTAAGAACAATTTATTACAATCAACTAGATCAGTGAATGTCAGGGAGCAAGTGGTTATATTTTTACATATAATTGGTTACAGTGTAACGTTTCGAGTGATTGAATCAAAACATTTGATGACGATTTTCTTTATAGTGTGTTTGATTATTTGCAACTTGTGAATTTGATGCCAAAGCTTTCTTAGCTAAAAGTACAAAGCATAGAAAAATTTGGCTTCAAAAATTTTCCCAAGGTTGAATTATCAGTCTTAATGTGGTGTAGTGCTAATTATGTGTAGTATAGTAATGCACTTGGAGAATATTATTATGTGGTGAACTATTAATTATGTTGTTTAGTACTAAATACGTACTTGGACAATATTATTATGTGATGAACTATTAATTATGTGGTGTAGTACTAAATATGCACTTGGGCAATATTGTAGTCATCATGTGGTGTACTACTAATTATACACTTGGATAGTATTATTAATTTAATGTTATGTAGTACTAATTGTGTTTTGAAAGCTAATTTTTTGTTGTTGTTGTTGTTGTTTCTGTTGTTGTTGTTGTTGTTGCTGTTGTTGTTGTTGTTGTTGTTGTTGTTGTTGTTGTTGTTGTTGTTGTTGTTATTATTATTATTATTATTATTATTCAATCTTTGTTTTTTTTATAACACAATCAATAATCATCTATTCGACTTGGTTGTTTTTAATTTATTACTTTTAATATTCTAGGTTAATAATGGAGTAATATTATATATTTAATTTGATGTATTTATTTGATATCAATGTTTTTTTTGAAGTGGTTGAGAGTTGAGACAATGTGTTGCTTATGGCATAAGTGAATTAGGGTTAAAAAGCTTGTTTTGGAAGGTTTCTTTAGGTAAGCACGGCCTGACACACGATCGTGTGCAATATACAGGCATACGACACGATCCTGTGATCTGTATGTTTTGGGTGATAATTGGTACACACGGCCATAGTCTGTTGCACGGCTTGGTGACATGGTCATGTGACATCTTTTGAATAATTACACTTTTGGCCTACACAACATCAGTGAGTTACACGGTTGTTATTACGGTTGTATAACTCCAGCTCCACACGACATCAGGCTGTTACATGGCTTGCCCACACGACCGTGTGTCCATCCCTACATGGCCTAAACCTTTCACAGGTCAGGGGACATAGCCATGTGACCCCTATTTGCAGAATTTTCTTATATTTTTGTTTTTGTTTCAAAATTGATTCTTTTTTGATACTAGGCTGATTTTAAGCTTTCGTAAGCTTGATATAAACCCCAATTTGGTTGTAATGTTTATTGTATTTGATTATATGTGATATACTGATATTTAATTAAGTTTTTGAACTATAATTCATATGTAAATATTTTATAATTGTTTGTAACATTCTATTACTTGGGTTTGGCGATTGGATCGGGTAAGGGGTGTTACATTTAGTGGTATCAGAGCTATAGATTTAGTTGATTCTAGACTAAATCGAATTCAAAATCGAGTCTAGAGGTACATGCCAAGGTTGCATCGAATCTGAGTCAGGATTTGGATGCTGGTTATAATGTTTTTGATTTCTAGTTAAAAGATGTTGGGAGATTCTCGAAATGAAGTTAATCAGAGTATTCATAATAGCGGTCAATCCACTGAGAATGAAATTAGGTTTGAATCGGTAGCACTGAGTGTAGATTCAGCTCGTGCTCAGCAACCTAGGGTTGATAGAGATGGTAGCGAGGGACAAGGTAATGGAAACATACTTCGTGCTATAGTTGATGCTCTTCAAAGAGTGGTAGGAGCTACTCCAACAATAGTACTTGTGCTTGTTATTCAAAGGGCTCCGACTAAAGACTTACGGAGTTATTGTGCTACTGAATTTTTGGTGTTTAAAGGGGTTGATCCATCAACAGTCGAGATGTGGCTAGAACCAACAACCCGAGTACTTCAATACTATAGTGTAATTCTAATGAGAGTGATACTTGTGTTGTTTCTTTGTTACAAGGTAGAGCTTATATCTGGTGGCAAATTGTTACACATCACACCCATGCTGGCTCTATTTAATAGGAATTCTTCCAGTTGAAATTCCAAAAAGAAGTATGTTGGGGAACTATACTTGGAAGACCGAAAATAAGAATTTCTTCTGTTGAAACAAGGTAAACTATTTATGGTAGATTACAAGTGAGAATATTTATGACTTATAAAATATGTTTTAGAGCTTATATTGACTAAAGAGGTAAACTGTAAATGCTTTCTGCGTGGGTTGCATGACGAACTTAGAACACAGTTGGTGGCATTGAAGATAAAGGAATTTACTTATTTGTCAGAGCAAACAAAGATGGTTGAACAATCTATGGGATTGGATAAGAAATTTGAACTTCCTCATGTTACGGGAAAATGATTTGGAATATTGCTTGTGATTGTCTAAGAGTGACTACAAGATCAACTACACTGAACAGAATGCGATATTGTTAACCAATGGTTTTAGTTGGTAGTGTAAAAGGCCCAACTAGAGTTCCAGAAGTATCGAGTTGTGAGCATTGCGGAAAAAGACATTTGGGAAAATACTGGAAATTATCAAATGCTTGTTTCTGATATGGATCACTAGAGCACTTCGCTCGTGATTGTTTGAGAGATGAGAATATTGCACCTGTTGTTACTAAGAGATTTACACCTTTAATCAGGGGTCATGGTGTTTCAGTATCCAGAGGTGATGCAAGAAAGGGAAAATAATCAATGGCACAACAATCAGTAGTCAAAGCCCTAGGACGAGCTTAAGTGGTTCGAACTCGAGGAGAAGGTGATGTTACCTATGTCATAACAAGTATATTTCTACTATTCTTTGCACCTGTTTATATGTTGATTGACCCTAGTTCCTCACTTATATATTAATGCTGATCTGGATAAATCTAGGAGTTTGAAACCTGAAATGTCAAAAGTAGTAAATAGGTTGACACAAAGTGGTGTAAGGTGGAGTAGATGGTGGCTCAAGGTGGTGGTGAAGAGAGGAAAAAGAGAGAAAGGAGAGAAAGATGATAAAAAATGAGATTGATAGTTTTCTTGGTGATCATACACAAGTCAAAGGTAAAAGAAATGGTATGAAAGAAAACAATGGAGAAGAAATGAAAAGAAGGGGGACAAAGGAGTAAAAAGAGGAGAAAATAGAAACCTGAAATGTCGAAAGTAATAAATAGGGTGACACAAGATGGTGTAAAGTGGAGTAGATGGTGGCTCAAGGTGGTGGTAAAGAGAGAAAAAAGAGAGAAAGGAATTAAAGATGATAAAAATGAGATTGACAGTTTTCTTAGTGATCATACACAAGTCAAAGGTGAAAGAAATGGTAGGAGAGAAAACAAAGGAGAAGAAAGGAAAGGAATGGGGACAAAGGAGTAAAAAAAAAGGAGAAAATAAGGAATGGAGAAGGAAGAAAATGGATGAAGGAATCTATGTATGACAACTAATCTTAGGTGGCAAGGAGGGTTGACCAAGAGTGGATGTCAAATTTATTTAAAAAATATACCCAATGGGACTTGAACTTGATCCTCAAGAGAAGCTATACTACTTAACCACTAAGGCAAATACTCATTCTTGCTGAAACTCTTACAACATTTATTTCTAAAACAGGCGTGACACTTACTAGGGTTTGAAGCAAAATTGCACAAAATAAAAATGATACGAGGGAAAGGGGTTTGAAATTAGGTTTCAAGGATGAACTCACTAACTTTTAACCATCAAGCTAGTAACTCACTTATTTAACAAATGCATAAAGATAATCTTAAAAATTAGGGCGTGACCACTCTTGGTTCACAAACTCGATTCTACTAACTAGATTTTCGGGATGTGACAACTCTACCCTCCTTAAAGAAAATTTCGTCCTCAAAATTTCGTGAGAACTTTGAATCCAATGTAGTTCCAGGCAATATTTCTCCTTAAATCTCCAATAGACTTCTCTTGAAGATCCTATTCGTTACCATGTACTATCCCAAAGGACTAACTACAGTAACTTCACTAACAGTTTTCCCCTACCCCGAATTCCTAGTTTAACAGAAACACTACTAGCAATAAACAATTGGGTAAAATCGATATCAGTCATTGCAAGGTACAAATTAGAATGGGTCATTAAATTACCTACAATGATATTAGATAAGTCTCAGACCTCTTGACGCCTAGCTACATAAACCAGTGTTAGCTGTCCAGCCTCAGTTTTGATCGTACCCCTCAAAGGTAGTTTTTTAGCTCTTTGATTTTGACTTTGGGTCGAAGCTCACATCAGATTTGGAGGATGACATGGACAATCCTTGACACGGTGCTTAGCAGAACCATATCTCAAACATGTACCTAACTTTTTCCAACACGTGCCCGAATGTCGCTTATTACAATACCTACAATCTAGAATTCTCAGTAATCCAATAGAACTTCTAGTACTAGTTGCTGCAACATTCTGCTGAGGTTTTCCCTTCCTGACCCACTTAAAAGATTGTGGATTCGAGCCAGTCCCAGGAACTAAGTGATGCAATTTTAGATTTATCATAAGTTGATTTTGTTATTGAAATTAAATTCTTTAAAGTTAAGTTTTTTTTTTGCGAACCATGTCTTAGAATATTTTATTATCCTTTATTATGAATGAAGTTGATGTTTATCCATGCATGAGTGTTATTAGTATTTCTTTTTGTCATAAAATGTGAGTCGGATTTATTGATAAGTACTATTTTCTATGACCATGAAAATTACATGCGCACTCTTGGTAGAGATAATCTTTCTACTTAGTGAACCCAGGAAAATTGTGCGAGCCCATATAGGTATGTGAACCCATGCATTTATGTGAACCCTACCAAAGTATGAAAACTCATGCATGCGTGTTACATTTGTTTGTGAAGTCTATTTATGTGTGAACCCTGTTATGTTGCGAACCCGTACATCTTTTTATATGAATTGTTGATATTTAATGAACTTATATTACTGTATGTGAACTTATGTTATTTGATGTTTGCAAACTCTTAATTCTTTCTTCTGTTGACAGGCGAACCATTCCTTTATTTGGTTTGTAAGCTCGCATTATTTATATACTATGTATGAGTTTATTTCGCTGTTGTGTAATAACTTAGCATATTTCATGTTGTATTTAAGTGGTGTGCTAGAAGATAGGTTAGGAGTTAATGGAGAGTCGCTTTAGTGGCTAATGTGGCACGTCAGGTTCGGGTCAAATCTATTTGGTTAAGTTTAGAGTGTTACATTGGTTGGTATAAGAGTTAGCCATGTTTTGTTTGCCTGGCTAATTATATGACAGGTAAGTTCACCAAAATGACGAAGTGTGTTTGCTAGAATTGGCGAAGTCTACTCGTCAAAGTAGTATGCCATATTATGAAGTACTTTATATGTGTGTGTGACTGTTTGATTTTGGGGTAGGACTAGGAACAAAATTGTCTTGGCTTAGTTGCATCTTTTGCAGGATTACTCATCTGAGTATCCCTTTACTGTTCGCCATCCTAGTAAGTAAGTTATGTTTTGGCAAACAGTGTTCACAATTAAGTTATCAAGTGTGAACTATGTTCACGTTTAAGTCTACTATGAGCGTATTGTGTTCACAAGTTTTTCTGTTAAGTTATGGATGCCAAGTTATGTGTCTTTTATGTCTTATCTAAGTTAGTAACTCATGTACATTTAAAGCAAGTAAAAATGCCTCCTCGTAGACTGAATGTGAAAAGTGTGAATGGAGCTGCCAACCCCTTTGAAGGTGACCGGATTTCGGGTACGCAAGAGTGACCTTATAGGGAATACATCTTGGTCGAATGAATGGAGACCTTTGTAACAGTCCATTTTTGGAAAAATAAGAACAGTGATTTTAGGACCACAAATCTGATTCCGAAAAAGAAATTTATTTTAATATTATTTTATGGTCTATAGTATAACAAAAATGTCATATGAAAATTTCGTAAAGAAATTTTACCGGTTACATGTCTAATTTGATAAAGGACCAAATTGCACAAAGTGCAAAAGTTAAGTTTTAATAGCTAAAGGGATTAAATAGCTATTGAAATCTAAATTGAAGGTCCTTATATGACAAATAGACCATTTAAAAATGCTTGGTGGTTAAGGATGATTATTCATCCATGGAAAATAAAATAAAGAAAATGATGAAATTCGAAAGTGAAAAAAATAAAAATGATAAATGATAAAAAAGTGAAAATATCATCAATTTATCATCATCTTTCCCAAATAAAATATGGAAACCCTAGCTAAGAGAAAGTGAGCTCAAGCGAGCTATTTTGGCTTAATTGGGTAAGTAATCTTATCTCGTTTTTAGTAATTTTTATATTTTTGAGATTGTAATAGCTTAATTTAGCTATCTCGAGGACTAATTTGCAAAGTTATCAAAGTACTAGGGTTTTTCTATGGATGATTATGTTGAAATTGTGAAATTTATGGTAGAAAATGAAAGTTTGTTGATAGATAAAAAAACCATTATAAAGTGAATTTTGATGAAATTATGATTTTAGGACTAAATTGTAAAGTTCTAAAATTCATAGAAAATTATAAATTTTTATGAAATACATGGGCTGTAAATGTTATATGTAAAATTTGGATAGGCTTGGAATAATGATTAAATTGCATGAATTTCATTTTCCGAGTCCAGTGACGAAATTGTCATTAATTAAAAGCTAGGGGCAAAATGGTAATTTTTCCTAAGATGTGAATTGGATTGAATTGAGTATGAATTGTATTAAATTTATGTTAAATTTAATCGTATAGATCTGGATAGACCAAATTCAGAGTTAGAGCGAGGAAAAGAGAAAGTGTCGAATTAGTAGATTTTACGTACATAGAACATTTATTGAGGTAAGTTCGTGTAACTAAATTGTATATATTTATATGCTTGAATTGAATTTTATGTATGTGAATTGGATAAATGTCATATACATGAAATTGGTTACATATCTAACAAAGCCCGATAAATATTAAATCCTGTTTGAATAATGGAACTCGATGGATACAGGATTTCCCGATTGGTTGTGGTCCTGCATATATTGTGGACACACCATAGCTCTTACAAGAATTCTATTATAAGACCTCTAGAGCTCCCTATTACATGGTTCCTGCAAGCATCCTGATCGGTAGTGATCCTGCATGTGTTGCGGACTACCGCAGTTCTTTGTAAGCGTCCTATTATATGATTGGTTGTGATCCTACATATATTGCGGACACAAACGTAGCTCTTTGTAAGCGTCCTATTTTATGATCGGTTGTGATCCTGCATATGTTGTAGACACAAACGCATCTCTTTGTTAGCGTCCTGATATGGCTCGCTTGGACTTTCCGATATATGGCTATCCAGAGCTCCTGATTAAAGGCTCTTCGTGAGCTTCCTGATTAAAAGTTCTTTGTTGAACTTCTTGATTATGACTCTTATGAGCTTCCTGTTATATAGCTCAGATAAGCTTCCTGATAGGCTCTTTGTGAGCTTCTTGATTAATGACTCTTTGTTAGCTTCCTATTATATGGCTTGAGAGAGGATTTCCCAATTATGTGCTTTAAAGAGCACTCCTGAATATGAATTGACGGATTTCTGATTTGTACACTTCAAGTCTACTACCTATGTATCCATCGATATTATTCAATGATTTAATGGGAAAAATCTTGACATGAGAAAATATGAACATGAAATGAATTAATACACGTATCTGCCTAAAATACATGAAAATGATGATACATGATATATGAAAATACGAGACGATACTATATGAACATGGAATTTTTTTGATGAATATGTTCATCCATGATTAAAGATTTGTACACCTTGAGTGTATTACCCGTGTGAAACTGACATTTCAAATGATTTAATGGGCAAAGCTCCAACATGAAATAATCTGAACTCAAGATGAATTATTATGAAAATGTACTTGAAATACATGGATATGATTTGTATATGTTATATGAATTCATGATACGGGAAGTATATGTATATGGAAATTTGGTTATTGTTGAACCCATATATGTTTCTTGATATTTGAATGAAATATATGACTAACAAGGATGATGAAGATATGTGTTTGGGCTTGTGACCAAATTGGTTAATTATGTCTTGCATGTTTATCTTGAACATGAATGAATGGTAAGTTAATTACCATGCTATATGAACTTACTAAGCATCATGCTTACTCTGTTTTATTTTCCCCAGTTCTATAGTAATTCAGAAGCTCGTTGGATTGAAAGCTTGGTAGAGATCACTCACACTATCCATCGGCCCATTTTGGTATAATGGTAAATAAATTATGGTTATAATGGCATGTATAGGTTAATTAGCCAAAATTGGCATGTAAATGGTTTGGTTATAACTAGCCATTGGAATGGCTTGTGATGAACATGTTTTGATATGTATAAATGAGGCTATGTTATGTTTAGTGTGTGCTTAAATGGTTGATTGCTGGAGATTTTATTGGCATATTGATGATTAATTTTAGCATATTTGGTAAAATATACATATAGGTGAATTTGATAAGTTAAGCAAATTTGTATATTTGGTTACATGATAATAAAGTGTCATTTGAGATGTTTAAGAGTACATGGGTTGTATGTGATGATATGTCATGCATGAGACTCAGTTTTGACTTGAATTAATTGTTTTAAAATGGCTTGCGAATATGTTAAAGTATTGGTGTAGGAGGAAGACAAAAATGAGTGAGAAATGTGGCTTGGAAAATAGTTTATTTTTGTCCACACAGGTAGAGACATGGGCGTGTGTCTTAGTCGTGTGTGACACATGGCCTAGCGTGTGACCTAATCGTGTGTTCCCTACATCTTTAAAATGTCAAAACAAGATGCTTAGAATAGATCACACGGCCTAGAACATGGGCGTGTGGATTGGTCGTGTGACCCTTGCACCTACACATGACTTAGCATACGGGCGTGTCCCACACGGCCTGACCACACGGGTGTGTAACCTCTATATCTAGGAAAAATTTTAAAATTTTGCGAAAAATTCTTTCAGTACCTGGTTTAGTCCCTACTCGTTTTTAATGCATGTTTTGGACCTCGAAGGTTCATATAAGAGAATTTATGATTGATTTCTAACATGAATACTATATGGTGCAGAATATCTGTTATTTAATCTGAAAGTTCTGTTAATGCTTTGTAACTCTGTCCCGGCGACAGTTTCGGGTTAGGGGTGTTACACCTTTAGTGCAAGCCATGATTGGGGATTTTTAGTGAGTATCTGGTGCCAACACTGCAGCTACGAATCATGGACTGTCATTGGAGCGTCTGTGAGCTCTAGGTGGTAGGGAATTTAGTGGCTTTCGAGGAACTGATCCCACTAAAGCTGAATATTGGCTTGATGGTGTTGAGGAAATCCTTGAGCAAATAACATATACTAACCAAGAGAAGTTAGGATGCACTGTGTCTTTACTCATCGGCGAAGCCCACCGTTGGTGGAACATTATGAAGCAAAGAACTGTTGTGGACCTATTGACATGGGAGTTTTTCTTGGGAGCGTTTAAGAAAAATTTCATGGGTGAGTAACTTTTAAGGCTAATGGGACATGGACTTTGGAATATTTATCATTGCAAAAATGAGCTATAGACAGTAAATAGGTTTATAAAATCAAATATAATATAGATGGGTCGGTTGAACACTATAAAGCTCGATTGGTGATTCGTGGCAATAATCAGATAGAAGGAATTGATTACAATGAGACTTTTGCTTCTGTACCAAAAATGGTGACCAGACGAACTTTTCTTTCAGTGGCGGCAACAAAGAAATGAGAACTTCATCAAATGGATGTTCATAATGCATTCTTGCTTGGAGATTTAGAAGAAGAGGTGTACATAAAGATGCATCCTGGTTTTATCACTCAACAGGCTGACAAACTCTGTAGATTACATAAATCACTTTATGGTTTAAGACAGGCCCCTCGGTGTTGGTTTGCAAAATTGACAACTACTTTAAACCAGTATGGGTTTCTTCAATCTCAATCTGGCTATTCACTGTTTACTTTGAATTAGAACAATATACAATTGAGTATACTAGTGTATGTTGATGATCTTGTTATTGCAGGAAGTAATAGTGTTGTCATCCATAAGTTTAAAGATTATTTATGCCACTATTTCCACATGAAATATTTGGGGACATTGAAATATTTTTTGGGTGTATAGGTGGCACGAAATCACAAAGGGATTTTTCTTTGCCAACGTAAATATGCTTTGGATATTATTAGTGAAGCTGGGCTATTGGGTGCTAAACCATCTGGTTTTCTCATTAAACAAAATCATCATTTAGCCTTGGTAGAGAGTGTTGTTTTGGCAGATTCAGAAAAGTATCAGAGATTCGTAGGAAGATTGATTTACTTGACTCTCACTCGACCTGAGCTATCCTACAGTGTTCAATACTTGGCGGAATTTATACATCAACCAAAGAAAGCTCATTGGGAAGTAGCTTTGTGCGTGGTTCGTTATTTGAAGGGAGGTCCTGGATAAGGAATGATTTTACGAGCACAATACGACTATAAGGTTATTGTGACTTTGATTAGGGATGTTGTCCTTTAACAAGACGATCTCTCATTGGGTATTTTGTGATGCTAGGCACCTCTCTATTTCCTGGAAGACTAAAAAGCAACATATATTGTCGAGATCTTTTACTGAAGCAGAGTATCATTCCATGGCAACAACTATGTGTGAACTGAAATGGTTAAAGGGTCTTTTGTTGTCTCTTGGTGTTGTTCACTATGATCCTATGTTGTTGTATTGTGATAGTCAAGTAGCCTTACATATAAGTGCAAATCTCGTGTTACATGAGTGAATAAAACACATTGAAATTGATTGTCATTTTATTCGTGATGAGATTCAACATGGACATATTCAAACTGCTTATGTTCGCAGCTGTGAGCAACTAGCTAATATCTTCACTATGGCATTGGGGACACAATAATTTGGATATCTTCTACACAAGTTGGGGGTTCATAATCTTCACGCACCAACTTAGAGGAATATATTTAGATATGCAGATATCTATTAAATATATAAATAATATATTTAGGAGAGAAGTTACAAATTTTATTTTAAAAGTTAGGAATTTATATAAATTTATTGGGTGATTTATTTTCTATTCTTATCATGTATATATATGACTCTTTTTGGCCTGTTAATACATAAAAGTCATTTTCTCTGAAGTTTTTACACTGAAAAGAAGCAATGACCTTGGGGAAAGAAACCTTCTTTTTATACCATAGATATTCTGCCAGAACGATTGTAGGCGTAACAGCGATCTTAGCCATCTGATAAAATCCAACGCTGCGAATAACAAAGAAAAGCAATTATGCGAGCAAAACAATAAAAGATTCACTCGTAGGTAAGTAGGTAGTATACTATATATATACACCTCCTCACCTGTTATACTTCAAGCTGACATTAGCAAGGCCAGTGCAAAGAGACATAACTAGTCCAAGAGTGAATAAAATGGTCGACTTTAATGGAGGAGAGGGAGGAATCAAAGACAATGCATTCAGGATGGCTATCAATGCCAAAGTTACTACGTAATGAATAAAAGTCAGTAGTAACGCATTCTTTAGCACCTGCAAACGACAGACGACGACAAAAATAATTAATTGCACCACTATTATTACTCAGCCAGAATGCAAGCTCCAACATTCCAAATCAACCTATGAAATACGGATACGGCACTTTTCTCTTTTGTACGAATAACACGGTAAAAAAGAAGAAGAAGAAAATAATAATAAAATAAAATTGGACTTGACCGACTGAAGTGTGCCAAAACAGACGCAGATCGAAACGGGAAGAGAGTTTTTTCAACAAAAGAAGAAAAAGAAGGCTGCGGTTGTAAGTGGTTATGGCTATGAAAAAATAAAAATCGAGAGGAGGAGAGAACGACGAAGCAAATTAATCGAAGAAGACAACCAAGAAACAGACATGGAAAAAGCGGAAATGAAGCTTCTGGAAACAAAGTAACATAATTGATTATGTAACTTCATAACTCAAGTGTGCCGTGTACTTTCAATGCTATAATTCCTATATAACTTGAGTTAAAATATCACATAAATATTCCTATTTTTTAGAAAAATTAAAATTAAAAATTTAATCTTTATATTTTATTTTTGAGAATTTAATTTATTAATTTATTAATTTTTGATCTTATAATAAATTTGAATTTAATAAAAAAATAATGTTAAAAGTTGGAGTTAAATTTTGAAATCTAAAAAGTAGAGAAATTAAATTCCTACAAAATACAATAACTAAATTTCAAATTTGTAAAGAATAGATGAACTTATGACATATTTTAACTTGTAACTTATTACCTTTAATTCCTTATTTAACAAAAATAACTTCTCCTTTAAAAGAAGAAATAAATAAATAAACATCAAATAATTTATTTATATTAGGTTATATGTGATACAATATTAACGGTAGGGACGGAAATAGCATGATTTTTTTTATTTATATTAGGCTATACTTTGATACAATACTGAAAGTAGGAGATGAGAGTAACACGATTCATACTCGTGTCAAATGGATGTCTAACAAAAACTTCAACCATAGCTTCATTCAAATCAAGACATGTTATACTTAATTTTAACCTAACTTTTTTTTTTATCAAAATTTTAATAGAGTTAAATATAAAACATAATTGGGGGTTTAATTACATTATAACGGCCCGAAAGTTAGTGGAGTCGAAAACGATGGTTTCGAAATTCTATTTTTCAATGATAGAATCAGTGAATATTATTTGTTAATATTTACAAGAGTATTACAATATTATATTGAAGTTTGATTTAACAATTTTGGTTATTTAGAAAATTAGATAAGGTACAAGTGAATCAACTCTAAGTCGGTGGTTTTGGAGATTGAAATATCGAGACCTCATTTTCGTAAATCGAACTCATAAATATTTTTATTAAATACTTACAGAGTTATATTAGAAGCGGATTGAATTTAGGTTAGAGATTTTTGTTGAATTATTTTTTAATTAGGGTATAGGGACCAAATTGCTTAAGTGGTAAAATGTGATTATTATTAAATTATAAACTAAAATATAACTAAAGGACTTGAAAGGCAAATATACCTTTGTTTTTAGTTGTAATGGACGGTCATTAATGTTATGATATATAATTTATATATATTATATTAACACTAATATATGTTATATTAATGTATATTGAAATAAAATAACATAATGAATGAAATATAGATAGTGGGAATGAAACAACAAAAACTCATTTCCTTATTCTATTTTCATGCAAACCGAAATTAAGTAGAGTAGAGAGGAGGAGTATTCGGCCTTTGGTTCAAAGAGTTTCAAATTCAAAATTGCTAACGTAAACCTTAAATCCTCGATAAAGAAAAGAAAAGATAAGATGATCAATAAATAGTTTAGAGTTTATGGTTTGTGATTCTATAACCCGACCAACTTCAATTGTTGCATTTTATGAACTGTATTGCATAAGAAAATCATAAGGTAAGCTATAAATAATAAAAAAGAGTTGAATTGACCCGATCAAATTTATTATTTGCGATGAGGATTAAAGTGAATAGTTTTGGAAATATCGTATAATAATATAATATGAAATTGAATATGTTTTGATATGTGATATATATAAATATAATTGCGTATATCTATATAAGTATGATGGATGAAATAACGATATGGATTTGGGACATTGATTATAAATGAAACTGAATAGAGGATACCAGAGTTAAGTCTTGAAATGTGTATATAATATTGATGTGATAAAATTATTTTGATTGTTATAGGGAGAATTGTATATGTGTTATAATTATGTTACATTGAATTATTATAAGTAAATCGAATTGTAATAGTAAATGATGCATGATGACATGTAGCTTTCCAATATTAACTTGTATTAGGTATTGTTCTTAAGTCATGCATTACATAATTTATATTATAATTTAATATTGGATATAGAAATATCATTAAGTTATACTCAGTATACATTATCGTTTGTTCGTGCACAGGTTAAGTATTATTCAGTTTGCATATCGATTCAACATCCAATGAGAATCTCGAACTCAAGCGTTGGTGAAATTCTTATTTTGATGTTGGCATGTACCTAAAGAGTCTTGGGTGTGGAGTGTTGGTTTTATAGTTGATGGCTAGTTGAATCTTGGTATCCTTATAATTATGTAAATATGTAAGATATTTTGGTAATGATCAAAGTGTTAATGGCTTGAAAGTTGTATTGCTTGGTAATTGCTTAATGTGGTCTCGATTAAGTTGGTTACATGATTGGCTTAAAGATTGATGATTTCTTGAATTTGGTTAATACATGTTGTGCCTTGATTATATTAGTATGGAATGGGTAGTAGTCAAGTTATAACTATGCTTTTACCTTAATAGTTTTGATAATTTTGTGTATAGCTTGTGAGGTTATGATGCAAGGCAAATATGGAATGGTTATATGCTTAGGTGATCAAACTTGGCATGTTTAATCAAATACTTTATGATTGTTTTGACTTGTAAATTGAGGTGTCATTATGGGCATATTGGTTAGGCACTTAGGTTGATTGGTATTTATCATGTTTTGACATAATTTGATGTGTTTTAAAAATGGTATTGATATTTGAAAATGATATGGCTTGATGTCTAAGTTAAGATATATGAAATGGCTTAAATTTTAAGTCTCTTAAGGTGTACACAGGCTGACACACGGTCGTGTCTCACATGGTCATTCCACACGGCTGTATGGTCTATTATATTTTGGTGCAGGTTTGGCATGGGCAGTGACATGGTTGTGTAACCCAGTTTCACATGGGTACAGTCTATTACACGGTTTGACCACACAACCATGTTTAGAGACACACGGTCTGAGCTCTGTCACACAGCCTGGCCACATGACCGTGTGACCCCTATTTTCAGATTTTTCTCAACTTTCTATTTTTGGTTCAAATTTATCTCTGTTTAGTCTCGAATTGTTTTTAAGCTTCCATATACTCAATACTCACCTGAAATAGATTGATTAATGTATTTATACATGCTTGTGTGTGATTATTTAATATTTATTTTTTATTTTGAATTGTAAATTGTTTGTAACTGTGAGGTAATTGTTTGTAGTATTTTATTGCTTGGGTCTAGCGACCAGACCAGTTGAGGGGTGTTACATACACAATATTTTAACCTCAAAGTATTTGGATATTAATAAGTTATTATATTCTCTTTCGAGTAATGAATTTATATTATTATAATTCTTTTTGTACAAAAGAGAGATAAGATATATGAGCACTACCTTATTTGAGGTTACTGTTAGTTAAAAATTAGTATGGTAAATTTATTTTTTGTGTTGGATTAATTATTTATTTATGTTAAATTATAAAATAAAAAATTGAATATTAAATTTTAAGTAAAGTTTTTAAAATCAAAATGGTGGTCGAATTAGTTAGATTACTAGTTCGTATGGTTCGATTAAATAAACAATTAAAAAACATAAAAATAAAAACACTTTAAAAAATAAAAAACCAGTTAAATCAATTTTTAACCTTATTCTATTGGCACGTATTGGTTCGAGGGTCAACCAATTTGGTGCCTCTCTCCATATTAGTATTAAGACTGGTTCTATCACTTCAAACAATTATGACTCTAAGGGTCCCTTTGGATGGACGTTTATCAGGGGTGAGCATTCGATCAAATTGAGTGAAAAAAATTCTAATTAATCAAGTTAACAAGTCCTATTTTATCATCCGAACTCAATTTGAATTTTTTCAGATCGAGTCGAGTGAAATGAAATTTAAGTCAATTCGAATCGAGTGAAATTATTCGAGTTAAATTAAAAAAAAAGTTAACCATGTCAAATAAAAATATTGTTACAATATAACTAATTCCATGTTAGAGCACATAAATTTGAAACCATATGTATTTAAAAAAAATTCAAAGCATAATTATAATAATAATAATAATAATAATAAAATTCTTGAGTATGATAAATTTGAATCATTAATTAGGTCCCAAAATTATTATTTTAGAAAATTTTTAAAATTTGAACTTTATATATATATTTAGTTTTTTTAGAATTTTTATATATTTTTTTAAAAATATAAATTTTGAATTTTTTATAAATATTTTTAATTTTAAAAATTATTTTATTTTATTTTATTGTAATCTTCGTTGAGAGAGTGATCAATTTGCTTATTTTCAAAGTTGACAAGGACCAAAAGGGAATTCACACTAATCTGTTATTCGAATTATTCGAGTTATTTGAATTGTAAAATTCAACTCAACTCGAACTCGAAACTCGAATCGAGTTATTTAAGTTGACTCAAATAATTCGATTAACTCGAAATTTGAAACATTTTTCGAATCGAATCGAGTTTTGCTCACCCCTAACGTTCAGGTTTCTTTTTCTCTCACACTATAGTATCTAATCTCACTACAACTATTGTTTTTACACTAATTGTAGGTAAACGCATTGCCCATCCAAAGGGCCCTAAGTCTCCATACTTCACACATTTGGAATTTAATCCTCCAACTTTTATTTTCAAAAAATTAATCTCTCAACTTTATGGATTTTAAAATCTTCTTTCAAATTACATATAACCATGTAATATTTTAATTGAAAAGCTAACGATATTAACTATTTGAATTAATTAATAAAATTATAAAAATATAGAAATCAAATTATGTTAAAAATTAAAATATAAAGATTAAATCACAAATTTAAACATATTAGAAGGACCAAAATTAGAAATTAACCATTTTTCATTAAATGAAACAAAAAAATAGCTTGTGGGTGTGTGCCACGTGTCTTATGGAGGAAGGTCACCTTCCTTTAATCTATATATAGGCATATAGATTTAAATTTGTATAAATCAAATTTAATTTAATCAGTATTCTTTTACATTAATTTTTTTAATACATTCCTTAAAAAATTGACATAAAAATATTATTGTCATCATCAATCATATTTATAACGTATTATGTATCTGTATTTGGTAGAAATCAATATATTTTGTATAGACTGAAGAGGTTAGAGTGAGAACTAGAATACTAACCCATTTGTTCATGAATATAATACCAATAGCAACCACAAAGTTGAAGGTAAGAGGAACGCTAGGAGTGCAAAGTCGTTGCTGCAGATTCTTTGCTTTTTCTGGTGAAAAATAGCTAAACATGGAGGCTTGCAGCTCTTCCAGAGCTCTTCCTTCGTAAATGTTACCAAAATAGAAGAAATTAAGGAAACATGAAGCCGAGCAAAGGACAGTATAAGTAAAGTTCTAGGAACAGTAAAGATGGCAAATAATATTAACAATTATAAAAGAATAGTGATATTAAAATTAAATTAGATTATCACACATCATTTAGGCCCCAAAAAATTCATGTGATAAATAAATATATAATAAATTGATTTGAAAGCTAAATGAAGTTAGTTGAAATAATAATGGTATCGAAAATTATAGTATTTTAGGTTCGATTTCTATTAGTTATATTTTTCTAGATTTCATATGATTTGAAATGACAAATATATCTATACAGTAATATTATTATTTTATAAAAGGAAGGGTTTTCAGTAATTATTTAACTGAGTTGGGATCCAATTGAAATGTAACATCAACTTAGTAAACCTCTTAAATATACTAAACTAGATTATGGCACACCTATGATGTGTGAAAAAAATTATGTAACAAATTTATAAGTTGAAATAAATTCCAAACGTGATTTTAGTTGAAATAGTAACCAAATGTGTTTTACATGAGATGATAAAATCGAGTTTATAAATGCGATGAGGTCTAAAGTTTAAATCTCATTTTGCATATGTATTATTCTATATAAAAATAAATATACAAATATAATACTACCTTCAAAATAATATTTGCTACTCTATAAAAATATAGGGTACGTATATTTCCAGACAAACTCGTTACGATAAGACCTACAGAAACATGTATGGGTTTGAGGAAAGGATCTCCTAAGTATTGGATAGCTGTCGTTAAACCGGGTAAAATACTTTATGAAATGAGCGGAGTTGCAGAAAATATAGCCAGAAAGGCTAAAACACTAGTAGATAGATAGGTAGATAATATAAAAAATATATTGGATTTGTAAAAATATATAAAATTTTTAAATAATATAAACATATAAAAAAATATAAATTAAAATAAAGGGAGAAGATTGGATGCACTGTAGATGTATAAGTCTCATGAACAATTGGTGAATAATAACATGACACTTCATTATTAAATAAAACAAAAAATAGTGGAGACTTATAAATAAATACAAATAACTTTATTTAAACATAAATAATAATAAGACTCTAAATTCAAGACCCTATACTCTAAAACACAAGACACTAAACCCTTAGACCCAAGATCTTAAATTCGAGAGTTATTAATATTTAATTATAATAGTTACAATTAATGTTTAATTATGTTTAAATAAAATTATTAGCATTTATTTACAAGTTCTCTATATTCTTTATTTAATTTAAGAATGATATGTCATATTATTATTTATTAACAGTAAATAAAACTTATGCACCAACAATGTATCAAATATTATTATTTAAATATTAAATTAAATGAAATTTTGAGAAAAGAAATATCGATTTAAGAATTTAAGTGACTCAATTCCACTCTTAAAATTTTTTATAATTTTTAAAAATTCAATAATTTCTTTTAAAATAATTAAATTATTTTTGAAATTTTAAAAAAAATAGTAAAAGTAAAATTTATTTGTCAAATTTTTCATCCAAATACAATATAAAAGATTCAACACTAAAAGCAGCTCGTAAAAAAACACGTGTCTTGGAGGATTTTCTTTTCCATTTTAATATAATTATAAATATTCTTTTCTTTTATAGTCAATAAATATATTTGTTAATTTAATAGGTATAACTTTATTAGAATGCATATAAAACATTAGTAGTAATTTCAAAATTATTCTATAAAAAATATTCAAAAATATTATTTGAAATTATTAATCTGTACAACTCTTAGTTGTAATATGATTATTTTCATAGTTCTAAACCCATAATATTGTTTATATTAGTAGAAAAAACTTTTAAGTTACTAATAGTTTAAACTCGTCTTTGAAATGTTTCAACTTGGTTTTGTTCTGGCTAATTAAGTAAAGGAAATACATTTTCATAATGACATACCTGTTTCGCTAGCATCACTGCCTTTGCGCTTTAGCACTCTACTAAAATCCTTGTTTAACAAATAATTCAGAATTCCGCTATGTTTGGTCTTATCTGTCTCAAAATCTGGCTTTGCTTTCTCTATTTCCATTTCTCATGTATAACTACTATATACAAACCTAACCCTGGAAAACGATTTACGATAAATTAAGTAGAGAATAAACGATGACAATAATTTGAAAGATGGAAAAGCTAAGTATTTGTTGTCAGAAATTTCGTCTTCTTTAAAGTAACATGAAATTGTCGTGCCCATTATGATAAGCTCGGATATTTCATAGGTGAAAGAGAACAGTTTTTGGATACGTGATTTAGATCGATGTTCAAGTTCTCGTGGAACAAATGCATTCTTTTCTTGCTTTTGAGGCCTATTTGCATTAAAAACTATCCTTTTATTTTAATGATGCATTAAAAACTGTCCTTAATTAATTTACTTAATCCACACCTAAACTACATCGTTTTTTCTTTCTACTTTTTATTTTTATTTTTATTTTTTTTATTATTATTACAAGTAGTATCTAAACAATTTCTTCCCAAAGTTAAATATCTCTGTTAGGCAAACAGTTAGTTAAACAATTGAATCTATTTTTAAAATGACTTAACCCACGAATTATTATTTAAATTATTCTCTCTTTTTTTTTTAAAAGTTCATACTTAAACTTTTTTTTTTGTTACAATTGGTAACTAAACTATTCTTCTGCTATCTATTTTTACATCAAAATGTTATATCTATTAAAAAAATGACAACTAAATAATAAACAATCATATCATATAAACTTAAGAAATATTTATTTTTAAAATTATTTTATACATTATTTATCTCTTTTATTTTTTTTCTTTCTTCTTCCTTTATAATGTCTAGCAACACCAACAATGCTCAAAATTTGCTCTCTTGAGATTGAGATGCTGGCAATTTATTTTGTTTTGATCATCACTGTTTGCTTGCTCTACCTAACGAGATCGACAAAAGTTATTTTATAGATCAAAGCAAGCGTCTTTAAAATTGGACTGGTTGGATCAGGAACCAATCGAGGGTATTGCTTCAGAGTCAGGGGTTGAACCAATTGACTTGCTAATTGATATAGACAGATTGAATCTAGCTAAAAAACCAATTGAACCAATTTTCTCTATGTTAAATATTTTTATTTTATAATTTTTTTAACAATTTATTTGATCGGGCTAGATGAAACTGATCAAATCAGGAACTGATGGTTTAACCACCAATCTAGTTCTGAAGAAAAAAAGAGAAAAATAAAATACATAAGAGAAAATAATACTTTTTTTTATCTTTTTTGCCACAGGTCAATTTTTAATTGGTTATCTTTTTTTAAAAAATATACTTAACAATTTAACTAACAATTGACCTAACAAAAGTACCAATTTGGGAAAAAATAGTTTAGGTACCACTTGTGACAAAAAAATTAGGTACTAAAATAGAAAAAAAAAGCATAATTTAGGTACCAATTTGTGGGTTAAGCCTCTTCTAAAATAGACTTGACGGTTTGACTAATGGAGATACCAATTTGGAAGGAAAAAAAGTTTTAGTACCAAGATGAGAAAAAATATAATTTAAGTACCAATTTATGAATTAAACCTAAACTAAAAGGGAATAAATATGGTAGAAGCAAAAAATTATTTACCAAAGGTTAGGTTTTTAAAAAAGTATATATTTTTGTATGAATATCTTATTAAGTGGATGTCCATTAAGATCAAGATAAGTTTTGATGTACTTTAAATTCTAATAGTGATTAGAAGTCGATCTCTACTTCATTTATACTTTTTATGCCTATAAATAGAGATTTTAGAGAAGCTCAATAAAATACGATTGATCAATAAAATATGCTCTCTCTTTTCTTTATTCTTTTTGCTTTCTGTCTTTTTATTTTATAACACATTATCAGCAAGATTCTCTTTTAATTGTTTTTCTCTGTAAGTAAAAAATATCTCAAAATTTACTATTGTCGATTGCCTCCTAGAGCTATTGCTATTTCAATTGAGGTTTGCGCATTATAGGTAATTGTAACACCCTAAACCCAGGCTAGACGTTATGGCCGAATCTGGAGATGTTTTGAAGAACAGTTAGAAATCCGTATTTTTCTTTAAAAACACCGTACCTCTTAATTTTAAAAATATGTCGTTGTACTAATTAGTGGCAACCATCGATTGTTTACTCTTTCAAATAAAACAATATTTTGCAGTAGAAGTTTAAAAGTCATTATATTTTTGGAAAATCGAGTTTATTTTCTAAAAAACATCTATTTGCATAAAACGGTTGTTTTTGTAAGTTGTTTTGTTGAATGTCACAAGAAGCTCAAATCAAATCCAAATCCAAAAATAAAACCCAAAAGTCCAGAAAGTCCCAAAATTACAAAACTCTAAAAAACCAGGAGATTAAATAAAACTTTTAAAGTAAATGAAGTTTATGGATAAGTGGTCATAACTGAGCCTCTGTCGCATCATCCCGCCTAAGCTTAAAGATTACTTGAACAGAACAACAAATAGAAAGTGGGTTTTAAGAACTCAATGTGGAACTCAACGGAAACATAAATTCTGATTTTATCACATAACAGAACAGATACAGGCATAAATCGCTTTTCAGAATAAGATTTTCAACAGAGTCATACAGAAACAGATATGTATAGTCCTACCCCCATCCTCTACACACCAACTACGACCATCCCATCACACCACGTAGGGTATAAAACACCCACCCAGCCCTACACACCGCATAGTGTCCATACGACTCTTATCAGAATAATCGCAACTGTGCTGCCAGTATATCGTCAATATAACGCCTCACAGAATACTTCCTCCATATATCACATATCCCACCCCACAATCAGATACATCAAAATATTAGATAAAACAGAATAATCAGATTCTAGATACTCGAATTATCATATCTAACATGCTCGTATAACAGAAAATAGACATGCCTATACATAGCAGATAACACATTTAACATTACGTTACATACATTTAGGTATTGCTTATGCTAGATACCATACAAACAATTTATCAAACCTCATGCTTTAAGGCTTATCTATGCCCATACCGATCCCAAGGAAGGCCCACAGTGGATCGGAACAACATGTACAACCCAAGGGAAAAATTCTAAAATTTGGGCCCATATGCTTGTGTGGCTTGTTTGTGTCGGGTCACACATCCAAATTGGCTTAGGCTGCGTGACTCACACGACCACACACACACCTGTCACATGACACAAAGCTTACCACATCGGCGGGCACACACTAGTGTGGCGTCGACAGGCCAGATTTTTAGCTTTCGCCGATCGTCATTTTCTCGCGTTTTCGTTACACGTCTAGTTTGCTTTTGACGTGAAAGTAATCCTGAAACCTATGAAACCTAAAAATAGTATCCCAAAAACTACTTAGAAAATGTTTTACAAATTAGAATAACTTGAACAACACACACGAACTTGCCGACAATGAAAACAACCACTATCACTGATTAGGCCGTTAGAGTGAAATTCACTGCTTTACAGTATTCTCCTACTCAACACGCGTTCACAGAAATTAAATCCCCTAACTATACACCATTGTGCCAATTCAAAAGGTATAATTCAAAACGGGTTCATAGAAATCAAAAGCTAAAGTTAAGTGAAACTCCATTTACCAATCGAACGAGAAAAACCGAAAATCTAAAATGCAAAGATTAGAACTACAGATTTGTGAACGAAATTGCAGGAGAAACAAAAAAAGATTGCAGAGAAAAGAAAATAGGAAGAAACGTTAGAAAGAAAGGGGATTTTTTGGAAAAATAAAGAAATAAAATTGAAATTAAAACAAATTAAATAATCCAAAATAAAAATCCCAACTCCCCACAACCCTACTAACTACCAAATCCCACCAAAATCGACCACTAACTTATCCAACTACCACAGGCTTTCAATCCTATTGAACTTCTACACAACCGACACACACTCATAGAAGCAAAAATAACATCCTTCGCTCATACGAGGGTTCAAATATAAGACCCTAAGGCAAGCTAACACCTTACCATTTGAACCAACAACCTCATTCTGATATGAGTTGACAAAAAATATAATATAAGTCCAACGAACAGGGATAAGGCTAGGGACAAAAAATAGTAGAATTTCTAATAATGGAACTTGAACCCAAGACCTCAAACATACACCAACATCACTTAACCACTGAAGCAGATTCTCATTTATGACATAGTTCCAAAAACAAAGTTAAATAAAATAGGGCGTTACAACTCTACCCCCTAAAAAAATTTAGACCTCAAAATTTACCTGATCCAAATAGATGAGGATACTATTGACGAATCGAGTCCTCGGGTTCTCACGTAGCTTCCTCAGTGCCATATTTCGCCGTAGAACTTTAACCAATGGAATAAACTTTCTCAAAATTTGTACATTTCGATCTAGAATCTGAACTGACTCTTCTTCAAATGTCAAATTCAGTCTAACATCAATCTCCTCAACAGAAACAATGTGAGATGGGTCAGATCGATACTGCCTCAACATTGAGACGTGAAATACGTCATGGATACGGTCTAACTCTAGAGGTAACAAATCTGATACGACCCAATGAACCTGGGGCTCAACTTGCCCCTTTGTCCAAACCGTAATACCTTCTTCCATGAAAATACCTTAAGAAACATGAAACCACCCATGGAGTAATCAATGTCCCTTTTTTTCAGATTTGCATAGGACTTCTATCTATCAAAAGCTGCCTTAAGATGATCTCGAATCAGTCTAACTTTGTCTTCAGTCACAAAAACCAACTCAGGAACCAAAACTCGACGTTCACCCAACTCAGTCCAACACAACTGAGTACGAAACTTACGATCATACAGAACCTTATAAGGTGCCATCTGAATGCTAGCCTGAAAACTATTATTATAGGCGAACTCGACTAATGGCAGAAAATGCTCCCAACTACCTCAGAAATCAATAACACAACTTCGAAGCATAATCTCTAGTATTTAAATCACCCTCTTTGATTGACCATCAGTCTAAGGATGGAAAGCAATACTGAAGTCCAATCTCAAAAAAATAGCCTCATGAAGCTTCTTCTAAAACTGAGACGTAAAACGATGATCTCTATCTGAAATTATCGAAATCAGAACCCAGTGAAGTCTCACAATCTCAGAAACGTATAGCTTGGCCAACTTTTGAAGAGAATAATCTGTCCAAACTGAAATGTAATGGGCAGACTCGGTCAACCGATCTACAATGACCAAACAGAATCCTTTTTAGTAGGTGTTCAAGGCAAACCACTAACGAAGTCCATAGTCACACGCTCTTATTTCCATAAGAGAATCTTAACGGGTTGGAGCAAACCCAAAGGCAATTGATGTTCAACCTTAACTTGCTAGCACGTCAGACAACGAGAAACAAAATTCGTTACCTTTTGTTTCAACCCCGACACCAATACAGTTCACAAAGATCCCGATACATCTTATTTCCATCAGGATGCATAGTGTAAGGGCTACTATTGTAACATCCCAAACCTGACCCAGACGTTATGGTGCCACATTGGAGTTGAAACCCACGTTCCATCTTAGTGTTTTTAAAAACCATATATTTTGTTGAGTTAACAAAGTGTATGGAAGCTGGGCACCAGGTAGGTATCTGAGACAGAGGAGGTGAGCCATGAAGGCTGCTTAAGTACCAAGCTCTTTGATTGGATCCAATCCTAGACATGCCCACAACCATAGCCACACTTTGTTATATCGAGTTTAAATTTGTTTAAGTGTACGTCTTTGATAAATCGATTAATCGTGGCGTTGAGCTATTTTGAAAACAAGTATCGTTTTGAAAACACATCCCAAGTCTAGCCCATTTGAATAATTATCAACCAGGTTTAAAGTTATTAAAATTAAAATAATCCCGAAAAGAAATAAAAGGAAAGTTAAAATGGCCTTATTACAACCCAAAAATAAATAATAATTAAAGGAAATTTAATGAAAACCAACACTTATTTAAAAGTCCAAAGGCGATCACCGTGGCTACTTTGAATCCCCTCCAGCCCAAGTCCCCACATCAAGGCTCACCTGCAAGGTTAAGGAAAGGGGGTGAGTTTGGAAACTCAGTGTGCAACAAGCCCCTTTCAGAGCCCAAAACAATAACAGCCTGTTGGGCCTAAGCCCAAATCCAAACTCAACATGTACTGGGCCGTAGCCCTTTTCATATTTCATATTTCATAACACTGGGCCGAAGCCTTTTCATATTTCATATTATTGGGCTGAAGCCTTTACTGTAAACGGTATGGTCCATAGGCCAATTTCAATATCACATGTAATGTCAATGAGAGAATGCAAGCCCATTTGGGGAGACTACTCAACCCACCATCCGCTACTCTCCACCCGTACCAACCAACACACCATGTAGGGATTAACTCGACCTACCCCACCATAACTCTCCACTGGCAGCATAGCTGCTTTATCATATAACTGGAGGCTGCCTCTTTTAATAACTGGGGCAAAAGCCCTTTTAATAACTGGGGCATAAGCCCTTTTGCACTTCCTCCATCCATATAAACCCAACCCAATGCATTTATGAATACACCATGTGCATATCATACATATCATGTGCATATCATACATGTCATGTGCATATCATACATACCATGTTTATCAAAATCCCATGTATTAAATTCATATTTAAACCCTAGGGGTATAATGGTTATTTTTACCTAGAGGCAAAACGGTCATTTTCATATTATAAGGGTAATTCTGTAATTTTTACCGAAAATTAGGGTTTCCATGTTCATTAACGGTTACTAACAATTCATGGGTGCAAACAGTGATTCTGGCCCATTTTTAGCGAAATCGAGTTATTGGGCCTAAAAACCCCTAATGGCCCTACTTAGCCGATTTTGTCATCTAGGCCTATTCAGCCTATATTCCATAACGGTTTTATCAGTCTCGATGCGTAATTTAACAAGTTTCCATATTCTACCAATTTTACTCAAATGGGCCCGAATGCCCATTGGGCCCTATTTCAGCCCCTCGAGGCCCAACTTACCGTGAATGCCAAAAATCACGCTCTTACCTTTTCCAACCTTCCCGATCATCATCTCAATGAATCTAACTGACTAATGAGCGTTTGCTTGCTCACAAGTCCTTGAAATGCCAGAGTTTTTGCATTTCGGCTTTTCGGCATTTATCACTTTAAGCTATGAAAAAGGGTTCGTTACACACCTGTTTGCGATATTCCTCGTCGAGATCTCCTATGTGATTTCTCCTATTATCAACCGTTAATAGATCAGCTCACAATAATTGAACCAAATCAAGAACCCTCTAATATTAATACTTACACATTCGGCCACCATCCATAATGGCCTTAGGAACCTTACCTTTGCTGAGATTTATGACGAGATCTAGCCACTCCGGTGATCCAAGCTAATCCAAGTCGACACTACGCCTTGCTGCTCCTCCACTATAGAAACCATAAAAATATTAAAAGAAGAACCCTATAAGGCCTATACCGATATTCGGCCACTTCCCTAAACTAGAGGGGTTTCAGCTTTTGGCCACTAGATACTCTAGGAATCGTTTAGAGTTCGAGCACTTACCACAGTTTTTCTCCTCTTGAATCCGTTATGCCTAAAAGATGAGGGAATTGAACACCAACAAGTGAAAAGGAAATAGAGAGTTGCTGGTCAACAAAGATTCAGCACCCCCACTAGCTTCACTGATTTCGGCTTTTGGGTCACTGAAGAAAAAGTGGTTATGGACCAAAAAGGGTGTTGACAAAAGAGTTGAAAGGCTTTTTAAAAAAACAAGAATCGACTAAAAAGAAAAAGAACAAGTGTATACCTTTATAAAGAAATCGACTTCCTTTGACTCCTTCGGGATTTGGCTTGTTGCTATTCGATTAGCAATGAAAAGAATGATAGGTTCGGCTTTTACTATAAATGAAAGAGAGGAAGAATGAGAGGTAGAGAGTTTGTGGAAGAAATAATGGAAGAGAAAAGAGAGGGATTAGCTTAAGAACAATCGGCAAGAGGAGAAAGAAAAGAGAAGAGGGGAAGAGATGAGAGAAGGAAGGAAAATAATAAAAAAAATGAGAGAATTGTTCAGCTTTTGGGAAAAAAATAGAAAAGAATATGAGCAAAAAGAGATAAGATAAGCTTAGAATAAAATAAAATCCTTTTCCAATTTTAATTCCTTCCTTATCTCCTTAATTCATGGCCAAAATCAAAGTTTGAATTTAATTCAAACTCTCCACTTGTAACACCCCGTACCCAAGACCGTTGCCGGAGTCGAACACGAGGTGCTAACAGACTTAATTCATTTATTTTCTCGGTCCATTTTAAAAATTTACAGACAAGCTGGCTAACTGCGTCACTGTCACCTTAAAAATCATATCTTGAGTTCCAAAACTCGAAAACCAGTTTTGAAAATTTTTCCAGAAACTAGACTTATATATCCATCTACAAATTTTTTTCTAGAATTTTTGGTCAGGCAAATTAGTACAGTTTATTAGTTAAAGTCTCCCCTGTTACAGGGTTCGACTATTCTGACCTTCATGCATTACGACTTGGATATCTCCCTGTACAGGGCTTCAATATTTATGTCGTTTCTTTCTAAAGAAACTAGACTCGAAAAGGAATCTATACATATATGGCATGACTTCTAACTAGCTTTGGTTAATTTATAATGAATTTCCTAAGTCCGAACAGGGAATCCAGAAACTGCTCTGGCCCTGTTTCACGAAAACTTTAAAATCTCATAAAATACTGTTCATATGATCATTTCATTACTTTCCTATGAAAATAGATTCATCAAGGTTCATTTACATAATTTATTCACTATTTAATTCCATTCCTACTATTTTTAGTGATTTTTTTCAAATCCACACCACTGCTGCTGTCAGCATCTGTTTTTAAGGTGAACTTTACCTATTTCATGGTTTTCCATGAATCAACTAGAGTTTGTCATACATAGCATCAAAATAATCGTAATTAACCATTACCAATGGCTAATCGTTACCAAACATTTCCAAACCTCTTAATGAACAACATACAAAACGATTATAATGCTATGCTCAAAGTGTATATAAGCCATTTTCGCATGGCTATCCAAATTTATACAAAACAAAAGGGTACATGACCAACAACAAAAAGGGTAGTCCTATACATGCCATTTTCAGAGTTCAACCAAAAGTGTACCAAAAGGGCTTTGATAGTGTGGACGACTTCGACTTCGACAATTCCGAGTCTGATAGCTGACGAACCAAAATCTATAAAACAGAGAATCAAAGAAACGGAATAAGCATTTAATGCTTAGTAAGTTTTGAGCAATGAAATTAGGTACAACTGAAGTATAGCATTCATATAACTAAACGGATAATCTCATATACACATATTTTCAAAAATCAGTCCTACTTCACATTTCCAACCCTTATATTCATACATAAGGGATCAACTTAACTAAAGGCCGGAAGCAAATTAATCGACTGAGCGAATAATATTTAAACGGAATCACTACTCAAATGCATATACGAAACGTACCTCATAGTTGGGATTTTACATGCGTATTAATTGAAATTATTACAGCAAGATCGCTCATTCCCAACCAAGTACCTTCGGGGTTTAGCCGGATATAGCTACTCGCTCAAATGCCTTCGGGACTTAGCCCGGTTATAGTAACTCGCACAATTGCCTTCGGGACTTAGCCCGGTTATAGTAACTCGCACAAATGCCTTCGGGACTTAGCCCGGTTATAGTAACTCGCACAAATGCCTTCGGGACTTAGCCCGGAATTAGTCATTAGCACAAATGCCTTCGGGACTTAGCCCGGTTATCATCCGAATATCCATGCACATATCAATAAATCATGACACATCTCTATTTCAATTTTATAACTAGAATTCAAACACAAGTCACTTATCAAGCATTATCATTTTCGGCTCAATAGCTACATACAAGAGCATGATTTTGATTTACTTAAAACATGATCTAATCGAATCATAATCTAAGCTCCATTACTCAAAGACTTACCTCGGATGTGGTCGAACGATTTCGGCGGCTATTCGATCACTTTTTCCTTTCCCTTATCCAACTTTGATCCTCTAAGCTCTTGAGCTTAATAAACAAATAAATTTATTCAATTACTTATCCAACTTTACTATATACAAATATCTATTTATTTAGATTCATTTCGAACTAATATTAGGCAACCGATCATATATTCTCCCCATGGCGATATTCAAACATTGTAGCCAAAGGATCACAATTATCGAATGTTTAACTATGATCGGACATATGATATTACCCGTATGTCTTAAGCTAATTGCCGAACCTATTGCCTCAATTCATGTACATATCAAATATAGTAATCCTTACTTGAACTATTAACCAACCTTATCAATGAACAATTATACTTAAAATACCATATATATATATTCATAAGTGCATAGATACTATGTTACCAACAATTATTTCCTTGCTTAGCAGCCGAACCAATATACACATTACTTCATAACTACCCGTCACGTTTACTCTACTTAAACCGAATAAACTTGCACATAAGGTCCTTGGCCGAACCTTACTAAAAACAAGTCAACCAAAATCTTAGTATTTATCTTGTGTATAACCTTATTTACCTTCCAAAAATCACAAAAACATCAAACTCTTAATGTTTATGTACAAGGCCGAATCTTAACATGATCCAACCTCCAACTCATTCATTTCAATCACTCACACGGCATTTGTTCAATTCTTTAGACAAATCTATGTTTGGCCATTGTACTCATGAGCATTAAAATTTATAATTTGACTACTTAAACCCTTCTCTTCAACAATTCTTCATAAAACATAAAGATTATAACCCAATCTCATCCTTTAATAACTAAAACCGAATGCTCAAGCCATCACCAAGATTTCAAAATTTTGCCATGGGTTGTGTAAGAAATTAGCTAATTAACTAGAAACAAGTTTAAAATTTAAGAGTCTAACACAACATACTAACCTCCCCTTAAGCTCAAGGTGACCGAAACCTCTCTTTTTCCTTTCTTCAATTCGGCCAAGAAGAACCAAAGAATGAAGCCCCTTTTTTTCTTCTAGTTACGACAAAATGGGGGAACAACCACACACATTTTTTTTGTTTCTCCTCCTACTAACACTAATATTTTATTGCCCATGTTCTTTATTCTATTATTCCTAACATAAAGTATTAACCCAACACGTTTATGACATGTTTTAGCCATAACTTTTTGTCCACCCTCATGCTCATGGCCGGCCACTACTAATTAGGGGGGGAAATTGACATGCAAGTCCACCCTTTTGATTACATGCACTAATAGATCCTTATAGATTAACCTATCACATTTCAAAAGTGTCACACATAAGTCCTATTAACTAAATTCACATGCAATTAACTAAATCGAAGCTTTAAACTTTCACACATTCATATTCACATATTTTAGACAATAAATATCATATTTAAATAATTTGGTGACTCGGTTTAGCGGTCCCGAAACCGCTTTCCGACTAGGGTCACTTTAGGGCTGTCACAACTCTCCCCTACTTAAGAAATTTTCGTCCCCGAAAATCTTACCGGTAAATAGGTTTGGGTAACGTTCTTTCATAGAGTTCTCGGTTTCCCAAGTAGCTTCTTCGATTCCGTGTTTGAGCCATAACACTTTTACTAATGGAACCCTTTTGTTTCGCAACTCTTTCACTTCACGAGCTAGGATACGAATCGGTTCTTCTTCATAACTCATGCCGGATTGAATTTTAACCTCTGATGGATTAATTAGTGTGATGGATCAGATCTATAACGTCGAAGCATCGAAACATGAAAGACGTCGTGAATCTTTTCAAGTTCAGGGGGCAAAATCAATCTATACGCAACTGGACCAATTCGTTCGGATACTTCATATGGCCCTATGAACCTTGGACTCAGTTTTCCCTTACGGCCAAATCTGACTCAGTTTTCCCTTACGGCCAAATCTGAGTATCTTTTTCCAAGGTGACACCTTAAGAAATACTTTGTCTCCCACCTGATACTCAATATCTCTTCGTTTTAAATCTGCGTACGACTTCTGACGATCTGATGCTGCCTTTAGACTTTCACGAATTATCTTTACTTTCTGTTCATCATCTTTGATTAAAGCAACTCCGAAAATTTTACTTTCATCGAGCTCGGTCCAAAACAATGGTGTTCGGCATTTTCGACCGTACAAAGCCTCGTAAGGCACCATCTTAATGCTTGACTGAAAACTATTGTTGTAAGCGAACTCAATCAAAGGTAGATACCGTTCCCATGAACCACTAAACTCAAGGATGCAGCATCTCAACATATCCTCGAGTATCTGAATTATCCGCTCGCATTGATCATCGGTTTGGGGATGAAAAGCGGTGCTAAAATGCAAGTTGGTACCCAAGGCTTCTTGCAATTTCTTCCAAAATCGCGAGGTGAATCTCGGATCTCTATCCGATACAATAGAAATAGGTACCCCGTGTAATCTCACAATCTGAGAAACATACAATTCAGCAAGTTTATCCAATGAAAAATCCGTACGTACGGGGATGAAGTGAGCCGACTTAGTCAGTCTATCAACAACAACCCAAATCGCATCTTTCTTACGTGCCGATACTGGGAACCCAGATACAAAATCCATCGTGACTCGATCCCATTTCCATTCAGGTATCATGATCGGCTGAAGTAAACCCATCAGCACTTGATGTTCCGCCTTCACTTGCTGACATATTAAACACTTCGAAACAAAATCGGAAATGTCTCGTTTCATACCATGCCACCAAAACTGACGTCTCAGATCGTTGTACATTTTCGTACTCCCCGAGTGAATTGACATTCGGCTACAATGAGCTTCGTTCAGAATCATCGAAATGAGTTCTGAATTTCTTGGAACACACAAACGACTTCTGAACCTCAAACAATCGTCAGCATCAATTTGAAACTTTGATTCCATATTCGGAACACATTCAGCCTGTTTTGCAACCAATTCATCATCGACTTTCTGAGCTTCACGAATTTGATGAATCAATAATGGTTTGGCCTTTAATTCAGCTACTAACACATTGTCGGGTAGAACAGACAAGTGTGCATTCATCGCTCGTAAAGCAAACAGTGATTTCCGGCTTAAGGCGTCCGCAACCACATTAGCCTTTCTCGGGTGATAATCAATGACAAGCTCATAATCTTTCAACAACTCAAGCCAACGCCTTTGTCGCAGATTCAAGTCTCGTCGAGTCATCAAATATTTGAGACTTTTGTGATCCGAATATACATGGCACTTCTCACCAAATAAATAATGTCGCCATATTTTCAAGGCGAACATGATGGCAGCTAGTTCGAGATCATGGGTCGGATAATTTTTCTCGTGTGGCTTCAATTGTCTCGACGCATAGGCCACAACTCGACCTTCTTGCATCAATACGCAACCCAACCCAAGTAGGGAGGCATCACTATAAATGACAAACTCTTTGCCTGATTCGGGCTGCACTAGAATTGGAGCTTCAGTCAAATAAGTTTTCAGTTGATCAAAACTTTTCTGACATTTTTCCGTCCATTCGAACTTAACATCTTTTTGAAGTAGCCTCGTCATTGGTATGGCTATCATCGAGAAACCTTTTACAAACCATCGGTAGTAACCGGCAAGTCCCAAAAAGCTCCAAACCTCAGTAATATTTCTCGGAGGCTTCCAGTTAAGTATGGCTGAAACTTTGCTCGGATCAACTCGAATACCCGATTCGGATACCACATGGCCCAAGAAGCTCACCTCTCTTAACCAGAACTCACACTTACTGAACTTAGCATATAACTACTTATCTCGTAAAATCTGCAACACTAACCTCAGGTGCTCAGCATGCTCGGTTTCATCTCTTGAGTAGACCAAGATGTCATCGATAAACACAACTACAAACCGATCCAAATACGGTCTAAAGATCCGATTCATCAAATCCATAAATACCGCAGGGGCATTAGTGAGCCCAAACGGCATCACTAAGAATTCGTAGTGACCGTATCTCGTTCTGAAAGCAGTTTTGGGTATATCCGAATCTCGAATTCGCAACTGATAATAACCCGATCTCAAATCTATCTTTGAAAACACCGAGGCTCCCTTTAGTTGATCAAACAAATCGTCAATACACGGTAACGGATATTTATTCTTTATTGTCACTTTATTCAGCTGACGATAGTCGACGTACAACCTCATGGTTCCGTCATTCTTTTTCACAAACAATACTGGTGCACCCCAAGGTGAGAAACTTGGTCGAGCGAAACCCCTATCCGTCAACTCTTGCAACTGAGCTTTCAACTCTTTTAACTCGGTTGGTGCCATACGATACGGAGCTATCGAAATCGGTGTAGTCCCAGGTACAAGCTCAATACCAAACTCTACCTCCCGAACAGGTGGTAAACCCGGTAATTCTTCGGGAAAAACATCTGGGTATTGACAAACCACTGGCACAGATTCAGGCTTCTTTTCTAACTCTTTGTCATCAAGTACATACGCAAGGTATGCTTCGCACCCCTTTCTTACATATTTCTGAGCCAACATCGATGATATTACAGCTGGCGACCCCTTCAAGTCAGTAGACTCAACTCGAATCATCTCATTATTTGCACACCTCAAATCGATAGTTTTTCTTTTGCAATTCACAACTGCATCATGAACGGTTAGCCAATCCATACCGAGGATAACATCAAATTCATCAAACGGTAAAGGCATCAAATTGGCCGGAAAGCAGGAACCTCTGATTTCTAAGGGACATTTCTTACACACTTTGTCGACAAGCACATAACGACCCAAGGGATTTGACACCCGAATTACGAACTCAGTAGACACAACAGGTAAAGTCTTACTGGTTGCTAAGGTTTCACATATATAAGAATGATTAGAACCAGGGTCAATCAAAGCAATCACATTAGTATCAAAGAGAGTAAAAGTACCGGTAATAACATCAGGCGAAGAAGCATCCTCGCGTGCACGTATAGCATAAGCTCTAGCAGGCGCACGAGCCTCAGATCTGGTTGTAGCATCTCTAGATCCTCTCTGACCGCCACTAGCATTGCCCGTGTTTCTAGACGGTCTACCCCGAGCAGTAGTAGCCCCTGGTTTCCCACTCTGATTTACATTTTGCTCAGACAGTCTCGGGCAATCCTTGATAAAATGGTCAGCTGATCCGCATTTATAACAGGAGCGTTCATGGAATCTACAACTCCCCGAATGCCATTTACCACAATACTGGCACTCTGTTCTGTCTCGACGATCGTTTCCAACACTGGCGACCGAAGTGACTCGTGTACTCACAGGGGGTCGGTCACGATCTCGTCTAGCAAAACCCGAAGCGTCTCTAGACCGGCCTAAGTCATCTCTAAATTTCTTCGATGACTGTTGGAAGGGCTTTCCCGAAGATCTCTTACGAAACTCCTTTGCTCCCATATCAGCTTTCCTTTTCTCCTTACTGAGCTCCTCGGCTTTGCAAGCTCGCTCGACAAGTACCATAAATTCTCGGATTTCTAAAATGCCAACATACAGCTTTATATCATCATTCAGTCCATCTTCGAAACGTTTACACATCACAGCTTCTGAAGAAATGCATTCTCGTGCGTACCGGCTAAGCCTCACAAATTTTCGTTCATAGTCGGTAACCGACATGGAACCTTGTTTAAGTTCAAGAAATTCCTTCCGTTTTTGGTCAATGAATCTTTGACTGATATACTTTTTTCGAAACTCAGTTTGGAAAAACTCCCAAGTTACTTGCTCTCGGGGCACAACAGAAATCAACGTATTCCACCAATAGTAGGCAGAATCACGTAGCAAGGAGATAGTACACTTTAGGCACTCATCGGGTGTGCAAGATTGCTCATCGAGTACCCGAATAGTGTTGTCCAACCAAAATTCAGCTTGCTCGGCATCATCCCTGTCAGTAGCTTTAAATTCAGTAGCCCCGTGTTTTCAGATTCTGTCAACTGGGGGCTTATTTGACCTTATTTGGTCAGTTACCGGAGGTACTGTAGGTACGGGGGTGGTATTAGTCGGGAATGGAGGTTGTGGAACAGCCGTATTAGTTCGAATGTATTGGTTGAACCAATCATTCATCACGCTATAAAAAGCTTGCCTAGCCTCATCATTCGGATTGCTAGCAATAGGTTGAGAGTCCGCCGGCACTGTCCCTTGCGCGGAAGCAGGCGCTACACTCTCAAGATCATCAGCTACCGCTCGGTCGGGATCGGGATCCATTACTATAAATAAACACATTTTCAATTGTCAGAAATCACCACACTATCAAATAATCACATAATGGCATGTATAGCTAGACCCAAACGTATTACGGTAGTCCTAGAATCGACTAAACCGTAGCTCTGATACCAATAAAATTGTAACACCCCGTACCCGAGACCGTTGCCGGAGTCGAACACGAGGTGCTAACAGACTTAATTCATTTATTTTCTCGGTCCATTTTAAAAATTTCCAGACAAGCTGGCTAACTGCGTCACTGTCACCTTAAAAATCATATCTTGAGTTCCAAAACTCGAAAACCAGTTTCGTAAATATTTCCTGAAACTAGACTCATATATCCATCTACAAATTTTTTTCTAGAATTTTTGGTCAGGCCAATTAGTACAGTTTATTAGTTAAAGTCTCCCCTATTACAGGGTTCGACTATTCTGACCTTCATGCATTACGACTTGGATATCTCCCTGTACAGGGCTTCAATACTTATGCCGTTTGTTTCTAAATAAACTAGACTCGAAAAGGAATATATACATATATGGCATGACTTCTAACTATCTCTGGTTAATTTATAATGAATTTCCTAAGTCTGAACAGGGAATCCAGAAATTGCTCTGGCCCTGTTTCACGAAAACTTTAAAATCTCATAAAATACTATTCATATGATCGTTTCATTACTTTCCTATGAAAATAGATTCATCAAGGTTCATTTACATAATTTATTCACTATTTAATTCCATTCTTACTATTTTTAGTGATTTTTTTCAAATCCACACCACTGCTGCTGTCAGTATCTATTTTTAAGGTGAACTTTACCTATTTCATGGTTTTCCATGAATCAACTAGAGTTTGTCATACATAGCATCAAAATAATCGTAAGTAACCATTCCCAATGGCTAATCGTTACCAAACATTTCCAAACCTCTTAATGAACAACATACAAAACGATTATAATGCTATGCTCAAAGTGTATATAAGCCATTTTCGCATGGCTATCCAAATTTATACAAAACAAAAGGGTACATGACCAACAACAAAAAGGGTAGTCCTATACATGCCATTTTCAGAGTTCAACCAAAAGTGTACCAAAAGGGCTTTGATAGTGTGGACAACTTCGACTTCGACAATCCCGAGTCTGATAGCTGACGAACCAAAATCTATAAAACAGAGAATCAGAGAAACGGAATAAGCATTTAATGCTTAGTAAGTTTTGAGCAATGAAATTAGGCACAACTGAAGTATAGCATTCATATAACTAAACGGATAATCTCATATACACATATTTTCAAAAATCAGTCCTACTTCACATTTCCAACCCTTATATTCATACATAAGGGATCAACTTAACCAAAGGCCGAAAGCTCATTAATCGACTGAGCGAATAATATTTAAACGGAATCACTACTCAAATGCATATACGAAACGTACCTCATAGTTGGGATTTTACGTGTGTATTAATTGAAATTACTACAGCAAGATCGCTCATTCCCAACCAAGTACCTTCGGGGTTTAGCCGGATATAGCTACTCGCTCAAATGCCTTCGGGACTTAGCCCGGTTATAGTAACTCGCACAATTACCTTCGGGACTTAGCCCGGTTATAGTAACTCGCACAAATGCCTTCGGGACTTAGCCCGGTTATAGTAACTCGCACAAATGCCTTCGGGACTTAGCCCGGAATTAGTAATTAGCACAAATGCCTTCGGGACTTAGCCCGGTTATCATCCGAATATCCATGCACATATCAATAAATCATGACACATCTCTATTTCAATTTCATAACTAGAATTCAAACACAAGTCACTTATCAAGCATTATCATTTTCGGCTCAATAGCTACATACAAGAGCATGATTTTGATTTACTTAAAACATGATCTAATCGAATCATAATCTAAGCTCCATTACTCAAAGACTTACCTCGGATGTGGTCGAACGATTTCGGTGGCTATTCGATCACTTTTTCCTTTCCCTTATCCAACTTTGATCCTCTAAGCTCTTGAGCTTAATAAACAAATAAATTTATTCAATTACTTATCCAACTTTACTATATACAAATATCTATTTATTTAGATTCATTTCGAACTAATATTAGGCAACCGATCATATATTCTCCCCATGGCGATATTCAAACATTGTAGCCAAAGGATCACAATTATCGAATGTTTAACTATGATCGGACATATGATATTACCCGTATGTCTTAAGCTAATTGCCGAACCTATTGCCTCAATTCATGTACATATCAAATATAGTAATCCTTACTTGAACTATTAACCAACCTTATCAATGAAAAATTATACTTAAAATACCATATATATATATATATTCATAAGTGCATAGATACTATGTTACCAACAATTATTTCCTTGCTTAGCAGCCGAACCAATATACACATTACTTCATAACTACCCGTCACGTTTACTCTACTTAAACCGAATAAACTTGCACATAAGGTCCTTGGCCGAACCTCACTAAAAACAAGTCAACCAAAATCTTAGTATTTATCTTGTGTATAACCTTATTTACCTTCCAAAAATCACAAAAACATCAAACTCTTAATGTTTATGTACAAGGCCGAATCTTAACATGATCCAACCTCTAACTCATTCATTTCAATCACTCACACGGCATTTGTTCAATTCTTTAGACAAATCTATGTTTGGCCATTGTACTCATGAGCATTAAAATTTATAATTTGACTACTTAAACCCTTCTCTTCAACAATTCTTCATAAAACATAAAGATTATAACCCAATCTCATCCTTTAATAACTAAAACCGAATGCTCAAGCCATCACCAAGATTTCGAAATTTTGCCATGGGTTGTGTAAGAAATTAGCTAATTAACTAGAAACAAGTTTAAAATTTAAGAGTCTAACACAACATACTAACCTCCCCTTAAGCTCAAGGTGACCGAAACCTCTCTTCTTCCTTTCTTCAATTCGGCCAAGAAGAACCAAAGAATGAAGCCCCTTTTTTTCTTCTAGTTACGGCAAAATGGGGGAACAACCACACACATTTTTTTTGTTTCTCCTCCTACTAACACTAATATTTTATTGCCCATGTTCTTTATTTTATTATTCCTAACATAAAGCATTAACCCAACATGTTTATGACATGTTTTAGCCATAACATTTTGTCCACCCTCATGCTCATGGCCGGCCACTACTAATTAGGGGGGGAAATTGACATGCAAGTCCACCCTTTTGATTACATGCACTAATAGATCCTTATAGATTAACCTATCACATTTCAAAAGTGTCACACATAAGTCCTATTAACTAAATTCACATGCAATTAACTAAATCGAAGCTTTAAACTTTCACACATTCATATTCACATATTTTAGACAATAAATATCATATTTAAATAATTTGGTGACTCGGTTTAGCGGTCCCAAAACCGCTTTCCGACTAGGGTCACTTTAGGGCTGTCACACCACTGCTGAGCAGCAGTCCACCACTCAGCCGACTCCTCTTGCAGCTGGTAGCGTTTCAATCCCGTACGGTCTTTCCCTCACGGGTTCAGCAAAAAGAAGCACCCTTTTGCGCATAACGCTATTCAAACCTGGGGCCTCCAAGTTGCCCAGCACGCTACTGGCCACTGGGACCCGCATTTGTTTTCAATAATATACCGTCACATTTTACCTGCTGAAGTCCCGTTCATTTTAAAAAACATACCTACGCCTCGACTTGAACCCCAAACCTCCATCCGCCTTGCGCCCACGCCCATGCTGCTGGCCACTACACCAGGCTTCCTTCCTTGCTAATATATGGTCACAATAAATTATAAACCTTACCTGCTTTAGTTCTGGCCCACTTTAAAAATAAAACAGGATTTGCTCGCGTACGGAATCGAACCTGCGCCCTCTCCATATGTCCAGCATGCTGCTGCCACTGCGCCACAGGCGCTCTTTATGTTAAATTATACTCGTAACTTCTCTTAACCCTTATTCTAGCCACGATCTGCATATTTAAAAAAACCCAAATTGCGTACGCCACGCCTTGAACCCAGGGTCCTCCTAGCGTCCTCCTAGCGTCCTTAGCCACTGGGCCAGATGCCTACTTGTGCTAAAACTGAGCCCTAACTTATTAATGAAGCCTACTGCCCAGATTCCCTTAAGAGGCCAAATTAAAACAATTTTTTTCCTAGAGTTTAAACACCAAAACAACAATACTTTTATAACTATTATCTTCTTTTTTTTTCCATATAATAATAATTATAAAAATTTTATAAAAATTTCAAATATCAATAATACAGTAAATAATAATAATAATTTTCATAAAAAAAATTTTCAAACATACTTACAGTAATATTTTTCTAATAATAATAATAATTTTATCTCATAATACTAATTAAAATTTCATAAAAATTTAAAATATCCGTAATAATAAATATAGTAAAAATTTTGTAGTAGTAAAAATTCTTTCTTAACGATAATAATTAAAACTTCTTAATTATTCAGGTTTTCTTCAATCCGGATCCCAGACTCAAAGCCCAACTCTTCTAGGCCCAATTTTTGGGGCGTTACAACTATGCACTTTCCTTAGAATAGTCTGTCTCAAATCAGAGTCGTTCGGTAAACAAACTCGTCCTCGAAAACACAGAGCCCCATTACTATTTAGCCCAAAATTAGACGTACTACCATCTTTTATCTAACAAAAATGCAGAATCAGAGACTTATCCCTCAACTATTTAACCCAAATCTGATCAATCCAAGTCGACTTAACTTCTAGCTCAGCTAGCAGACTCCCATCCTCAAATAGACTTAGGCGAGTAAACATTACCCTCAAATCAGACATTGCTTTACGACTAAGAGTGTCGGCCACCACGTTGGCCTTACCGGGATGATACTTTATAGTGCAATCGTAATCCTTGAGTAGCTCAATCTATCTACACTGCCTAAGGTTCAACTCCTTTTGAGTAAGGAGGTATTTTCAAATCTTTAAGGCAAAAACCACATCAGTTAACTTGAGATCGTGGGTCGAATAGTTTCTCTCGTGTGACTTAAGCTGTCGAGACGCATAAGCCACAACCTTACCATCTTGCATCAGAACACATCCCAAACCGACATGCGATGCACCACTATAAACGACGAACTCCTTACTTAATTCAGGCTGCATCAGACCAGAAGCCTGAGCTAAAATAGATTTGAGCTTCTCAAAGCTCAATTGCTACTCATCAGTCCAAACAAAATGAACGTTCTTGCGTAATAGCTTAGTCAGAGGAGCTGCAATCAATGAGAACCCTTCGACAAACCTACGGTAGTAACCTGTAAGACCCAAAAAGCTTCGGATTACAGAAACATTCTTAGGTTGGTTCCAATCAAGTACAACTTCAATCTTTGTAGGATCAACTCGGATCCCTTTCGTAGAAACCACATGCCCTAGAAATGTTACTTCCCTTGACCAAAATTCACACTTGCTCAACTTATCGTAGAGCTATTTCTCTCGAAGTATCTGAAGAACTACTCTGATATGCTCATCATGATCATCTTTGGTCTTAGAGTACATCAGAATGTCATCGATGAAAACCATGACGAACTGATCAAAATACGGTTGGAAAACCTGGTTCATTAGATCTATAAATGCAGCTAGAGCATCCATCAAACCAAAAGGCATGTCTAGGAACTCGTAGTGCCCATAATGAGTCCTAAAAGCCGTCTTATGAACATTAACTTCCTTAACCTTAAGCTGATGATACCTAGAACGAAAGTTTATCCTAAAAAATACCGAAACCCTACGAAACTGATCAAACAGGTCGTCGATCCTTGGAAGTGGGTACTTATTCTTCACAGTTAGCTTATTCAACTGTGGATAATCGATGCACATTCTGTGGATAATCGATGCACATTCTCATAGTACTGTACTTTTTCTTTACAAACAAAATAGGTGCCTCCACGGAAACACACTAGGACAGATAAAAGCATGATCCAAAAAGCTCATGAAGCTGAGCATTTAGCTCCATAAGCTCCTTCGACACCATATGATAAGAAGCGATGGACACCGGAGCTATACCCGATAAAAGCTCGATGCCCAAATCAACTTTCTGATTTAGAGCTATGCCTAGTAACTGCTCGAGAAAATATCCGAAAATTCTTTAACTATTACGATGTTCTCAATAGAAAAGTCCACAAAAGCTGAAACACTTACATAGGTCAGGTACGTTTCACACCCTTTCTAAACCAGTTTTTTCTACCACAAGAGCGGAGATTACATTGGATAAGTAATCCTGATGCTTGTCGATCACAACCACCTCCACATTATTTTCAGATCTCAGAACTACCCTCTTAGTAGCATAATCCAGATTGGCTCGATGCTCTACCAGCCAGTCCATACCCAGAATCAAATTAAATTCTCCAAACGGTAACTCTATTAGTTTAGCCGAAAATACAACCCCTTGTATTTCTAGCAGAACATTTTTATATAGTGTATTCACTCAAACAGATTAACGCAATGGACTCAGTACAAAAATCTCACCAGAAGTACTCTCAATAGGAATCCCCAAATTATCAGAAACATAACTAGCTATATAGGAGTCTGTTAACCCTATGTCTATCAGTGCAAAATAAGGTGCATCAAAAATAAGAAATGTACTTGTAATCACATCTGCAGCATCTCTGTCCTCATGACACCTAGTAGCATAGACCAATGTAGGCTGCCTCACCTCAGTCTGATTAGCACCTTTGTTCGGTGCTCTCTGTCCACTTCTCACACCATTACCATCCCTGGCCGAACCACAACCCCTAGGTGGCCTCGAAACTGCCTTATGAGGCTAAACAAAACCCATAACTAGAGCTTGCATATGACCGAAATGCTATGGGAAATCTTTGATATGGTGTTCCAACTATCTACAACATAGACACGCTCCCAACCTCCTCCAACACTCGCCCGAATGATGCCTACCACAGTCATTGCATGATTGAGCCACAGTAAGAGCTATTAAAACTCTAACTCTAGAAGGTCTATCAGGTCTGGCCCATTTCTTAAGCCTCTGAATAGAACTAGAAGGCTCTGAATCTCTCTTACTCCTACCTCTTTCACGATCCTTGTTCTGGCACTCAACACGCTTAACCTCTTCGGCGATTTTTTCCTTGTCCACTAGAACGAAGAACTTTTGCTCCCTCTACTGAGCAATCAAAACTCTTAGATTGTCCATCAGACCATCCTCAAAGTGAACACATTTTTCAAATTCAGATGCCACCATCCCTCAAGCGTAGCGGCTTAATCTCAGAAATTCGACCTTATACTTGGCCACAGTGTTGTCTCTCTAGGTGAAATTCATGAACTCACGTCTGCGAGCATCCACATAACTCGCTTCCAGATATTTTCTTTGGAAAGCAGTCTTCAAATACTCACAATTTACCTGATCTAGTTGAGTACCCTCCTCAATCGCTAACCACTACTGGTATGCCTCATCGTGAAGCAGAGATACTGCACCCTTCAGTTTTTGCTCAGGAGTGCAGTCAATATCATTCATTATCCTCTCTGTGGCCTCTAACCAGTATTCGGCCATAGTCAGGGCAATTCCAGTGACACCCCTAAACAGCTCAGCACCATTAGACTGGAGTCATTCAGTTACTGACCCATGGCTCCTAAAACCAGAATGGGGTTTAGTGACCCTCTCCAACACTCTCAGCATAGCTTGGGATAGTTCGTCGTCCCCATCTGAGCAGCTTTGAGACCCCGTCTCAGCAGTAGATGTAGTCGGTGTCTCGCTCGTGTCCAAATTAGGCATACTGCCCATTGATAAAGACACAGCTCGAGTCCCTCTACGGTGCTCGCCGCGTCCACGAGTACCATGACCACGTATTCCTCGAGCACTCATCGTAATCAAAGATTTATCTACATTACAAAATTTTATACATCACTTTTAGTGTTTATTATCGATCATTTTATGCTTTAAATATTTATCAGAAGTTTCAAAAATTTCAAAAGTTTCAGTCCCTAACTAACTCAGTGTAGTTTTAGACAGTTCAGAGTTTTCTAACTACATTTTTTCTAAGTTCAAAAGTACTTATAAGTTTGGAATTAGAGTCTTGGTGTACCACATGCTTTACTAAAAAAAAAAATAAACTTTGCTTGAAAACTAGTTTTTTTTTTACAAATAAAATTTTGAACCCAAAATTTCACTGCCTGAGTTTTGCAACCTGACTCTGATACCACTAAATGTAACACACCAAACTCAGCCTAGACATTATGACTAGATCTAGAGATGTTACAAAGAAAAGCTAGAAATCTATATTTTTCTTTAAAAACACTGTACCTTTTAATTTTAAAAATATATTATTATACTCATTAGTGGAAACCATCGATTGTTTAATCTTTTAAATAAAATGATTTTTTGCAGAAGAAGTTTAAAAGTCATTATATTTTTGGAAAACCGAGTTTATTTTCTTGAAAACGTCTATTTGCATAGAAGGGTTGTTTTTATAAGTTGTTTTGTCGAACATCGCAAGAAGCTCAAATCAAATCCAAATCCAAATCCAAAAATAAAACCCAAAAGTCCAGAGAGTCCCAAAATCACATAACTCTCAAAAACCAAGAAATTAAATAAAACTTTTAAAGTAAATGAAGTTTACGGAAAAGTGGTCACAATTGAGCCTCTGTCGCATCGACTTGCCTAAGTTTAAGGATTACCTGAACAGAACAGACAAACAGAAAGTGAGTTTTAAGAACTTAGTCTGTAACTCAATGAAAACATAAATAAAAATTTGATCGCATAACAGAACAAATACAGACATAAATCGCTTTTCAGAATAAGATTTTCAATAGAGTCATACTGAAACAGATATGTGTAGTCCTACCCCATCCTCTACACACCAATTGTGACCATCCCATCGCACCATGTGGGGTATAAAACTGTAACACCATTAACCTGTAACCGTTGTTAGAACAGTGTTTCAGAGTATTACCAGAACATTCAGAATATTTTTTAGATAATTCCTATAAATTACTATTCATCTATCGAGATTATTGAAAACGTCCCTTAATTGGACCCTCGAGGCCCAATACGAGCATTAGAATCAAGTCGGGACTTAATCAGAAACTCATAATTTTTTTTGCGACATTTCAAAAATTTTCCAAGGTACAGGGCTCACACGCTCGCATCCCTAAACCGTGTAACTCTCTAATTTTTAAGGCATGAAGAAATTGAAGTCACACGGCCAAGTCACACGTCCCTATACCAGGCCGTGTGGCAAATTTTATTTTCGAAATTTAGGTGTGGTTTTCACACGGTCGTGTAACACGCTCGTGTTCAAGGTCATGTCAACCACAAGGCTGAGACATATGCCCTTGTCTTAGCTCGTGTGCCCAATTCTGAGCATTCTGTTTCTCATTTTTTAAAGGCAGGGGACACACGGATGGACCACATGCCTATGGGACAAGCCGTGTATCTACCCATGTGGACAAAATAAAGTAATTTCCTAGCCCCATTTGTCACCCAAACTTACCATTTTCTGTACCAAAACTCACAAGTATATATCGACCAATCCAACACCATATTTACATACAATTTGCCATCAATCATGTGGTATTATCTCATGCATCAAAGGATATAAACTTACTCTTAACATAAACTCATATGCTAACATAATTCTAACAAACTAACACATAATAAGCACTTATGTGATTACCAAAATATTACTTCAATAATAGCCAAACTTAGACCATCACTAGCCACTCCAATGGCTAGATTACAAAACAACAATTACAAGCCATCATTGGCCAAATAAGCTTATACATGCCATTATACCAAAACGAGATTTCTATTTATAACCAAATGAAATAATGGATAATGTGATGATTGCTCCAACCGACTTCCAACCTTTACGAGCTTTGAGCACTATAAAACAGGGAAAATTAAACGGAGTAAGCATTTTATGCTTAGTAAGTTTGTATAACAGAAAATAAACTTACCGGTCATATTTACTAATACAAGCATACATAATTTACATTCCATCGATTTTGGGTAAGCTATCTAAAAACACATACACTTATTCAAAAGGTTAGTCACTTAATCACATATGAATATTAAGTAGAGATAGATGAACTCATCACATTACAAGCTTCTATTAATTTCACCTTTCCACACTTCAAGGGTGTTTTTCTGTCAAACTATTGAAATATCGATGGATGTTCGGGTAATATACACATGTGCAAAAGTACCAATTAGGGTACATAATAAAAAGGCACACTCTTGAGTCGTACATTTTACAGTAGGATTACTAGTCCAAGCTAAATCCTATCCGTATTATATGCTCTAGAGAGCTTAATATGGATTACCCGTTTAGGCTAAATCCAATTTATAACCTAAGCTCAAAAGGGCTTACATTAAAATTACCTGTCCGGGCTAAATTCTATCTGCAACATATGCACTATTATTCTTAACCTATCAAAATTCAACATTCAACCAGAACATGATAATTTGTCCATATTACACAACTTAAGACTACTTCATTATGTATATATCATCTCACATATATCAACACAATCATACAATTCAATTCAAGCATATTAACATAAATTTTGAAGTTACACGAACTTACCTTGAAAATGGTTCGTATTTAAATTTCAACTAATCTGAAACCTTTTGCTTTCCTCGATCTAGTTCCGTGGTTGGTCTTTCCGAATCTATACGGGTAAATTTAACTATTAATCTATCACATTTCATATACAATTTCATCCTATTACATCCTAGGCAAAATTACCATTTTACCCCTATCTTTTTCAAAAATTCTAATTTCATTCGTAAGCCTAGAAAATAAAATTCATGAAATTTAACCCTCTTTCTAAGCCTACCAAAAATTTACATATTACACTTACAGCACATACATTTCATAAATTTTAGAATTTTCCATGGGTTTTACCATTTTTTCATTTGTCCCTAAATAAAGTTTTCATCAAAAATTACTTTGTAAAAGTTGTTTATCTATGAATAACTTTTCATTTTCCACCATATATTTCAAATTTTTAGCATATTCATCCATGACCCAAATTTCATACCTTGATAACTTTTCAAATAAATCCCCTAAATATAAAGATTAGGCTATCTCATTTCTAAAAATATATAAATTACTAAAAACGAGACTTGATTTCATACCTTATTAAGCTTGAAAAGTTTTATTCCTCTCTCCTAGGGTTTTCATAGAAAAATTAGGGAATATGATATCGAATTAGATGATTTTTTTTCTTTTTAATTAATTATCATATAATAATTTTGTTGATTTCCAATTTAGTCCCTACCCTTTTCTAATTTTTCCATGGATGAGTCATTAAAATATCTACCAACTACTCTTCAATGGTCTAATTATCATATAAGGACCTTAAGTTTTGAATTCCATTGGTATTTGATACCTATAGCTACTAGAACCCAACTTTTGCATTTTATGCAATTTAGTCCTTTCCTTAATTAAATACACAATCGGTAAAATTTTCATACCAAAATTTTCATGTGACCTTCCTATCATGATAAAAACCATAAAATAAAATAAAATAAAATAAAATAAAATAAAATAAATTTTTATTTTTGGCTCGGACTTGTGGTCCCAAAACCACTGTTCCGATCTTATAAAAAATGGGCTGTTACAACTCTCCCCCATTAGAAAATTTTGTCCTCGAAAATTCTTACCAGAAAAGAGGTTAGGGCATCGTTTCCTCATGGTATCCTCAGGATCTCAGGTAGTTTCCTCTAATCCATGCCATTGTCAGAGAACTTTTACCAATGCCACCTTTTTATTTCTTAGCTTTTTCATCTCATATGCCAGTATTTTAATCGGTTCCTCATTGTAAGTCATATCAGGTTAAATCTCAACTTCTATTAGAGTAATAACGTGTGAAGGTTCTGATCGATATCATCGTAGCATGGAGACATGAAATACATTATGAATTTATGAAGCACTGGTGGTAATGTTAACCGATATGCAACAAGCCCGATTCTTTCAACGATCTCATATGGCCCGATGAACTGTGGACTCAGTTTTCCTTTATGGCGAAATTGGAGAACTTTCTTCCAAGGTGACACTTTCAAGAATACTTTATCACCAACCTAAAATTCTATCTCGTTCCGCTTTAAATCGGCATAAGACTTTTGACGGTCTGAGGCCGCTTTCAAACTGTCTTTAATTATCTTCACCTTTTTTTTAATTTCCAGAATCAAATCAACTCCATGTATCTTTTTCTCACTTAACTCTATCCAATACAATAGAGTTCTACATTTATGACCATATAGAGCCTCATACGGTGCCATTCTAATACTGGACTGACTTTTATTGTAAGCAAATTCAACCAAAGGTAAGTATTTTTTCCAGTTACCTCCAAGTTCAAGTATACAACACCGAAGCATGTCTTCTAAAATCTATATCACACACTCAGATTGTCCATCTGTTTGAGGATGGAATGCAGTACTAAAGTGTAAACGAGTGCCCAGAGCTTCTTGCACCTTATTCCAAAATCGGTATGTAAACTGGGGATCTCTATCTGAAATAATAGAGATTCGAACTTCGTGTAGCCTTACAATCTCAGGTACACACAATTCAGCCAATCTATCCAATGAAAAATCCATACATACCAGGATAAAGTGTGCAGACTTCGTTAAACAATCGACAATCACCTAGATGACATCCTTCTTTTTCAGTGATAAAGGAAATCCCCTTACAAAATTCATGGTAACTCTTTCCTATTTCCATTTTGATATTGTAATTGGCTGTAGTAATTTCGAAGGTACTTGGTGTTCAGCCTTCATGTAACAGCCGATTTTGGCTAAATCAAAATAGTGGTTTCAGAACCACAAATCTGAGGTTATAAAATTACTTTACTATTATTTTTGATGTTTACAGCATGTGAATATATATGTGTGAAAATTTCGTGAACTAATTTTATCGTTTAAGTGATTAATTTGAGAAAAAGGACTAAATCGCGTAAAATGTAAAAGTTGCATTCTATATGATAAAAGTGTCTATTTGCTATGGCTTATTAAACGTGAAGTCCTTATGTTGTAAATAGACCATTGATAGTGGGAATGGATATAAATGGTCTTATATTTGATGTTTTAAAATGGTTTTAATTAGGGTTAAATTGGTAATTTGGTTATTAATGTTATTATTAATAAAAGAAAACCAAAATTTGGCTTCATTATCATCATATTCCACTGAAAATCAAAAGAAAATAAAATATTGAAGCTTCGACACTTGTGTGGCTTAATTGAGGTATGTTCTGAGCTCGATTTTTGATGATTTCTAGGTTTTTATGATCGTTGCTTCGTATTCGAGCTAGCCCTTGCCTTAATTTTTGAATTGGTTAATGATTTTGGAAGTTTCCATTGATGAATTCATGTGTTTTATGATGTTTGATGATGAATTATGAAAGCTTGGTGCTTGATATATATGTTTTGTGAAGTGATTTTGAGTAAAAATGCATATTAGAGATTAAATTGAGAAAAGTGTAAATTGAGGGGTTAAATTGTGAAGTAGATGAAAGTTTTAGGCTGCTAGGGGTCCTTAGGAAATTTGCCTGGCATGTAATTGAATTTAATTGTGTGAATTTTGTGTATTTTTAAAATAGGGACTAAATTGTATGAAATGTGAAACTTTAGGTGCTTAAGTGAAAAAATTCCAAAATATGTGTTTGTGAACTAAATTGAAAGATTATGTGATTAAATGAGTTGAATTTGTTATAAAATAGATCAAGAAAAGAGGAACTTGAACTTAGATCGAGGCAAAGATAAAGTACTGGACTAATCAACTAGTTCCGTCATTTTTACATCCGAGGTAAGTTCGTATGTGATAAATATTGTTACAATTATATTTTGAATGATTTAATATCGCATAAATTGTATACATGAGACTACGGTCATGTATGACGACAAATTTACTATGTTTGGCACTTAATGTGCGTTTGATATAGTGTCAACTATATATATAGCACTTCGTGTGCGAATGTGGCACTAAGCGTGCGATACCGAGATAGCTTCGGTTTAATGTGATGGCACTAAGTGTATGATATCTTTATAGCTTTGGCGAATCATTTTTGTACTAAGTGTGCGAGTTCTTAGAGTATTGAAAGATTTTTGAATGATTTAATGTATTGAACAAAGAGGTGAGAATGAAATAAATAAATATGGAAAAGTACAGGTACGTACGATACCTATGTGGTAGTTGTTACTATGTGTATGAAGCTTGATGGATTTGTATATATATGATAAATGGTCATGGATTAGAATTGAATGATGATATGAGACTTACTAAGTGTTTATTAATTGATGATTTGCATAATATGAACTGTAGAGTAAATATTTAGTATGAACTTACTAAGCTATGAAGCTTAGTGTGTGTTATTTGTCTTTGTTTTATAGATTATCGAAGCTAGATCAGACATTGGGGATCATCAAGAACCATCATCACAATATTAACTACTTGTTGGTATTTTTGGATGCTTGTAAATATGGTATATGACATGTATAGGCTAGTGAGTTGATTATATGATTTGAGATTTGATATAGCCATGAGATTTGGCTAACTTCTGTTGAAAATGTGGGTATGTATTTGGTCATTTAAGTTAGCCTAATTGATGTGCATAATGCCTTATATATTTTGGCTTGTTTTAAGTATGTTGTCCTTAGTAGTTGATATAGTTTAATGCTGTGTTTTGTGATATGAAATAGTTGATAATATGATGAATTAATGTATATGGAACTTATGCAAGTTGTGATGATTTTGGCATAATGATTTGATAGGTTTTGAATGTGGAATTGAGTAGTTGGAATGGTTAATGATAAATGGCATGATATGTGTGTGAATTGGTATGTTTTGGCTGCTTATAAGTGTATGGTAATGGTTCCAAATTGGTTACTATGTGTGTATGAGAAAAGGGTGGCAAATTGGCTTTGCAAGTAGCCTATTTTTGTCTACACGAGCAGAGACACGGGTGTGTGTCTCATCCTTATGTGACACATGGTCATGTTACACGACTGTGTGTCCCCTGGGTACCCTTCAAATTAAAGTCAGTATACCCTACAGGTTTGGCACGGCTTAGACACACGGGCGTGTCCATTAGTCGTGAGTCGCACACGAGCTAGCACATGGGCGTGTGGTCGGCTGTGTGACCCAAGTTAGTAACCTCCCTAGTTTTCCCATGGCCATGGCACACGGGCGTGTCTCCGGCCGTGTGGCACAAGTCAGTATGTATGCCCTATTTTCACCCGACCTATGACACAGGCGTGTTTGGTCGCCATGTGAGGCACACGGCTTGTTCACACGGGGGTATGACCCTGAATTAAAGAAAAAATTTCTAAGTTTCCTAAAGTTTACATATGTTATCGGTTTAGTCTCGAACCACTTCTAAGCATGTTTTAAGGTTTCGTAGGACCTTATTAGGGACAATGTGTTTGATATGAATGGATTTTAATTACGATTACACAAATGTATGAATTATGTTGTGGTTGATCGGTAATGCCTTGTAACCCTATTTCAAAAATAGATACGGGTTAGGGGTGTTACATTTAATTGGTACTAGAGCTACGATTTAGTCGATTCTAGGACTAATGTAGCGAGTGAGAGTCTAGCTATACATGCCATATATATAAACTGCGATAGTGTGATGATTCCTTACATTTAAAATGTGTTTTTATATAGTAAATGGATCTCAAATGAGCAATAGTTGATGATGTGGAAAGTAATGCGCCTGCTCCCACTCAAGGGGCAGTTCTGGCTGATTCTAGGCCTATTTCTAGTAGTCAAGGGGGAGAGGCTAAACAAGCCTTCTTCCAAATGATGTGTGAGGGGTTAACGAAATTCGTACAAATGAATCCGACTGCTCAACAACCTCAACCCCCACTTGTTCCTCAACAAGTCCCAGTTGTGCCACAAGTGATAGATCCGATTTGATTGAGTAAGCCGCCAGTGGATAAGATACGTAAACACATGGCTGAAGAGTTTCGGGCTACAATTGATGATGATGCTGAGAGAGTTGAGTTTTGGCTCAAGAATACGATCAGAGTATTAGAGGAATTGTCTTATACTCTAGATGAATGTATCAAATGGGTGGTATCTTTGCTTAGAGATAATGCATATCATTAGTGGAAAATGTTGACATCGGTGGTTCTTAGAGAACGGGTTACCTGGGAATTCTTTCAAGCCGAGTTTCGAAAGAAATACATAAGATAGAAATTTTTTAATCAGAAACATAAAGAGTTTCTGGAGTTGAAACAGGTTCGAATGGCTGTGACAGAATATGAAAGAGACTTTGGATGTTTGAGCAAGTATGCTCGGGAATATGTTTCCACTGAAGAGAACATAATTAAACGAGTTGTTAATGGGTTGAAAGAAGATATAAAGTTGTTAGTTGGGATACTTGAGTTCAAGGAATTTGTAGTATTGGTAGAGGGTGTTTGTAAAGCCGAGAATCTTAGCAAAGAAAAGAGAAAAGATGATTTAGAGGCAAGAGATTCGATGTAACACCCCTTATGTAACACCCCATACCTATAACCCATGTTGGAATAGAATACGAGGCATTACTTATCTTGATCTCATGCGCACAAACTTTCACAAGTCACCCAAACTAGGTCCAATTTAAAACTTTCAATTTCTACTTTAGACCTCTTGTGATGGGCCTACGAGCCCCTAATCGACCATTGGGGACTATTCGGGATCAACCCGGGCCCTTAACCCATATATAGAAAATTTGACTTTGAAATAAGGCATACACCCTTATGGAAGGACAACACGTCTATGTGGCCTTTTTCAACATGAGCGTGTTTATGGCCTGTGTGGCTCACACGGCCTATGCAATACAGGGACACGCCCATGTCCTCCACCTGTGTGGAATTAATTCTAATTTCACACTTATAGGGGTTTTCACACGGCCTTGACACGCCCATGTCCTAGCCTGTGTGTAAAAAAATGGACATTCTAGTTATGATGTCAGCATCCCCAAAATATCACACGGCCATGGCACACGCCCGTGTGCTAGGCCATGTCCCTCACATGGCTGAGACACACGGCTGTGCCTCTGCCCGTGTGTTTACTATTATGCATACTGACTTGAAATTTTTATGTGCAGGGGACACATGGCTGGACCACACGTCCATGGGGCTGGTCATGTGTAAGACACATGCATGTGTGTCTACCCGTGTGGACAATATAAGACTATTTACCAAGCCTCTTTGCGACCCTTACTTACACAACCTGTACAATAACCACCAAATCCAATATAAGACTATCTCAAGCAACCAAATCATGCACAACAGACAACATTTCATTTACGCATTTTACTTAACCATGAAAATAACTTCATTCCATACAAATGGAAATGAACATTAGCCATTATTCGAGGCTTAATACAAAATGAGGGATTTATTCCGAGCTAACACATTTGGCCAAGTTAATACTAACACAAAACATAAGTCTAGTTCCCTATACATGCCATATTCAAAAATATAAATCAAACTATACCGAATGCTTTAATTGATCGTGTGATCGATATCTCTGACTTCCGTTGATCCTTGAGCTAGATAGGTGGCACTATAAGAAAAAGGAAATGAGAGGGAGTAAGCATAAAGCTTAGTAAGTTGCATATAAATAAATATACAACAACAATTTTACCATTCATTAACATGCTCATAACACAAAAATATGTGCAAGCATAACTTACTTATCACTATCCATATAAACCTCATAGCATATATCGAGCTTATATCTCATACATTTCAAATAGGTACCTGTGCCACTCACAACACGGTTATACCATTCTTATTAACTTAAAGTCATAATACTTACCGTTGAACCATTCAGAACACTACCAGATTTTCATTAATCCTCAATCATGGGTAAGGTGCCGATGCCATATCCCAGACACGATCTTACACTAGCTCATATTTCATATTGATGCCATGTCCCAGACATCGTCTTACACTAACTATCATCTCATAGCCAATGCTTGTCCTAGACATGTCTTACACTGGCTTACGTGTCAAAGGCCGAAGCATGTCCTAGACATGTCTTACACTAGCACTCGTCTCGATGCCGATGCCATGTCCCAGACATGGTCTTACACTGGCTCTCATAATATGGTTGATGCATGTCCCAGACACGTCTTACACTAGCCCACAATGACCCATATGTTATGGCATGAATATCTGATAAATTTCCTAGGTTCGAAAGAGAACTCTACTATCTCTATTATCATCATACTTTCTCAATTTCAAAATCAAGCAATTCATGCTATACTAATTCAAATACGATTTAACACATATACATTATTGATGTGGTTGTATTATTTACATATAACTTACCTCGGATTACAAAATATGGCGACTAGTCGATTTAGTTGATTTGCTTGGCTTTCCCCCGGTCTAGATTTGGATTCAGTATTTCTTGATCTATAATAACAAAATGCACTTATTTAGTCACTTTATCAATCTAGGAAATCTACAATTCATAATTGGGAAAAATGACCAATTTGCCCCTAGATTTTTACAAAATGACCATTTTACCCCTAAGCTCGAAAATCAATTTTTTAGTGACGGGAACAACTCCGATATCAATAGCTCCGTACAGAATGGCTTTGACAGAATTGAAAGAATTAAAAGCTCATTTGCAAGAGTTAACTGAAAGAGGGTTTGCAGGACCGAGTTTCTCACATTGGGGTGCTCCCATGTTGTTTGTGAAAAAGAAAGATGGCACAATGAGAATGTGTATAGACTATAGAAGTTGAATAAAGTAACGATCAAGAACAAATATCCTCTTCCTAGAATAGATGATTTGTTTGACCAATTAAAAGGGGCTATAGTGTTTTCAAAGATAGATTTGAGATTGGATTATTACCAGTTACAAGTTAGAGACTCTGATGTGCCAAAGACAACTTTCCGAATAAGGTACGAACATTACGAATTTTTAGTTATGCCTTTCGAACTAACGAATGCACCTATTGTCTTTATGGACTTAATGAATCGGATTTTCATACCATACCGAGATCAATTTGTTGTTGTATTCATAGATGACATATTGATATATTCACGAGATGAAATTGAATATACTGAGAATTTGAGAATTGTATTACAAACTCTGCATGATAAGAAGTTATATGCAAAGTTTAGTAAATGTGAATTCTGGTTACGTGAGGTTGGTTTTATGGGGCATATTGTGTCAGCATCAAGTATTCTAGTCGCTCCAAGCAAGATTTCTACAATAATAGATTGGAAGCCTTCGAGAAATGTACCTGAAGTCCATAATTTTCTGGGGTTAGCTGGCTATTATAGACGATTTGTGAAAGGCTTTTCGATGGTTGCTACTCTATTGATAAGATTGCTTCAGAAAGATGTTAAGTTTGAGTAGTCAGATAAATGTCAGAAAAGTTTTGATCAGCTAAAAGCTCTTTTGACTAAAGCTCTAATGCTAGTACAACTAGAATCAAATAAAGAATTTGTGATCTATAGTAATGCATCGTTAAATGGTATGAGCTACGTTTTGATGCAGGAAGGAAAAGTCATAGCTTATGTCTCGAGACAGTTAAAGCTGCATGAAAAGAATTACTCGACACACGATTTGGAGTTAGCAGCTATTGTGTTTGCATTGAAGATTTGGCACCATTATTTGTTTGGTGAGAAATGCCATGTTTATTCAGATCATAAGAGTTTGAAATATTTGATGACTCAGAAAGATTTGAATTTGGGACAGAGGAGATGGCTAGAATTGCTAAAAGACTATGAGTTAATAGTTGACTACCATTCGGGAAAAGCAAATGTTGTTGCTGATGCATTAAGTCGAAAATCTTTGTTTGCTCTACTTGCAATGAATACTTAGCTACTTTATCTGAGAATGACTCGATTGTAGTTGAGTTGAAAGTGAGACCATTGTTTTTACAGTAGATTTACGAAGCTCAAAAAGTCGATAATGAAATGTTAGCAAAACGAGTTCAGTGTGATTTGAACCCTGCTTTAAACTTTCAAGTTGATTTAGATGATTATTTAAGATTCAAAGGTCGAATATGTGTTCCTAGAAATTCAAAGTTGATTTAGATGATTTTGAATGAAGCATATAGTAGTCGTTTATCTGTCCATCCGGGAAGCTCGAAAATGTATAATGATTTGAAACAGCTCTATTGGTGGTATGGTATGAAACGTGATATTTTAGAATTCATTTCTAAATGTTTAATTTGTCAGCAAGTTAAAGCTGAGCATCAGGTACTGTCAGGTTTATTGCAGTCGATTATAATTTTTGAGTGGAAATGGGATAGAGTGACTATGGATTTTGTTTTGGCTTTACGACTATCTCTGAGTAAAAAAGATGCAATCTAGGTTATTGTTGACAGGATGAAAAATCGACTCATTTCATTCCAGTACAAACGGACTATTTGCTTGAAAAGTTAGCTGAGTTGTATATCTTCGAGGTTGTGAGATTACGTAAGAGTATCTATTTCTATTGTTTCAGATAGAGATCCAAGATTCACATTGATGTTTTGGAAGAAATTTCAAGATGCACTGGGTACAAAATTACATTTTAGTATCGCATTTCATCCGTAGACAGATGGTCAATCTGAGCGAGTTATTCAGATACTCGAGGATATGTTGAGATGTTGCATTCTTGAGTTTGAAGGTTCGTAGGAAAAGTATTTGTCGTTGATTGAATTTGCGATAACAACAGTTTTCAATCGAGTATTAAAATGGCATCATATGAAGCTTCAAACTGTAACAGACCGATTTAGACCCTAGTCAGAATAGTGGTTTTGAGACCACAAATCTGAGGTCAGAAAATTATTTTATTATTATTTTTGGCATCTAGAATATGTGAATTGATATTAGTTAAAAGTGGCTAGCTATTAGTTAAAAGTACTTAAGTGTTATGTCTTATTAAAGAATAGGTCCTTATGATGCAATTAGACCATAACTAAGGTTAATGGACATTAATGACCATCCATTAAGTGATTTTTATATGGTTTAATAAAGGTTATAATTGGAAATTATTATTAATATGTGTTATAATAAAAGAAAATATGTTAATGGATGATTTATTCATCCTTGTTAGTTGAAAATACAAAAGGAAAAGCAAAGAAAGCTTAAGCTAGGTTTCGGCCAAGTAGATTGGTGATTAAGATATGTTTTTAGCTCAATTTTTTACGGTTTTTACGTTTTTGTGATCGTTGCTTTGTGTTCTATCAAGCCCATGCCTAAATTTCTGATTTTGATTATGATTTTGAAAGATGCCATTGATGAATTCATGTGTTTTATGATGTTTAATGATGGATTATGAAAGCTTGGTGCTTGATACAAATGTTTTGTAAAGTGATTTTTGAGTAAAAATGCATATTAGGGATTAAATTGAGAAAAGTGTAAATTGAGGGGTTGAAATGTGAAATAAATGATAAATATGGGCTGATAAGGACTATAGGAAAATTCGATTGTGTTTGGGTTTGTTAAAATTATGTGTATTTTATGAATTTGTGAAATAGGGACTAAAATGTTAAAATGTGAAAATGTGAGGACTAATTCGTAAAATGCCCTAAATATGTGTATATGAATTGAATTATATGATTTTTTGAATAAAAGGGTTAATTTTGAATACATATAGATCAAGAAAAGAGGAATTCAGATTTAGATCGAGAGAAATCGAATATTATCGAATAAACGATCCGAATCGTCAAATCCTAGTACGAAGTAAGTTCGTACATGATAAATGATGTTAGTTATGTTTTAATGTTTTGATAATACATAAATTGTAAAGATATTTGATTACAGTTTGAGCATGATGATAATCGACTATGTTCAGCACTAAGTGTGTAGTTCGAAATAGCTTTGGCTACAAATGGCACTAAGTGTGCGTGTTAGAATAGCTTCGGCTATATGAGGCACTAAATGTGTGATACTAAGATAGCTTCGGTTTATTGAAATGGAACTAAGTGTGTGAGATTGTTACGGCTTCGACAAATCACTTATGCACTAAGTGTGCGAATTCTTAAAGCATGGAAAGACTTCTGAATAAATATGGGAAAGTTCAGGTATGTTTGATACCTATGTGATAGATGATAATCTTTTTATGAAGCTTGATGAATTCGTATGAACATAATAAATGAGATATAATAGAATTTATGAATGAATTGTGAATTACTAAGTGTTTATTAGTTGATGTTTCGCATATTATAAATTGTTGATTATTTATGGTACGAACTTACTAAGCTTTAAAGCTTACTGTGTGAAATGTTCTTTGTTTTACAATGTTACAAAGCTAGCTCAGATCCGAGGATCATCAGTGACATCTATCATACTATCAGACATTTATTTTGGTACCATTTTGAGAGTTGCATATTTGGTATATGACATGTACAGGCTAGTGCCATTTTGGTATGTTTTAAGTTCTGATTAGCCTTGAGACTTGACTTATAAATATTTGTATGTATGGCCTCTTAAGTTGGCTAAAATGGTGTGTTTGATAGGTAGGTTATATGATGTATACAATGTTCATGTGATGGTTTGATTTTGGAATGTTGAATTGGCGAGTTTTGTGGTATGAATTATGTGAATAAATGATGAGTTTATATATTTGAAATTTATGTAAGTTGTGATGAATTTGGTACATTGATTTGGTATGTTTTGGTTGTGAAATTGGGTAATGATTTGGATGGTATTTGAATGGTATGATATATATACAAAATGGTTGAATTGGTTGCCTATGAATGTATGCAAATAATGCTAAAATATTGTGGGTTTTGAATACTTGAGATAGGTGGGAAATGTGGCTTAAACCAAGCCTAATTTCACCCCACACGGTTGAGCACATGGGAGTGTGTCTCGACCTTGTGTCTGTTGTAATTTAGCTATTCAAGTTAGTCTCACGCACGAGGCGTGTTTGGTGGCCGTGTGTGGCACACAGCCTTGGTACATGGGCGTGTGTGGCCATTTCGAATGGTACACGGCCTAGACATACAGGCGTGTGGTTGGCCATATGACCTAAGTCAGTTTCGACCACGGCCAAGGCACACGGGCGTGTCTTGTGGCCATGTGATTAAGTCAGTATGTACGCCCTATTTTGCCATGGTTTAGATGCTCGGGCATGTCTAAAGCCGTGTGAGAGACACGGCTTATTCACACGAGCATGTGACCTGTGAAACTTTGAAAATTTTGTTAAGTTTTTGAGAAAATTTGTATGTGCTCGGTTTAGTCCCGACCCTTTTCTAAAGCATGTTTAAGGTCTTGTTGACCTATGTAGGGACTTTGTAATTTGTGTGACGGTGATGTTATGATGATTGGAAAATGAATGCGAGATGATTATATTTGTCCGGTAACGCTTTTAACCCTAGTCTGGTGACAGATACGGGATAGGGGTGTTACATTTTATTAGTATTAGAGCTACGGTTTAGTCAATTCTAGGATTAACATAGTGTATGTGAGTTTAGATATACATGCCATATATATGAACTTCGATAGTGTAATGATTCCTGACAGTTAAAATGTGTTTTTCATATAGCAAATGGATCCCAAACGACGATAGTTGATGATGTTTAGAGTAATGTGCCCACTCCCGCTCAAGGGGTAGCGACGGCTGAATCTAGGCTGATATCTAGTAGTCAGGGAAGAGAGACTAAGCAAGCCTTCTTTCAAATGATGACTGAGTTGTTTACAGAATTCTTACGAACAAATTTGGCTGCTCAACAACCTCCACCCCCTTCTCCTCAACAAGTCTCGGTTGTGCAACAAGTATTAGATTCGATTCGACTAAGTAAGCCACCTGTTGATAAAATTCGTAAACATGGGGCTGAAGAGTTTTGGGCTACAGTTGATGATGATGTCGAGAGGGCTGAGTTCTGGCTTGAGAACACTATCTGAGTATTCGATGAGTTGTCCTGTACTCCAGACGAATGTATTAAACGAGTAGTATCTTTGCTTAGAGATAATGCATATCATTGGTGGAAAACGTTGATATTGGTGGTTCCTAGGGAACTAGTTACCTTGGAATTCTTTCAGACCGAGTTTCGAAAGAAGTACATAAGCCAAAGATTCCTTGATCTGAAAAATAAAGATTTTCTGGAATTGAAACAAGGCTGGATGACTGTAACAGAATACAAAAGAGAATTTGTACGTTTGAGCAAGTATGCTCGAGAATACGTGTCTACTGAGAGATTATGTGTAAAAGATTTGTTGATGGATTGAACGAAGACATAAAATGTTAGTCGAGATACTGGAGCTGAAAGAATTTGTTGTATTGGTTGAGAGGGCTTGTAAAGCAGAGGACCTCGATAAAGAAAAGAGAAAAGTTGATGCAGAGGTGAGGGATTCGAGGAAGAGATCGATGAATAAATCTTATCACTCCTCGTCGAAGAAATCAAGAGTTTACTTTAATCGATCTACAGCATCAACAGGATATTAGAATAGAGATCAAGGGAAGCAATACACTAATTCTAAAGCTCAACCCACATCGGTATCGAGCGTTGGTAACATAAAAGATGTTAAGCCCGAGTGTCAACAATGTGGAAGACGACATTTTGGAGATTGCTGGGGAAAGAGTAATAATCGAGCTTGTTATAGTTTTGGTTCACGAGATCACTTTATAAAAGATTGCCTAGAGCTAGTTGAAAAAGATAATGCTCAGAAGACGAGGCCGAGTAACACAGGAAATACGAATGGTGGTAGGGGTGTGACGTGAGACACTGCAGCTAGATCTGATGCTAGAGCCCCTGCACGAGCCTACACTATTCGAGCATATGAAGAAGCTTCATTTTCAGATGCTATTACTGGTACTTCTAATCTCTATGATACTAAAGTTATTGCATTGATGTAACATCCTGAATTAAGGCTTAGTCAGAACAGTGCTTTCGGGACCACAAATCCAACATAAGAAAGTTTATTTTTATTATATTTTTATGGTCTAAAATTTCACGGAATGATTTTGTGAAAATCTCATTCGAAAATTTTGACGTTTGGGCACTCAATTTAGTCAAAAGGTCTAAATTGTAAAAAGTGCAAAATTTGAGTTCTACATGTTAGAAGTGTCTAATTGTTATGAAAATTTAACTGGAGGTCCTTAAATGGTAATTAGAACATTAGATAATTTGTTAGACAAAAATGAACATGGAAGGGTAAAATTTTAAAAATGAGTAAAAAGGCCATTTTGGTAAATTGGTAATTAAATGGACTAAAAGACAAAATAAAAGCCAAAAACCCTTGTCCATCTTCTTGTTTGGCCGAATGTAGCAAGGAGGAAGCCATGGTTAGGGTTTTCAAGCTTCCAAGCTCTATAGTAAGTGCATCCTAGCCACATTTTTAATGTTCTTTACATTTTTGAAGTCCCAGTAACTCAATTTACCTATTTCTACCCATATTTTAAGCCAGGTTTCATGTTTAAAAATTGAATCATGCATGACATATTAGTATTTTGAAGATTAATGGAAGAATATGAAAGATTAAAACATATTTAGCAACTTTTACTAAGTGATTTTACATAAAAATGCATAAAAAGGACTAAAATGTAAAAGTTGTAAAATGGGTAGCAATCATGTGAATAGAAGAGAAATGTGGGCTGCTATAAGAGCAATAAAGGTTTGGCTAGGCTTAAAGTACAAGAAATTGAGCACATTTCATTTTACGAGCCTAGGGACCAAAGTGCAAATATGTGAAAGTTTAGGGGTAAAAATGTAAATTTTCAAAAGTATGATTTATGGACCCATTTGAATAATGTGAGTAATAAATAAGTTATATTTGTAATGTTATATCAAGAAAAGAAGATTCGGGCTTAGAACGAGGTTGAACGAGGTTAAGCACTAATTCGATATAAATAGTCGTACTTGAACCTGAGGTAAGTTCGTATGATAATAATAATGTAATATCATGTTTGAATTGTAATTCTTTATTATTATGGCATAAAGTGTATGATTTAATATATTAGAAGAATTTATGGATGATGAATATAATGTGGAAAATGTGATGAATGTTAAATTACTATTACATGAGTTGAGTGAATTGCTAAACGGTTGTACCCGACGAGGATTCGACAAGTAAGTTCATGTAACTCGAAGTAATACTTTTAGGATACTTAAAATATATATTATTGAATGTGATATAAATTTTGATACTCAATGTATAATAATTCATGAAACATGATTGTATTGAAAAAAAGGATTTAAATATCCCGGTTGAATGAAAAGGATGTCCGATGGACCTAATAAGGAATTGATGGTAAAAAGGATCTAGCCCAGACGGGTGTTTCTTATGTGATTTGGCCTCCCGAAGCATATGTGTTTTAAATGGATTTAGCCCGGACGGGTAATCCGAACTAGGATCTGAATTTAGCCTGGACTGGTAATTCAGATCCGAGCTCATTAGAGTAATTGTCATTGCAAGGGATTTAGCCTGGATTGGTAATCCCAACATTGCTTTATGAGTTTATACTACGGGAGATTTAGCCTGGACTGGTAATCCCACCGTAAGGATTAAGGTTCGCAGGAGTGCGCTCGTTGAAAAGGTCACTAATATGAATTGACGATAAATGAGTTAGTACGCTATAAGTGTACTATGGAATATCCATCGAGAATCCGAGGAATTCAACGGGATTAATATGAGAAATGGAATTGGCATACTTGTAATGATGAACTCATCTAAGACCATTATTATCATGTATTATTATGTGACTAACTTGTATGATTAAGTATGCCATAAGAATTAACGACGTTTATATTAAGCTCTATTGTGTAATCGAGTATGGGATCCATAAAATGGTGAGTTCATGATTAGTTGAAAATGATCATATGATAGTTATCATTGTATTGCACTAAAACAGTTTTGGATAACAGCAGTGGTACAATTTTCAAAATCCACCAAAAGTTGTAGAAGTCGAACTAGAGGTTGAATTAAATATGAAATGAAATACTATTGAGTCTAGTTTCACATAGAAGAAATGGTATAAGCAAAAGAATTTCATACTATGAGATATTTGAATTTTTGTGAGACAGAGTCAGAATGAGCTCGGAATCCCCTATTCTGACTTGGGAAAATAACTAAAAATTGTATAAAAATAATTATGGGTTAGAATTCATATGAATAAGTCCTTAATGAGACTATTTTTAAAAGAATTAGATGGAAACATTATCCGAATCCTGTACTAAGAGATAAATAAATTTTAGTGAAGAAAGGTTGAAGCTATTCAAACAGCAAAATAGGGGAGAATTTAAAGAATAAACTGTACTTATTTTCTAGACAAAAAATTTTGAAAATTTTATGGTAAGAAGATATGTGAGTTTAGTTTTAGGGAAAATTAGCAGATCATAATTTGGAGTTCCAAAGCTCCAGATATAAATAATTTAGTGACTATGACTCGAGAAAATAGTATGACCAAAATATAAGTAAAAGTGTAATTATGGTTGTATTACCTTGAGAAACATGTTGGCATATTGCTTATTATTTTCATATGGACTTACTAAGTGTAAAGCTTACTCCCTCCTTTTCATTTCTTTAATGTTGTCAGGTTAGCTCGGGGTTGGAGACTGTCGGAGGCAGCATCACATTATCAAGTCATGATTTTAGAAGTGTCGACTTATATTATGTTAAGCTTTTACAAGTGAATGACATGTATAAAGACTTAGTTTTTATGTTAGATGTTATCATGAATATCCAAATGTATTGGCTCATATTGATTCATTGTATATAGCCATGGGATGTGGATTATAATGTTTTGGCTTATAAGCCTAATTATCCTTACTATTTGTTAATGCCTTACAATGTGATTATAATTATTTATTATGAATGAATAGTATAACATATGTGCATGAGAATGCCTTAGGACCACTCGGGGTGGTCATGACTATGGAATAAACGCGTAAATTGTCATTAAGTTGATAATAATTGAACATGGATATTTGTTGAATAAGTAGAGATTAATTATTGGGTAATATGTTATGGTTGATTGTGAAAAATGTGCCTTAGTGAGGCATGCTAAATCATTAAAATGATGCTATGATATGTGCCTTTAAAGTGGTTAAGTTTGTGAAAGATTAAGGCAACAAAAAGGCTTGGAAAATAGCCTAAATGCTAGCCACACGGGCAGAGACAAGGCTATGTGTCTCAGCCGTGTGGAGGACATGGCCTAGCACACGGGCGTGTGGCCTTGCCGTGTGGTTCAATTTGTTTTGCTAACACCATAAGCAGAAAGTTACACGGCCTGAGGACACGGGCGTGTTGAAGACACATGGGCGTGCCCCTGTGTCCACTGGGCATGTGACCTGTTTCATGAAAAATTTTCTAAGTTTTCCCAAAACTTTCCAAAGTTCTCGGTTTAGAGCCTCGGTAGCTCATGTAAGGGAAATTGTGCATGTGATTGAATGTTTTTACTTCAAATGAAATTTTATGGCTCAGTTTTATGAAATGGTGTATGTTCAAGTTCGGTAACGCCCCGAACCCTATCCCGACAGCAGATACGGGTAAGGGGTGTTACATTTAGTGGTATCAGAGCTATGGTTTAGTCGGTTTTCAGACTAACCTAGTGTGAATGAGAGTCTAGCTATACATGCCACCAATCTGTGATAGTGTGATGTCTCCCGATACGAATAAGAACTATCTTGTTTGGATAGAGGTACTCTCCAACTGAGCTACACCGACCATGTTAAATGTGAGGCTAAGGTATTCGGGTGAAGTATAGTCATGATAAGCCTGGATTCAGAAAATTATGAATAAAAGTTCATGATATACGTGATAACATGTGAGATGGAAATTCAGGTTGCGATGAATACCCATGCTGGTTTGATGCTCATATGATGTTGTACACTTGACTTACTTGATTAAGTGAATGTGATAAATAGAAATCCACAAAGGTATGAATAAATTATTATATTATGATGAGTTTACCTATGTTTAATCAATAATTCCATGATGTATATGATTGATTTATTTGAACGAATGCATGTGTTTGAGTAACTTATCAAAAATATTGATGGAATAAATTTCTACGTATGCTTGTTTGAATAAGTATGATTGGCAAACTCGCATAGCTTAAATAAATATGCTAAATTGATTGAATCGAGCTCTATGACTATAATGATATGTATATGATGATGTGCTGGATGAGAGCTTAGTGGTACACTCATCTATGTTTGTGAAAATGTTACTATAATGATGAAATGGTGTCATATGTATATGCGTATGAGAGACGAGTTAGGGAGCTTATGACCCTACCCCTTTTACTAGAGTGGTGCTTATAAAGGATTTTACGAGATCTATGGGATAAGCTCCCAAGTGTGAAACCAAAGAGTTCAACTGTGGAACGATTATATATATGGTCAGAGTTTGTGAATGAATTGATAAGTAAAGACAGAACTAGAAAGGTATCAGATTGATTTAAAGATTTTTCGGTTTATGAAATATCACAATGAGAGAAGAAATTAATCGTGGCAAATTGACTTATTCAAACACGAGGTTGAAAGAATGTGGTAATCAAAATTCCTTCTTAACTTATTTTCTTTAGTGAAAGGAATAATAAGGGATTAGTGATGACAGAAATAATTGAAGGAATAATATTTGAAATGTATGATATTTGAGTGTAACAGCTTATAGTGAGCGGATTATGACTGTTTCTCTTGAGGTGCCCTAAGGATTCATTTATTCTCGGAAGTGTTATTATGACTATCTATCTTTTGATAAATTGTTATTGTACGAGGATGTTTTCTAATCTTGATGTTTGACGAAAGCATTGATAACCTGATTGTTTTATAATCGATGTTGTTCTATTTCTCTTGGGTATTCTGTTACATTTCGTCTATTGAGACTTTATGAGAAAATACATATGACGTTATGATTCTATTTCTTCTAATTATTGCTTTGTTTGATATATATACATATATGGGAAGCATACTGTTCTTGTCATATCTATTCCCAGTGGGTTTGAATGATGTATTCTTCTGGATTTCTTGCCTCTGAGGAATTATCAAGATCTTTCATGTTTTCTTATATGTTTTGTTCACGATCTACTGTTATGGTATTGTATCTTGGACCTCTTTATTTGGTTTTCTTGTCATTTTTATTCTGTAAATTATTAACCATGACTTATATCTAAAGTGAGTTCTTTGGCCTGATGACTATGTCAATTACGACTATGTTTTCGGTTTGATTATAGCAACATGATGATTCCATTATCTGGATTTCTTTTCCTGAGTAAGTTAATTAAAGTTAATGCCTTCAGTCGGGATATTCTTGTTATTCTAATTAATGTATTTGAAGTGGTCTTTTGATTAGCATGAGAAGTGAATTTTGAATGATTACTTGTTGAATCATTTTATCGACTAGAAGAGAAGATTTCTTGAAAAGTCCTTTATTGATGATTAAGACTGACTTGGTTGTTCAATCAGTAATCGGTTATTGTTTGGAGGATTAAATGAGATATTTATGTCTGGGAATAAGATTTCATTTCCTTACGAGTAAAAGACGGACAGTTTGAATGAAAAGTATATAGTTCTTAGAAAGCTTTGATATAATTTAAGGTTGCTTTGAACGATAGAAATTTCCATCTTATGGAAGTAGAAAAGTCTATTATTTGTTGGAAAGGCTTGGTCAGATGAGAATATTATTAACCGAAGCCTTTGAACTGGTTTAGTCTGCATAGGGCAAAGACTCATCGACCTTCAGTGATGTGTTATGAGACTATAAGGCAATATGATAGCTTAAAGTATCCGATGTTAAAGGCAGATCTAAATTGTGATAGCGTAGATGACTTGAGTTAGTTATTGTATGATCTTTGAGAAAATAAAAATGTGATTACAAGTGCTTAGGTAGAAAATCCAGAGCTTATACAGAGAGAGTTTGCAAGAAAACTCACAGGAGTGATGTATTGGTGCTCGAGTTTGGAACTCGACATTTTTTATCTTTGTATTTGGATGCATGAATTGTTATCAGGATTATTTTTATATTTGAAAGAGAAAGATGTGTTGTGGCTTGTTGTTAAATGTTTGATGAAATCTACAAATTATTTCGGTATGTGTTGAATTTTCGCTTAATGGATCAATGGAATCATGTATCTCCGAGATTGTCAGATTTCTTAATATGCTAGTTCTCTTTAAGCGGATTGAGATCAAGATTCAGTTGATGTGTGGTATAATAAAGAATTGCTCATGACTTTAGTATGAGAAATTAAAGAGCTAAGGATTAAGCAAAGCCTGAGTAAAAGTTATTTGGCAATGATTATGAGATAGTGAAGTTTATGTGAAAACCAAACCACTCTTCTGGTAAGATTTTCAAAGACGAAAATCCCTAAAGGGGGAGAATTGTAACGTCCCAAATTAGGGCCTAGTCGGAACAGTGGTTTTGGGACCAAAAATTCGACGTAAGAAAGTTTATTTTCATTATATTTTTATGGTCTACAATTTCACGGAATGATTTTGTGAAAATCTCGATCGAAAATTTTGACGTTTGGGCACTCAATTTAGTTAAAAGGACTAAATTGTAAAAAGTGCAAAAGTTGAGTTCTACATGTTAGAAGTGTCTAATTGTTATGAAATTTTAAATTGGAGGTCCTTAAATGGTAATTAGACCACTGGATAATTTTTTGGACAAAAATGGACATGGAAGAGTAAAATTTTAAAGATGAGTAAAAAGGGCATTTTTTTAAATTGGTAATTAAATGGACTAAAAGACAAAATAAAAGTCAAAAACCCTTGTCCATCTTCTTGTTTGGCCGAATTTAGCAAGGAGGAAGCCATGGTTAGGGTTTTCAAGCTTCCAAGCTCTATAGTAAGTGCATCCTAGCCCCGTTTTTAATGTTCTTTACATTTTTGAAGTCCTGGTAACTCGATTTACCTATTTCTACCCATATTTGAAGCTAGGGTTCATGTTTAAAAATTGACCTGTATCACCCCTTACCCGAATCTGAGGTCGGGACTGGGCACGAGGCATTACCTAACTTAAACACATGCATACAATCATTTCGGGTCATAAAAACTCGATCAAATTTAAACTTTTCAATCTTAATCTAGAAATTCTTAATATAGGCCTACGGGACCCAAAACACACATTGGAAACGATTTGGGTTTAATCCGAACACCTTTGAAAACTTTGAAAAATGTCACTTGAAACAGGGGCACATACCCATGTAAAAGGCCAACACGCCCGTGTGGCCATTTTGACATGGCTTTGCTAAAGGCTCATTGGTTCACATGGCCTAAGCACAAGGGACACGCCCGTGCCCCAAACCTGTGTGGAATTAATTCTAAATTCAAACCTACAGGGCTTTGCACACGGCCGGGCACACGCCCGTGTCTATAGCCCGTGTCTTTTACACGGCCATAACACGTTCGTGTTGCAGCCCGTGTGTAAAAACCGTGACATTCTATTTCTGACGTTAGCAACCAATTAGGGGCACATGTCCAAGGCACACGCCCGTGGCCGGAGGCCGTGTCCCCCACACGGCTGAGACATACGGCCGTGTCTCTGCCCGTGTGTTTACTACTATGCATACTGACTTGCAAATTCGAGGTGCAGGGGACACACAGTCGGACAACACGCCCATGAGGCTAACTGTGTGTCACACATGGCCTAGATACACGCCCATGTGTCTACCCGAGTGGACAGAAGAAGGCTATTTACCCAGCCTATTTGCCACATTTACTTGCACCACACTATACTAAACTAAGACAAACCAATTTCATACACAACCACATGGCTAAATCATTCAATTTACTCATTCTCAAAAGAATATCTTCATTTGCATTTATCAATAACCAATATTAGCCACCATCCATGGCATTATACAAAATGACTCAATAGCTATGACAAGCCATTCATTTAGCCCAAAGCAATGTGACCATTACAAAAAGACTAGTTCCTATACATGCCATAATCAAAATGATAAAACTAGCTATCCAAATGCTTCGGGGATAGTGTGACTGACTTTTCCGACGTAAGGCAATGATCCATGAGCTACTTTGGCTGTACTACAAGAAAATGGAAACGAAAAGACGTAAGCATAAAGCTTAGTAAGTAGTAAGAATATAATGAAATAACTACAAGTTACCATAAGGGATCATACTCCTAATATAACTCTATTTGTACACGAACTTGAGGATTTATGGATAATATTTGTTCATATTCATCTCTCATGAAGCATACAACATTGATTAAAATCACATTTCATACTTCATGTAAAATACATGAGTGGTTATAAGCATAACTTACTCACTTTCCTTCCTTGCTAAACATACAACGTAAATGAAGCTCGTATTTCAAAATTCTCATTTAGGTACCTGTACCACTCAACACATGGTCATAAGTTCTCTCATTTTGATATATACCATAAATATCCCGTTAAACTATTTGGAATACTACAGGATATTCAATAGCCCTAAACATGGAATAAGATGCCGATGCCATGTCCCAGACATGGTCTTACACTGGCTAGCACATCAAAGTCGATGCCATGTCCCAGACAGGTCTTACACTGACTTTCATATATCGAGGCTGATGCCGTGTCCCAGACAGGTCTTACACTGGCTCTCATCTATTGGTGTCGATGCCACGTCGCAGATAGGTCTTACATTGACACACAATAAGCTGACACCATGTCCCAGACAGGTCTTACACTAGCTTGTATATCTCGAGGCCGATGCATGTCCTAGACATGTCTTTCACTAGCTTGCATCTCTCGAGGCCAATGTATGTCCCAGACATGTCTTACACCGGCTCTCGTAATGTGGACAATGCATGTCCCAGACATGTCTTACAATAGCACACATATCACCCAAAGTCATGGCATGAATATCCAATTCTATTCCTAATGTTCAACCAGGAGTCTTTATTACATTAATTTCTCAACATACATACTCATATTCATAATCAAAAAAATTTATACAATATCAATTCAATCACACATCATAACAATATAGTTGCATTATTAACATACAACTTACCTAGGATTACGAAACGTAGGCGACTAGTCGATTTAATCTACTTGCTTGGCCTTCCCTCGGTTTAGGTTCCGATTTTGTATTACTTGGTCTAAAATAATAAAAATTCACTCATTTAATCAGTAAATAAATTTAGACAATAAAAAATTCATATTTTTGGCAAAAAGACCATTTTGCCCCTAACTTTTACAAAATGACCATTTTACCCCTAGGCTTGAAAATCGATTTTTATCGAATTTCTTCATGTCTTAAGCCTAACTGAACCTTTTTTACTCTTATAGCAGCCCAAAATTTCCATTATTTCACAACATTAGTACCAATTTTACAAACATTACAATATGGTCCTATTAGGGTTTCATGAGAAGTCCTTTCACAAAAGTTGTTTATTTAACAACCAAGGTTCATTTTCTTCCATAAAAACTCAGCAAACATCATAAATCCTTTCATGGAAAGTCCCTAGACTATCAACCATTTTGCAAAATGGTCCACTCATTAGTTAGCTCATGCTACAAGGGTTCCAAAAGTACAAAAATTATCAAGAATGGTTATGAAAATCACTTACTTGCAAGAGGATAGCTTGGCTGAAATTTTAAAGCTTCAAAACCCTTATTTTTACTGAGAATTTTCAGTAGTAATTGGGGATGATGAGAGGGTGATATCATCTTTCTTTTATTTTATTTTTTAGTCAAATAAGCCACCAAATTTCACCTAACCTTGAAAATTGAATTTCCTTGTCTCCTATGGCCGTCCATGCCTCTTTAAAGGGTCTAATTGATGTTTAAAGGCCTTCAATATGGTTCTCTAGCTATTTGGTATTTCTATCAAGTAAAATAAAACTTTTACCCTTTATGAGATTTAGTCCTTTTTCGTAATTAAGCTCACAAACGCTAAAATTAATTCACCAAAATTTTCATGCACTCATATAATCATACTATGACACCAAAATAATAATAAAAAATTCTCGGCCTCAGATTTGTGGTCCTGAAACCACTGTTCTGACTAAACCCAAAATTGGGCTGTTACATGACCTATGCATGAAATATTAGTATTTTGAAAATTAATGGAAGAATATGAAAGATTAAGGCATGTTTAGCAACTTTTACTAAGTGATTTTACATGAAAATGAATAAAAAGGACTAAAGTGTAATAGTTGTAAAATAGGTAGTAATCATGTGAATAAAAGAGAAATGTGGGCTGCTATAAGAGCAATAAAGGTTCGACTAGGCTTAAAGTACTAGAAAATCGAGCACATTTCATTTTACGAGCCTAGGGACCAAAGTGCAAATATGTGAAAGTTTAGGGTTGAAAATGTAAATTTTCAAAAGTATGATTTATGGACCCATTTGAATAATGTGAGTAATAAATAAGTTATATTTGTAATGTTAGATCAAGAAAACAAGATTCGGGCTTAGAACGAGGTTGAACGAGGTTAAGCACTAATTCGATATAAATAGTCGTACTCGAACCCGAGGTAAGTTCGTATGGTAATAATAACGTAAAATATATATTCTTGAATGTGATATAAATTTTGATACTCAATGTATAATAATTCATGAAACATGATTGTATTGAAAAAAAAAAGAGAGGATTTAAATATCCTGGTTGAATGAGAAGGATGTCTGATGGATTTTCCTAAAAAGGAATTGACGGTAAAAAGGATCTAGCCCAGACGAGTGTCCTTTATGTGATCTGGCCTCCCGAAGAATATGTGTTTTAAATGGAATTAGTCCGGACAAGTAATCCAAACTAGGATCTGAATTTAGCCTGGACTGTAAATTCAGATACGAGCTCATTAGAGTAATTGTCATTGGGATTTGCCTGGACTAGTAATCCCGACATTGCTCTATGAGTTTATACTACAGGGGATTTAGCCTGGAATGGTAATCTCGTCATAAGGATTGAGGTTCACGGGAGTGCACTTGTTGAAAAGGTCACTAATATGAATTGATGATAAATGAGTTAGTACGCTATAAGTGTACTATGGAATATCCATCGAGAATTTGAGGAATTCGACGGGATTAATATGAGAAATGGAATTGGAATGCTTGTCTAGTGGTCGTGTGAGGCACACGACCTGTTCACACGGGCGTATGACCCTGAATTAATGAAAAATTTTCTAAGTTTTCTAAAGTTTACATATGTTATCAGTTTAGTCCCGAACCACTTCTAAGCATGCTTTAAGGTTTCGTAGGACCTTACCAGGGACAATATGTTTGATATGAATGGATTTTAATTACGATTTCACAGATGTATGAATTATGTTGTGGTTGATTGGAAATGCCTCGTAACCCTATTTCGGTGATGGATACGGGTTAGGGGTGTTACACTTCACTTACTGACATATCAAACACTTCGATACAAATTCAAAAATATCTCGTTTCATTCCTGGCCACCAGTACATCTTTTTCTTATCATTATACATCTTATTGCTACTAGGATGAATAGACATGTTACCATTATGAGCTTCATTCAAAATCTTCTGTACTAGTTCTGAACTTTTCGGTACGCATACTCAACCTTTGAATAACAAACAACCATCGGTCCCAATTTGAAATTCTGAGTCAGGAGTCAATTCACTTTGTATCCGCTTTGCTTGCAACTTACTATCATTTTTCTGAGCTTCAGAGATCTGTTGCAAAAATGTTGGTCTAACTTTTAACTCAGCTACTATTGAACCATCATCAGATAAAGACAACTGGGTGTTCAATGCCCGTAAGTCAAATAAAGATTTTCGGCTCAAGGCATCCGCTACTACATTAGCTTTCCCCAGATGATAATCAATAATGAGATCATAATTTTTCAATAATTCCAACCACCTATGTTGTCTCAAATTTAGTTCCTTCTGTGTCATTAAATACTTCAGACTTTTGTGATCCGTAAAGATGTGACATTTTTCACCAAAGAGATAGTGCCGCCATATTTTCAATGAAACAATAATAGCTGTTAATTCAAGATCATGTACCAGGTAATTTCTTTCATGCGGTTTTAGTTGCGTAGATGCATAAGCCACTACTTTACCATCTTGAATCAACACACATCCCAAACCATTTAATAAGACATTGCTATAGACTATAAATTCCTTACCCGATTTAGGTTGGACTAATATGGGTGCTTTCGTCAATAAAACTTTCAATCTATCAAAACTCTGCTGACACTTATCAACCACTCAAATTTCACTTCTTTTTGCAACAGTTGATTCATCGGAGAAGCTATCATTGAAAACCCTTTTGACAAATCTTCGATAATATCCTACTAGTCCCAGAAAACTTTTGATTTCTAAAACATTCTTCGGTGTCTTCCAACTTACAATAGCTAAAATTTTGTTCAGATCCACCCGAATACCCTTTGCAGATGCAACATGTCCAAGGAAACTAACTTCCCGTAGCCAGAATTCACATTTACTGAATTTAGCATACAACTGTTTCTCACACAGAGTTTGCAATACAATTCTCAGATACTTAGCATGCTCATTCACATCCCGAGAGTAAACCAAAATATCATCAATAAAAACAACCACAAACCTTTCCAGGTATGGTCTGAAAATTCTGTTCATTAAATCCATAAATACCATCGGGGTATTAGCTAATTCGAATGGAATCACCAAAAACTCATAATGCCCATATGTGGTTCTGAAAGCTGTCTTCGGCACATCTGAATCTTTTACTCGTAGTTGATAGTATCCAGATTGTAGATCAATTTTAGAAAATACAGTGGCACCTTTTAATTGATCAAACAAGTCACCTATATGAGGCAACGGGTACTTATTCTTTACTGTGACTTTAATAAGCTACCTATAATTGATGCACAATCTCAATGATCCATCTTTCTTCTTTACAAACAATACCGGTGCACCCCATGGTGAAAAGCTGGGTTGGGCAAACCCTTTATCAATCAATTCTTACAACTACACCTTCAGCTCTTTCAATTCCATAAGGGCCATTCTATATGGTGCTATAGATATCGGCGTCGTCACTAGTACAAGGTCTATGGAAAATTCCACCTCTCTAGCTAGAGGTAAACCAAGTAGTTCTTCTGGAAATACCTCAAGATCACAAACAACCGACACTGACTGAATTTTCAAAATACTTTGGTATCCAATACAGTAGCAAGATAAACCTCATACCCTTTTTTAATATATCTCTGTGCTGATATTGCTGAAATCACATTAGTCAACCCATCCAGTTTTTGAGATTCAACCTGGAGTAACTCGCCTTTCTGACACTTCAATACAATGTATTTATGCTTAAATTTTACCATTGTATCATGTTGGATTAACCAATCCATTCCCAATATTACATCAAATTCATCAAAGGGTAACAATATCAAATTAGCCGAAAAACAAAAACCCTCTATCATCAATGGGAAATTTTTACAAATTTTATCCACCATAACATACTGACACAAGGGTTTGAAACTTTGACCACAATTTTGGTGAATTCAATGATCATATTTTTAACAGACATAAATTTTGTGCATATATATGAATGCGTGGAACTAGGATCAATCAAAGAAATAATATTAGTATCAAGCAGAGAGAATGTACCAGTGATAACATCTGGTGCCGAGGCATTTTCTCTTGCACGTATTGCATATTTTCTTACCGGAGCTCGAACCTCGGATTTTCCTGTTGAATCTTCAGTAGCACTACGAATACCACCGACTTTTTCAGAATACCATGGTGGTCAACCCCTCTAGACAGGATTACTTGGCTTTGAGGTCTGTTCAATTTCTTTCTCAACCCTTTTCGGGCAGTCTTTAAAAAAATGGTCGAGAGAACCACACTTAAAGCAAGCCCCACTTCTCATTCAGAACTCTCTGAATGCAATTTATTACAGACATTGCATCGTGTTTTGGGGTTTCCAACAGTCCCAACATTGGTTGTTAAAGGAGATGAAGACCTCAGGTTAGTGCGTTTAGAATTTCATTCCTTTCCCGAATACTCCATTGAGGTAACAAAATGCTCATGATAATTCTTGGTTTTCTTTGAAGCAGATGATTGCGTCTTGTTCATAAATCTCTTGCTCGTAACCCAAGCTTTCCTTTCCGCTTGCCTCTTTTCTTTGCTTAATTCCTCGGCCTTGTGTGCTTGTACAACCAACACCACGAATTCTTGTAATTCTAGAATTCCAATTAATAGCTTGATATCTTCGTTTAGCCCTTCTTCAAATCGTTTGCACATTTCGGGTTTAGTCTGAACCCATTCACTGCATACTTGCTCAATCTAACAAATTCTCGTTTATACTCAGACACTATCATATTTCCCTGTTTGAGCTCTAGAAATTCTTTCTTTTTCTGGTCTAGGAATCTCTGACTAACATACTTCTTTTGAAACTCTGTTTGGAAAATTCTCATGTAATATTTTCCTTTGGTGCCACAGAAGATATTGTTTTCCACCAATGGTAGGCTGTCTTTCAACAAAGATACCGCACATTTTAGACATTCGGTTGGTGTACATGATAACTCATCTAGAACCCGAATAGTATTTTTCATCTAGAATTCGACCCTATCTAGATCGTCATCGGTCGTAGCCCTAAATTCTTCAGCCCATGTTTTCTGATTTTATCTACCGGAGCCTTACCAATTCTATCAGGTCTAGCATCTTGTGGCGTTTCATCATGTTGTGAAGCAGGTGGGGGAGGTCGTTGTACAGCAGGGTTTGTTCTCATATATTCACTAAACCAGCCATCTATCAATTCAAAAAAGGCTGCAAGCCCTCAAATACGGGCCTTCTACTACAACTAGATGTAGCTTGTTGAACAGAAGCTTGAGCAGCGCTCTCAGCTTCCTCAGTCTTGGCCCTAGCTTGGTTGGAAGACATTTAAAAGTGGTCAGGAGATATCACACTATCATAATTTAAATAATGGCATGTATAGCTAGACTCGTACTTACTACGTTAGTCAGATAATTGGCTAAACCGTAGCTCTGATACCACTAAATGTAACACTTTAACCCATAACCATCGTCAGAATAGGGTTTCAGAGTATTACCAAAACATTCAGAACATTTTTAGATAATTCCTGTAAATTACTATTCATCTGCTGAGATTATTCAAAACGTCCCTTAATTGGACCCTCGTGGCCCAATACGAGTATTAGAATCAAGTCGGGACTTAATCAGAAACTCATTAAACTTTTCGTGACATTTCAAAAATTTTCCAAGGTGCAGGGATCACACGCCCGTGTGGTCTAGGGACACGCCTGTGTGGTCGGGCTGTGTACTACACACCCTAACCCGTGTAACTCTCTGACTTTTAAGGCATGAAGAAATTGAAGTCACATGGCCAAGTCATACACCGTGTGCCAAGCTGTACGGCGAATTTTATTTTCGAAATTTAGGTGCAGTTTTCACACGGTCGTGTAACACGCCCGTATTCAAAGCCGTGTCAACCACACGACTGAGATACACGCCCGTGTCTCAGCCCGTTTTCCCAATTCTGAGCATTCTGTTTCTCATTTTTTTAAATACAGGGGACACACGGTCGGACCACATGCCCATGGGATAGGCTATGTGTTACACACGGCCAAGGCACACACACGTGTGTCTACCTGTGTGGATAAAATAAAGCCATTTCCTACCCTCATTTGTCACCCAAACTTACCATTTTCCTGCACCAAAACTCACAAGTATATATCCAGCAATCCAACACCATATTCACATACAATTGGCTATCAATCATGTGGTATTATCTCATGTATCAAAGGATATAAACTTACTCTTAACATAAACTAATATGCTAACATAATTCCAACAAACTAACACATAATAAGCACTTATGTGATTATCATTACTTCAATAATAGCCAAACTTAGACCATCACGCTACTCTAGTGGCTAGATTACAAAACAAAAATTACAAGCCACCATTGGCGAAATAAGCTTATACATGCCATTATACCAAAACGAGATCTCTATTTGTACCAAAATGAGATAATGGATAGTGTAATGACTGCTCCGATTGACTGCCAACCTTTACAAGCTTTGAGCACTATAAAACAAGAAAAATTAAACGGAGTAAGCATTTTATGCTTAGTAAGTTCATATAACGGAAAATAAACTTACCGATCATATTGATTAATACAAGAATACATAATTTACATTCCATTGATTTTGGGTAAGCTACCTAAACAGATACACTTATTCAACAAGTTAGTCACATAATCACATATGAATATTAAGTAGACATAGATAAGCTCATCACATTACAATCTTCCATTAATTTCACCTTTCCACACTTCAAGGGTCTTTTTTCATTAAACTATTGAAATCTCAATGGACGTTCAAGTAATATACACATATGCAAAAGTACCCATTAGGGTACATAATAAAAATGCACACTCTTGAGTCGTACATTTTACAGTAGGATTACCAGCCCAGGCTAAATCCTATCTGTATCATATGCTCTAGAGAGCTTAATATGGATTACCCGTCGTGACTAAATCCAATTTATAACCTAAGCTCAAGAGGGCTTACATTAGAATTACTCATCCGGGCTAAATTCTATCTGCACTATTATTCTTAACCCATCGAAATTTAACATTCAACTGGAACATGATAATTTGTCCATATTACACAACTTAAGACTACTTTGTTATGTATATATCATCTCACACATATCAGCACAATCATACAATTCAATTCAAGCATATTAACGTAAATTTTTATGTTACACGAACTTACCTTGAAAATGGTTCGTATTTGAATTTCAACTAATCTGAAACCTTTTGCTTTCCTCGATCTAGTTTCGTGGTTGGTCTTTCCAGATCTATATGGGTAAATTTAACTATTAATCTACCACATTTCATATACAATTGCATCCTATTACATTCTAGGCAAAATTACCATTTTACCCTTATCATTTTCAAAAATTTCGATTTCGTCCCTAGGCCTAGAAAATAAAATTTATGAAATTTAACTCTCTTTCCAAGCCTAGTCGAAATTTACATATTACACTTATAGCACATACATTTCAAAAATTTTAGAATTTTCCATGGGTTTTACCACTTTTTCATTTTAGTCCCTAAATTAAGTTTTCATTAAAAATTGCTTTGTAAAAGTTGTTTATCTATGAATAACTTTTCATTTTCCACCATAAATTTCAAATTTTCAGCATATTCATCTATGACCCAAATTTCATACCTTGATAACTTTTCAAATAAATCCCCTAAATAGAAAGATTAGGCTATCCTGATTCCAAAAATATAGAAATTACTAAAAACGAGACTTGATTTTATACCTTATTGAGCTTGAAAAGTTTTCTTCCTCTCTCCTAGGGTTTCCATAGAAAAATTGGGAAAGATGATATCAAATTAGATGATTTTTTTTCTTTTTAATTAATTATCGTTTAACAATTTTATTGATTTCCAATTTAGTTTCTACCCTTTTCTAATTTTTCCATGGATGAGTCATTAAAATATCTATTAACTACTATTCAATGGTCTAATTACATATAAGGACCTTAAGTTTTGAATTCCATAGCTATTTGATACCTATAGCTACTAGAACCCAACTTTTACATTTATGCAATTTAGTCCTTTCCTTAATTAAACACACAATCGATAAAATTTTCGTACCAAAATTTTCATGTGACCTTCCTATCATGATACCAACCATAAAAAAAATTATTTTTGGCTTGGATTTGTGGTCCCAAAACCACTATTCTGATCTCATAGAAAATGGGCTGTTACAAAAACACCCACTCAACCCTACATGCCGTATAGTGTCCATACGACACTTATCAGAATAATCGCAGCCGTACTACCAGTGTATCGGCTGTATAATGCCTCATAGAATACTTCCTTCATATATCACATATCCCGCCTCACAATCGGATACATCAAAATATTAGATAAAATAGAATAATAAGATTCCAAATACCAGAATTATCATATCTAACTTGCTCGTATAATAGATAACAAACCTGCCTATACATAGTAGATAACACATTTAACATTACTTTACATACATTTAGGTATTTCTTATGCTAGATACCATACAAACAGTTTATCAAACCTTATGCTTTAAGGTTTATCTAAGCCCGTACTGATCCCATGGAAGGCCAATATTCGATCGGAACGACGTGTACAACCCTAGGAAAAATTTTGAAATTTGGGCCCACACGCCCAATTGGCCCTACTCGTGTGGCCCACATGGCCTGGCCCACAGCCCATAGGCTCATGTAGCATGCCCACACACCCAAATCAGCCTAGGTTGTGTGACTTACATGGCCACACACACACCCATCACACGACCATGTGTCGCACACGGCCTACCACATGGGCGGGCACATGCCCGTGTGGCATCGACAGGCCAAATTGTCGACTTTCATTGATTGTTATTTTCTCACGTTTTTGTTACACACCTGGTTCATTTTTTACTTGAAAGCAATCTCGAGACATTTGAAACCTAAAAATAATACCCTAACAACTATTTAGCAAATGGTTTATGAATTCAACATCAATATCCGAACAACATACACGAGCATACCGACAATGAAAACAACCACTACCATTGATTAGGCTATTGGAGTGAAATTCACTGCTTCACAGTTTTCTCATACACAACACGCATTCACAAAAATTAAATCCCTTAACTACACACTATTGCGCCAATTCAAAAGGTATAATTCAAAATGGGTTTACAAAAATCAAAAGCTAAAGTTAAGTGAAACTCCACTTACCAACCGAACAAGAAAAATTGGAAATTCAAAATGCAAAGATTAGAACAAAAAAATTTGTGAACAAAATTGAAGGAGAAAAAAAAATTACAAAGAGAAGAAAATAGGTAGAAACACTAGAAAGAAAGTTGATTTTTGGGAAAAAGAAAAAAATAAAATTGAAATTAAAACAAAATAATCCAAAATAAAAATCCCAACTCCCCATAACCCTACTAACTACCAAATCCCACCAAAACCGACACTAACCTCATCCAACTACCATAGATTTTCAATCCCACCGAACTTCTACTACACAACCAATACACACTTACTGAAGTAAAAATAACATCCTTCGCTCACACGGGGGTTTGAACAGAAGACCCTAAGGCAAGCTAATACCTTACCACTTGAAATAGTAGGCTTATTCTAATATGAGTTGACCGAAAATATAATATAAGTCCAACCAACAGGGATAAGGCTAGGGGACAAAAAATAGCAGAATTTCTAACAGTGGAAGTTGAACGCAAGACCTTAAACACACATTAACATCACTTAACCACTGAAGAAGATACTCGTTTATGACATAGTTCCAAAAATAAAGTTAAATAAAACAGGGTATTACAGTAATCATTAGAGCCTTTAACCACTTAGTGCTTATGATAATAGGCAGGGTGATGACAATGATGTTAAAGATTATCAGGTATATTTAACTATGATTTATTTATTATATCATGTTTATTATAATTGGAGACTAATCATGACAACATGAGTAGATAGATTTTGATTTTAAATCCACATATGTTTGCAATGGTGATTATGAAATAAAAATCTGTTGAGATATTTATAAGTTCGTCCTAGTAAATTTATTGCATTCCCCGAAGTGAACGCAAGCATAAAAGAAAATAAAAACCAATATTATTCCAATATTTGGTAGTAAAAAATTAGTCGAAAGCTCCAAAAGAGCTAACATATTAATATCTTGTGATGGTTAATCCATTGGTGTTAAAAGATATTCTTAATGGATCTCATATGGAGATTGTGAGTGAAGAAAAGATTTTATTTTATATGAATCAAAAGATAATTGAATTATTGATTACTATTGTTATTAAATTGAATTGGCTATAAGTATCTTTGTGATCTTCTTTTATCATCATCCTTATTAAGGGATTGAAACAAAATATTTGACTAAGAAAGATCTACTTGTGAGCAATAGAGTATGGTAATTCTATCTAAGCTTGTTATTGTTGGATGCACCTGAAGTTGTAAGCTTTTTTTTTTAAAACTGTGAGTATAACTCTACAGTATTCAAAATAAGTTCTCAATTAAAATTACGTTGAAAATATTACTGATGAGAACTTGCAAGAGTGAAAGCTTATGTATGAAAAGTCATTGGTTATGTACTTGTTATACACTTGGAAAATAAGATTGACTCCCAAAGTTTCCTATTAATAGATTTAGATTGTATTCAAAGTCTATTGGAGTTTAATTTGCTTACTTCTTGATAAAATCATCAAGACTCAACGTAGAACAAAAAAAAAAGATACATCTTTTAATATTAAATCAACTTGATATATGGTTTAAATATTTGAGATGGTCTTCTTTTTAAGTTTTGATTACATAGGTTACATATGGTTTTAAGCACATCTCATTTGTTAATGAAAATGAATATTAACTGATTTATTTATGTTGCTATAGTAGGTTTTATAATTAAATAATATATTTGGGTAAAACATATCTGTTATGCAAATTTGTGTTAAATAAATCAATGAATTTTTTGGTTATTAGGATTTGATTTAGTTCAAATAATTGTTAAAGGTAGTAGTTCATACATTTTATATTAATTCATTTGTTAATTATTTAGAGAAATGACATAAGCAATTGCAAATAAAAAGTTCTATGACCATGAATGGTTAGATTTTGAATTAAATTTCCTGCATGTTTATGATGATGGTGATGAAAAAAATTTGCTAGTTTTTCATTATGTCATATTTTTATGTTTGAGATGTGATTTTTATTGATATATTTTTATGTTTGAGATGTGATTTTTATTGACTTGTTAGACTATTCTGGATCACATATGATGCGAAAATTAATTGAGAATTCATATAGACATTCATTAAAGAACCAGAAGGTCCTTTAATTTAAAGAATTCTCATTTCTTGCTTGTTTTCAATGAGAATTGATTGTTAGAAACTCAATAGCTAAAGTTAAGATTTAATGTCTTGCATTTTTGAAATGAATATGGGCCCATTCATCCACCATGTGGATGGTTTTGATATTATATGATTTTGGTAGATGAATCTACAAAATAATCACATATGTGTTATCAACTTGCAACTTATTGTTTGCAAGATTACATGTTTAAATAATACTTTCAGATCATGTGATTAAGATAATTCATCTTGCTAATATTGCTGAGTTTATATATCAATCTTTTATTGGTTGAGTTTGAAAAGCTTTTGTAAAAGATTGTTATTTATGTGCATAATGGCTTAGAGAAATTATTGATTGAATGCCTCTAATTAATGTCTAAACCATTATGTATGAGAACTTCCTATTTCAACATGAGATTATGTTGATTTATGTGTTGTATGCATCAATCCAATAAGTTATAAGTACTCTCCATTACAATTGGTTTTTAGTCAAGAGCTAAATATTTCTCTTTTTTGAATTTTTTTATGTGCGTATATATTCCAATTGCTCCACCACATCGCACAAAGATGAGTGAATCCTCAAAGAAAGTTGGAAATATATATTAATTACAAGTCTCCTTGTATTATTATATGTTTTTAATGTATTGGAGATTCAATTATGACATGATTTGTGATTACTATTTTGATTCGATAGTTTTCCCGACATTAAGGGAGAGTAATTTGAACCAGAAGTTAAACAAGGATAACTTATTATAAGTTCCAAATATGAAAATCCTCATAAAAGAAAACAATAAATCTAGATGGTCATATAGTGAAGGCAGGTTCTTCAGAAGAGACCCAAGACATAACTAATAAGTAAAACTCCAAAAGAGATTTAGATACCTGAAACTGAAGATTAAAATAGTGAAAATAAGAGATCTCGATAAGTTATGTCAATTCGAGAAAATGTCAAACCAATAATAAAAAAGATCGACAATAGTTTTACATGCAATATTATTGTTGAAATGATGAAGTAAAAGGAGGATCTTGAATAAACCTATTGAGAAATATATATATTGAATAAATTGGTCAAAATACAAAGACACAACTTAAGTACAATTAAATTCGTGGAGTTTTTGGACCAATAGTCTAAATATCTAAAGGTATAAAGCCAGTGAAGGTGTAAACGAAGTAGTTTTGCAAAAGCGAAATAGCAGTATGAAATTTTCCGCAAAGTCCTAGCATTGATTATGAAATGATATAATATTCTTTTGTGGTGGATGCAATAATCTTTAGATATATTATTAAATTGACAATTCATAAAAGATTTAACTTGCATCTAATGGGTGTTGTTACAACCTTTTATGAATCACTATATAGTAAAGTTTATATTAAAATACTTGAAGGATTTAGAATGTTAGAAGCATATTGAAATTCTCGGGAAATTGTTCATTTATATGAATTGAAATAATTTTAACAAATGTGGTAAATTTTACTTATTGAATAGTATTTGAAGGAGGATTATAAAATGATCCAAAATACCTATTGTATTTTTTATAGAAGAATCATGATTAAATTTTGTTATGATTATTGTTGAACTCCTGAAGAGATCAAAATATATTTCCCCCTAAATTTTCCTCACTGGTGACTTTCGAAAGAATGGTGATATAAATGCTTAGCAAATACATTCAAATAGTCATTTGAAAAACTAGTATTCAAGATTGAATACATAGAATATGAGAAAGTATGTGAAGTTTTCATGAGGGGGAGTAAATACGCGCTGTACTCTTTTTCACTTAACTAAGGTTTTGTCCTATTGGGTTTTCCTGGTAAGGTTTATAATGAGGCAGCATCTTATGCATATTATAGATATCTGTACTCTTTTTTCTTCACTAAGAATTAATTTTCCCACGGGATTTTTACCTTAGTAAGGTTTTAATGAAGCACATTATCTATCAATGGACATATGAGGGGAAGTGTTACGAATGTTTTTATTAAGTGGATGTCCATCAAGATAAAGATAAGTTTTGATATGCTTTAAATTCTAATAGTGATTAGAAGTAGATCTCTACTTCATTTATACTTCTTATGCCTATAAATAGAGATTTTGGAGAAGTTTTGTAAATATTCTGATTCATCAATAAAATATGCTCTCTCTTTGCTTTCCCATTCTCTTTGTTCTTTATTCTTTGTCTTTTATTTTATAAAAATTTTTTATTTTTATTTCTATTTTTAGAAAATAGTTTTCAATTTTGTTTTTTAATTAAAAAACACATTTGAAAAATAAAACTTTATTTCTTAATAATGACAATATGAAAACATGTTTGGTACATTACTTTTTTATAATAGAAATATAATAAATAAAATGATAGTTATTACATAAAATTCAGACTAGGGTAAGAGATTTTTAATATTTAAAAATTTTTAAAAAAATATATATATTTTTGCATTAAAATGAGTTTGAACCATATCCAATTCATTAATTAGATTTAAGTTAAAAACTCTAATTTTCAGATTTTTTTTTTCAATTTTATGAAACATATTTAGTGAAAACAATGAAAACAACTTTTATTTTATATTTTTAAAATTTACATGTTTTCATTTTTTAAAATCATTTTTATAATTTTTAACCAACATATTTTGCTTAGTGTTTTTCATTTTTCAAGAAAATAAAACTGATGTTTATTTTTTGAAACCAAACAAACCTGAATATGAATTATTAAAATGAATTATAAACTCAAATTTAAAAAAAAAATCAGAATTATTTAAATTTTTAATTCCATACTTAACATAATAATGGTAGATTCAATCTAATATTCAATCTAATGTTGACAGAATCTAATATTTATGAATATAATAATTTTATTTATTTTATTTATTTTTCTAGTTCTATTTAATTATATTTTAATCATATTAAAAATTCCATTTTAATTTAATCATTACACATTATATTATTATAATTATAATTATAAAAAAGTATTATAATATAATTATAAAAATATATTAGTTATCTATATATTAAATCCATTTGGTTTCAAGAAATATATACCATTTTCGTTTTCTTTTCCAGTAAAATAGAAAATATTTAAAAAATGATTGATTGAAATTTTTAAAAACGCTTTTTGAAAAATAAAAATAATAAAATCTTAAAAACAGAAAACAATAAAAACATGTTTTTGCCATCAACCTCTTGACCAAGTAACAAAAGTATTTGTATCGTGGCATGAGAGTTTGGGTTTAATCCTTAAAAACTCCCACCCCTACCACAATTATCAAAAAAATAAAAAAAATGTGCTTCCATTATTTTCACTAATAATAAAAGATAAATAAGTAAATTATCTTGAATAAAAGAAATGTTCATCTTTCTTTTTTTTGGATATAGTAAAATTATCTCCCATGTCTTTTTTATGGTCCAATGGAGACTAGTAATTTCAGAATTTATTGCTGTCATCCCCAAAAATTATTTTCAAGGTGTTTGAATGCTAATAAAATCAAAAGGGTGAAGAGAATTTTGAGAGAAAACTCTTGATTTTAGATCGAACAAAATTTTGAAATGGTTGAAAGTATGGAGGGAAGGGGCGTGGGTGGTCTTATATAGCCAACCAAATTTTAAAATTTGGGCTATTTATCCCTAAGCCCCCTCCTACTTTCTTCCTTGTTCTAGCAACTCCCATTTCAATTAAATCTCTTAATTTAGACATTAGACCTCTAATTTAAAGACTGTTCTAATTTAAACCTCACTAATATATTTTTATGAACCCAATTATTATTATCATTAGTATTACTAATTAATTATTTTATTTTAATTTTTACGACACTAATCCCGTTATCTCACTCGAGCCCATGATTTAATTACCTGATTCTACTAGCCTAGTTTTTAGGTTGTGACAAGATCGAACTAATATCTGGTTTAATCAGCAGATTATTCAACCCTCTGGTAAGTCCTACAACTTTGCACGTTACATTATAGAAGGGAAGATTGTTAGAGGAAGGCCCTATATGAGTGTCGCATGTAGTTGAAATTTTAGTAAAATGTTTGTATTAGAGGTTCTAATTGGAATCTTGTAATCTTTTAAGCAGTTGCTACTGTTGTTTTAGGATGAACATTTTAAACGGAAGCTCCAGGCCAAGGTTAAGGCGAGTCTTTAGACCCGTCTCCGACGCATTATAATATCATGATCCTTTTTATGATCATCGTAGACTTAGATAAATAGTCTTCTTGAGAAATTGCAGTATGTATGATTGTTCATGTGATTATCTGTGAAGCATCTATACATATGTATTGATGTGTATGTTATGCAGCATGGTAATGACAATGTGTGATTGGTGTTACGGGGGTTCGAGAGGAGTGTAAAAAAATATGTGATATTATTATGGACCCCACGGTGGTGCTTTGATGACATCTGTTAGGACAGTAAGCACAAAGGCCAGTGTGGCGATTATGTGGAAAGACTCTGGCCATGGCATATTTTGGAAATGGAGGACGACCCGCATTTGTCTTATAGGGTTGTTGCATGTCCCTAGGGCAATGATGGGCAAACCTCAGGTGATGCTGAGTTATGCAAATCCATATCGTCAAACACGACAAGTTACTCGGGGAGCCTTTGTGGCTAATCTTGTGAAAAGCGTTTGTGGCATATTATTTGGAAAACTTGTATGAAGAAATCTTTAACACCTAAATGACGAGCGGTTATATTGCCCTTATCAAGAAATATAGGTATGTCTTGGAATTAGATTTTGAGAGAGTTCTCAACATTGCATCCGATTGAGGAATCCACCTTAGTAATCCACCAGGACGAAGAGCTTGTCATATTCGGAGGTATGGTGGTGTAAGAGTCTACCACACTTGTGAATTCTCACGCTATGTATTAATGCTATCTGGAATTTTATCAGGTGATTAAAACTTTGCATTCATCCGAGTAAATATGTTTTTCTGTATTAATTGGAAGATTTGGTATGAACTATGTTTGATGATCGTCGGAGTCAGCAGAAGAATCAATCATGACTAGTATCCACATGAATATTATCTTGGGTAAATGTATTTAACTTTTATCTTCAAGAGAATGCAGAATAGATTTCTAACTAAGGATGAAATTGTAATCTGCTAATTAGATGAATCGTCTATAAGGTGTTCAAGTGTAGAGGCATGCGTATAATTATCTGATAAGAATAAAAAATTTATTCTCCAAAAGTGTGAAGGAAGTCCATAACTCTTAGGTCGAGAAATCATACATCATCATTAATGTAAAACTAGTTGAGGCACACTAAGTTCCTTTGAACTTATGGGTGTTTGTTTTGTAATGTAGGTTATTAAGTTAAACTAGTTCACCAGAGGGGACCAAGCCAAGAATGCGCCATTGAGGATGATCGTAGAGCGATATTGTGCATACAGAGGGACATGTTTGAAAATATGTTTTCAAATGGAAAATAGAATTATACAACACAATTGATTCTGTTTTGATAAAGTTTTAATTGAAATTGTCTTATACTATTATTGAAAATCAGTTGTAATCAAACAATCATTTACCTTCATAATATTTGACTTAGGATTAAAATAAATAGGAAAGTATCACGTTCAGTAAAGTCTTTGCCCATTTTAAAATTTTTGTTAAGTGTTGAAGTCCGGTAGCATCTTATATTAGGATCCGGTTGATCGAGATGGGTATAAGGTTTTACAAAAATGAAATGATATGAGCTCGATGTATAAATGGATACATGTTATATTGAGTATGATCCTGATACTGAAATGAGTTGAATTGGTATATGTTTATATGATGTTATGGTTGATTACATGATAAGCTTATCTTGTCATTGTGATTTGCCATGTTAGGCAACTTTGCCAGGTTAATTATTTTGTTATGTTTAATTGTAAGGTGAGGTAATTTCTAGTTTAAATACCTATGAACTTCTTAAGTATTGTATATGTGTACCTCATTATTTCCCTTTCTTGTAGATTGCCAATTTATGGATCATGTCAAGAGTATCGTCTGGATGCTCACACTATCTTGTTTTTGAATCGATAGTCTTTTGTACGTTTAAATTCCAAAATTGTGGCATGTACATAGGTGTTACATATTTGTTAAGGTTGAATGCTGATATAGTTTTGAAATTGATCAATTACATGATTTTGGCAAAGCTAATTACTTAAATGAATGTGTATTCTTTGGTAAACATGTTTACGATATGTCAAACCCGATATCTATAAAAGTCTAAACTTTAGAACAGAGTTGGGAGTTAATTTAAAGAAACCGTAGGTTTGGCGGCCTTTACTATAAAATTTGAAAATTTTAGTGGCTGAATAGCAAATAGTTGGGTGTTGATCCTGGTTCAATTACGTTGGAATTGGCTTGTTTTTGAGAGGGAAGTTTAATAATGTTAGTCGCTAGTTTGAATGGGGTTTTTAGGTGACTGTGTGTGTAAGATATATATATATAGTTGAGAAGTGTTATTACAGAGGGAAATTCTTCTCAGTTCTGTTTCATTTTCTTTTCTTCTTCGTCTTCTTATTTAATTATTCTGAAGAAAAGAAAGTCTGAGAAAAGCTCTGCATGGAGTGATGAATACGAGGATTGAGTCTGAAAAGTTGAGAATCTGACAAACTAGTAAGCTTCTAAATATTTCTGTACTTGTGGATTTGAGAAAAAGAGAAGTTGGGGGTTTCTGTGAAAATTGAAAGGCTTTTATAAGTTTCTAGATTTAAAGCATGAATGCCTTCGATTTAATCAGTACATTTGGTTATCATGCTTAGCTAAGTAGGATGGAGGAGATTGTGGCTGTTGGAAAAGCTAAGCTGACAGAGAGGAATGACAGTAAGTGAGTTCTTATAATTCACTATTTGGGTGTTACTAGTTGCTGAGTTATTTGCATGTTCTGTATTGAGTTTGGTCTGAGTCTATGGTTTTGTAAGAGTGTTGTTGTCTGGGATCTTATGGATAATATATGCATGTATAGATTTGTGCAAGTAAGAGAGTTGCAAGAATGTTTTTGTTAAACGAGTATAGTTGTGTACTGATTGAAATATAGCGTACCCCATTATATGGTATGAATAAATTGTGTTGATTGTAATGATGTACGTGATATGCTTATTTATAAAATGTGGAGTAAGAGTGGCAGTATTGGTGGGTTAGTTGAAGATAGGGAAATTGGTGTAATAGAGGAATGAACGAATTGAAAGGGAATTGGAGTAACTGAAATATGATAATAGCCCAGCCTTGCGGGTAACCACGTAGATGTTCGAATTAACAAAGAGGAGTTTTAGATGTTTGGTTGAATAAATGGTTTATTGGCTCTACTGAGCGCCATCATGGAAACAATCTACTGGCTCTATGGAGCGGCATCATGGAAATGATTTATTAGCTCATCGAAGTCAAAAGTCCACGGCTAGACATGGCATGATCCAGTGGGGAACAAGTTCACCCTTACGGAAAAAAGGGAAGTCCACCAGGACAATAAACAGGGAAGCCCATCAGGGCATATACTTGAAAACTACTATATGACTCACGTGACGACAAGTCTATCTTAATGGTTATGGTGCGTATGGGAAAGCTGGCAAGCGTGTTGATAAGAGGTGTAACCAAAATGCAAAGGCAAGAGAAATATGAGAAACCATCTTGTACGTAGATATACGTGGAAAAAGGGATTTTCTTTTAGAGTAATTTTAAATATGTATCTACTATTAAGAGTCTGTTAGAGGTAACAAACAAGTCAACATTGGTAAAGGAAAGCGAGATGGTTCTCTAGACTATATTTCTAAGTGCTTCTTAGCAAAGAGGTTGTTAGAAAAGGGAAGTCTTATAAGGACTATCTTTTGTGGAAAGTCTGCCCAGGACTATCTTATGTGGAAAGTCCACCAAGGACTATCTTATGTGGAAATTCCTCCAACGACTATCTTATGTGGAAAATCCGCCAATGAATATCTTAGGTGGAATGTCTACCAAGGACTACCTTATGTGGAATTTTTCCAGTTACTAAAATAGGAAATCCATTAGGACTATCTAGTGTTTGGAAGTCCATTAAAGTTTATCTTACAAGTAAAATTTCGTAAGAAAAGAGTTGTGCTTAAAATATCCTCCAGATCTTATATTCAAATGCCATATATCAAGATGTAAGTAAACTAGTTTTCCTTTAGAAGGGTATATGTACAAGTTATAAGAAAGTAAATGTCGAGATAATATAGTAAGTTGATATTGAGTTTGAAAAGGAATAAAAAAATTAGGGTAAGAATCCATCTTTTGGCGAAACGCCTATAAGTCTACTAAAGTTAGTCAACAATCTATATATCTAATTGCATGGCTATCTTTTGATGAGTCAAACCAACAAGGTTGAATAAAAGTCTGAGATGAAGCCTGAGTAAGTCAAGTCTCAAAAAGGGGTTGTCAGAAAGAGTACGATTATGTCCAAATCTGCCCTCGATATTTCTACCAACAATTCGTTTAAGAAGAAATTATAGGTGTCAACCACGCCAGCCAATTTGCAAGAGCTTATATGAAACTCAAGGAGTTCACTTACATGCATTCACACTTATTACTTGTAATATCAAGAGTTATTATTTAATAATTTATGTATGGAAACTCACTAAGTTCATTCGAAGTTATGAGCGGTTTGCCTTGATCACAGGATCAAAGGCTAACATGGATATTGTGGGAAGGGACCAAGCTAGATCTCGCAAAATCCATGTGGACTTCTTTGATGCAGTATCATCCATAAAAAGGGGTGCCCTTAGAGGCTACACCTAGGGGTTTGAATTTGTAATTAAGTAGAATCCAATTCGTGAAATTTCATGTATAAGTATTTTCATTAGATGGGTATGTTTTTAATGAACATTAACCTACTTAGTTAGTTAATCATAAAATAAGAGGTTTCATATCATGTTCATTTATGGAAATGTTATGGATAGTAAATTAATTGGATTAAAGTTATGTGGCAGCCCTAATGTGACCCTAGTCGGAAAGTGGTTTCGGGACCACAAAACCGAGTCATAAAAATAATTAATTGTTATATTCTATGCTTATTATGTGTGTACATGCATATGTGGAAGTTTCATTCCCTAATTTTGCCAATTGCATGAGGAATTATTAAATAGGGATCAACATGAGACATGGTGAAATATAATAGGCTAATTTTAAAGGGCTTATTAGTGCATGTCAACACAATGGTGGACTTGCATGTCAAATTGCCCAATTCCCTTATAGTGGCCGGCCAAGATAGATTGATGATGGGCAATATATTTGTTTGAATTAGATATTATAATAAGAAATTGGGTTATTGGAGATAAAATAAATTAAAGAAAGGAATTAAAAAGGAAAAAAGATGAATAAAATAAGGGAGGAAGAAGGAGTGTTCATCCTTTTCCTTGTTACAATTGCCGTGAGTGAGGGAAAGAAAGGTGAAGAAGTTCGGCCATGCTTGTACCTAGGTTGAGGTATGTGTGATGTTATTTTTTTTGAAATTCCTGCATGTTTTTAGTTGTTAGTTTAAGTTCTACCTAGCCCATGGTTTAAATTTTTGCTATTGATGGAGATGATATTCGGCCATGGGTGCTGTCTTTCTTGGTTGGTGTTTTGATGTTGTGGTGATGAGGCATGAAGATGATTGAGCTTGAGTGTTTAATAAAAAGGATTGGATGTGAGAGTGTGTGAGGAGTAGAAATGATGGGTCTTAGCAACTTCATGAAGGTTCGGCCATGGTGCTTAAATATTGTACTTGTGTTTAACCCTAGGATTAATTAGTTATATGGTTAGTATAGGTATGGGTGACCGAATATGAGAGCATGAATAGATGAAGAGTTTGGTGAATCGATATGTGGTAAATGTTAAGTGTTAAATGAAATGGAAATGATAGATTAATGTTGCACATTCGGCTATAGTTAGGCATGTTGATGATTTTATCTTGACTTAGATAATTAGGCATAAAAGGGTGGTAATGAGGTTGAAGTTGTTGAATGGTTAGTTGGGTAACAAATGAAGCATTCGGCCATATGGGGTAAAAAAAAATGGGTCAAGTGTTCATGAGATGAAATTTTGTGATTAGATGAATTATAGGTGATAGTATAGATATACATATTCGGCCATCACTTGGGAGCTTATGTGATGTTGAGTTTAAAATTAGCAAAGGTGATTACCGAATGTCCAAGTATGCATATGCATGTGTGATTAGATTATTGATAGTATGGTAATTGCATAAGGTTATTAGCCGAAAAGCTAAGAACATAAGGTAGCAAGATGAAAATTTTACCATGTCGTTTCGTATGTCATAAAATCATTAAAATGTGGATACCAATATATGTAGCACAGCGGTTAAATGAGTTAATTTATTTGTTTAAGCTCAAGATCCTAAAGGAGAGGCGTCCAACAAGGGAAAATCGAAGGTCATCGAGTAGCCGACTTGGAACTATTTTACCTAACACAAGGTAAGTCATTAAGCATATCTTTGGTATTGATTTAAATGATCGTAATACCTATGCAATTGTGTTTAATGAGATGAAATGTATACAAATGTATATGTATGTAGAGATGAAATTGTCGAATGTAAAAAGGAAGTGAAGCATATAGAGTGGCTGGTTTTCGGGACTAAGTGTGCGGGCAATAAGTGTTCACGGTTGTGAGATTGGCACTAGGTGTGCGAACTTGAAATGCATGGCACTAAGTGTGCGAGTTTAAAGTACATGGCACTAAGTGTGCGCGGTTGATTATTAAGCACTATGTGTGCGAACCCACTATATATTTTCTATAAATTATTTACATTAAGGGTGCGACTTTACCGAGTCGATTTTGGACAGCGGAAAAGGTAAGTACCTTGAGTTCATGGCTAATAGGCGCTATGTTTATATTTGGAGTTGAGCTTGGTAAGTTTTGAACCTATGTGATGATTATAGTTGAAGTCACATACATAAGGTTCATCGTGGAATAGGTGAAAGGTCGTTTAATTGTATGATTGTAACGAAAATAAAATGATGTATGAAAGGTCAATGTAGGTCTTGGTATGAGATTGAACCGTAAGGTTTAAGGAACTATGGTATAGTTCGGTATGGATGGAGTACTTAGCCTCATTTCATTGTTTCCTGTTGTGATAATTTTATTAATGGATGGTTGTGGAATGCTTATGGCTTACTGAGTTATATACTCATTCGGTGTTTGCTTGTCACCTATTTTAGGTTTCTTGGACTCGTCTTTTTGCCGTGCTCGGGACCGTCATCGAAGTCATCACACCGGCTAGCAACTTTTGGTACTTTCTTCTTAGTTGGTCTAGGAGAACATTTCGGCATGTATAGGCTATTATGTTTTGTTTGAAATTTGGTATGTAAACTTTTAGCCATGCGAAAATGGCATAAATGTTCATTTGGATTTGGTTCTATGATGCTTGGTCACAAGTCTTGGTAATTCGGTTGTGGTTGAGTATTGGTTGAGGTCTACTCGATTATTACGCCATATGTCATGGCCAATTTATTTTCGGTGTTAAATTCATGATTTGGTAATAGTGTAGTGGGGAGATGCTCGGTGATGATTAGTCTTTGGCATGGCTAGTCATGGTCATAAATTGTGACATGTATGATGAATTATTAGTTAGATCAAGGAAAAATCACGAAATAGGCATAGTCTGCTTTAGTAACAGATGCTGAAAGCAGCAGTGTTGTGAGATTGAAAAATCACTAAAAATAGTAGAAATGGAATTAAATAATGAATAAATTAGGTAATCGAATCTTGATGAGTCTATTTTCATATGGAAGAAACGAAATGACCATATGAACTTTATGTTAGGAGATAATTAAATTCTTGTGAAACAGTGCCAGAGCGATTTCTGGATCCCCTGTTATGACTTAGAAAATTCACCGTAAATTTTATTGAGATAATTAGAGGTCGTGCCTTATATGTACAGATTTTTTATCGAGTCTAGTTTCATTAGAGACAAACGGCATAGGCATTGAAGCCCTTTACAGGGAGATATTTAAATCGTAAGATACAGAGGTCAGTGTAGTCGAACCTTGAAACAGGGGAAACTTTAACAAATAAACTGTACTAATTGGCCCAACCAAAAATTATAAAAAAATTCCACCATATAGATATATGAGTCTAGTTTTTGGGAAAATTTACGAAATTGGATTTCGAGTTTCAGAACTCAAAATATGATTTTTAAAGCGACCACGATACAGTAGCCAGCTTGCCTGGAACAAAAAAAAATATAGGGGGAAATAAATGAAGTAAGCCGGTAACACCTCGTGTTCGATTTCCGGTAACGGCCATGAGTTCGGGGTGTTACAAGTTATATGGAAATGTAACAATAATTCTGGTGTGGTATTAGATAAATTTGAAATATGTTGTTAAGTAATAAGTTTAATTGTGACATTTGGTACCCTGACCCGATGATCGGGTTAGGTATAGGGTGTTACAAGATATGTTAGTGACCATTGAATTGGTATATTTAGATGTAAATAGGTTTGTTCGAAGAAGTTTTGATAAAGGAAAATGTTTGGCCGTGGGCAAATGGTTTGGATTGTAAGTCGTGGTATAGAAATGATATATCTAATGATGGCTAAGTGACATACATTCATATGAGTTCAAATATGGTTATTTTCATTTGTTTTAGTATGAATTTGTGATGTTTTGGTGCACTTATGCACAAAATGATAGGTTTAGTGGAAACTTGAAATAGATATCAAAGTTGCAGTTTGCTAAAAAGAAGGGATTTAGTGGATTGTTTCCGGTATCAAGATAATATACCCTAGATATCGTAATATTGACTTATTTTATTTTGAAAACTTTACAATTTGATCCGCAGGTTGGGAAGTCTAGCTATTGTCTTTAATATCGCGATACTTAACCCTGGATATCGTTATACCTACTTGGTTTATTTTAGAGTTTAGTTACTATTTTCGGTATAAGGATATCAAGTTAGGGATATAACGATACCCATTTGATGCATTTTGAAAATTTTTAGCTTAGTCCAAGTTTGACCAAGGGATGGTTTTAAGCTTTTGTAAGCTCAATTGAGATTTGATTTTGATTATTTTATCATAAAAGAATATGTTTAACATGGATTTGCATGTCTTTTTAATTATTTTGTTGTAATTGCTCCAGAAACAAATGTGGCAACCTGTGTGCGTGGGAACCCTAAGCCTAAAAACGTTAGGAAGTAATCTAGGTGAGAATTAACTCAATATTGATATTGCCTGTTTGTGAACCCCTTACACCAACCCAGTTTGGACTATGAGGTCGAGAGATAAGTAGTTCTTCCTGACTCGTTAATTTAGTGGAAAATCGAGAGATCCTGCTAGGTGAGCGACTAGTTGATTGAGTAGAACACGAAATAGGAACTACTTATGATAACCGAAGCGAGTTAGTCTCCGATGCTTAGGTTTGATTGAGTCACATATTAGTTCTCTAGTTTTATTATTTATTACAAGTTTATTTCTTTTATTATAAAAATAAATATTTTTCACTTGACGATCATCATACTATAATTTGTTTAAATTACTAATTAGATCTATTTACATTTAGGTTAATATTAATTTAGTACTCACCTCCCTTGGAGTACTCACCTACTCCATTGGAAAACTATATTACAACCTGACTTATATGCTTGTGAACACCACCTCATTTCCATATTTTTAGTTGTAGTATTCATACTCTTGATGCTAGTATGTCGCGAGGCAGTCAGACTCTCGATAGCTCCAGTGAGTATCATCAAATAAAGTTTTTAAAACTAAACCTGACCTATAGCTTGTGTGAACAACCCAAATATCACAACTTATGTGAGCAAATTCGAATATTATAACTTGAGTCCCGTGTATCCAAGTTCAATTTACTTTAGTTTTCCGGGCAAGCGTCAAATGGAAAAGGTACTAAATGGAAATGTAATGGTTGGAATGAATAAATATATGTTACATCTTGGATTTAATTTAGTGTTATATGTTTTGTGATGGAATGTTATATCATTGTATGAATGTGTTATAAGCTTATGACCTGTAATTGGACTAACTTATTTGATGTATTAGTTGAATGTAAATGAAAGTGTAAGATGCCAAAGGATTGCTATATTTGTATCAGTGATTTCAATTGAAAATTTGTTGTAATGTTAAGGGAAGTTAAGTAAATTTCATTTGGATTTACTAAGCATGCAAAATGCTTACCCATTATCTCCTTTTTTTTATAGATTGCTAACTTGCGACATGTGTCACTTGAATCTTCAAGAAGCTCACACTATCCTACGATTGGTTTGATAATTTTTTTTTCAATAATTTTTATAGTCTGATTATGTGGCATGTACCAAGGTATTATTATAAATGTGACTACTCTGAATGCTACTTGATTTGGTTCCTACATGATGCTGAATTTGGGATGGTTATATGTTATGCGTATCAATTTTTTTGACTGTAGCCTCCTATAAATCAGATTCGACGCTCGGGTCGGGCAAGGAGTGTTACAAAGTTATCCGTTCCGATGCCTAAGACAAGGCATCTCCCTAATTGGACTGAATAGATGACATATTAGTATTTCAACCGGTTTGCTCATTTTCGATTAGACTAGGATTATTTAGCATCGTCTACTAATATAACTTGTCTTTTCGTATTACAATTTGACGACGTAATACCACTTAGTATTAGTTTAAACATTAGACAACTAGTAAGTCAATATTTTCTTTTATTTTGCTTTGCATGCAAAATCCACATGAGAACATTATACAAAGTATATTAATGTAATCAGTGAATTATTTTATTAACCAATCTGTTTGAATAAATTATAATTTTACAAACAAATATACTACACTTAGGGCACCAGATTCAATAGTCTCTCATTTACTCTAGTGAAGTAGATGAGTCATATTTCACATTCTAATGCTCTCCACGTGTTTATCGGAACTCGTAGCTAGTATATTTTTGGCAAACGGGTCTGCAAGGTTGTCTTCGGATGCGACTTTGACTACATCGATGATTTCGTCTGCAGTAGCCTCCCTTATGAAATGATACTTTTGATCATTTTTTTGTCCTCTTCTGGTTTTTGGTTTATTTGGTGTTATCTATTTTCGTACTGTTGTAACTACAGTGTGATTGCTTTTTCCATACTAGTAACGACTTAAAGATCCGTTCGAAGCCATATTGCTTCTTTCGTAGCCTCATAAGCATCCACAAATTTGGCCTCTATAGTGGAGTCAACAGTACAACTTCGTTTTCCATTTCTCTACATGATGGACCCGCCGCCTAGGACAAAAACACAACCCCATATTGATTTCCTCGAATCTCGACACGTTTGGAAGTCAAAATTAGTATATTTGATCAGACAAAAACATAGCCAGATATCTAGACGTGTACATAAAATAACATACATGAGACTTCCTACTGTAAAAGTATAAGGAACCTTTCTCATGTTTTCTCCTTTTTCCCCAGTCTTAGTACAATCATCCATAGAAAGATGGGATCCCGATACAAAAGGTTGAGTTCCCTTCTTCGGATTAGTAATTGCATAACATTAAAATATCTTGTCTATGCATGAAGCTTGCTATAGTGCTATCACTTCGTTCTTTCAATCCTTTAGGATTCAAATTCCTTGAAAAAAATTAGTTTTTCCCAAGTCTTTCATGCTAAATTACTGGGCACAGTTTAACCAATGAAAATGTCTCTACATCATTCCCAATGAGTAGAAAGTATTCAACATACAGAACAAGAAGACCACCTTTCCATCTCCAATACATTTATAAACACAAGGTTCATTTAAATTTTTCTCAAACCCAAAAGTCTTGATCACTTGATCAAATATTTGTTTCCATGAGCAGGATGCTTTCTTAAGTCCATATATAGATCTAAGTAGTTTTTAAACTTTATACTCATTTCCTTTAGCTACATATTCAGTGGGTTGCGTCATATAGATTCTCTCTTTAAGATAGCTATTCAAAAACACTATCTTGATATCCATTTTTCATATCTTATAATCAAGAGTCGCCACAATGGATAACAATATACAGATTGAATTGAGCATGGCAACCCGAGAAAAGGTTTCTTCGTAATTGATACCTTCTGTGTAACATCCAAAAATTGGGGGTTAGTAGAATTGGGTTTGTGAATCGAGAGAGAGTGGTCATGCCCCAATTTTTTAGATTATCTGTGCGTTTTTAGGTAATAAATAAGCTAGTGGTTTGTTGGTTAAGTGTTTGTGAAACGTTCCTTGAAACCCAAGTTCAAATTCATTCTCTAGTACCATTTTCAAATTTTGCATCAAACGCCAATATGTGACACACTTTGTTTTTAAAATAAATATTGTAAAATTATTTCAAAAATAAGGAAATAGCCTAGTGGGTTAATTGATAAATGGAAAAGTATGGAAATTAGATTAAGGTTCCAGTTTTGAATCTTTTCTCTTGCAAAACAATTAAAATTTGAAAAATACCTTTTTTTATGTGCGTGTCGCCCATACCCTCTTAAACCTAGGTATAAATATTATTTTTACACAAAATGATCAGACTGTAATTTTTTTTCACCCTAGTCGTCCCTCTCATCCTTTCCTCCTCCTCATTGTTTCAGTTTTTTTTTGTTTCTTTCTCCATTGTTGCTGCTGCTCATAGCTTTGATTTGTCATGTTTTCCTTTTCTTTTTGCCACGGCATCATATACTCCACCACCTTGTTTCCATTTTCCCCTAATATATTCAGCCCAAAATTTGAAATCTTGAATATCCAAGATTGATTCTTATCGTTGCCAAGAAGTACTTTCATCTAGCTTATGCAAGATCTCCCGTTCTCTCAATTTCTTGATAAATCTTGTTAAATAAAAACCTAAATTTCCAGATATGAAATTTTATGTATTTTTAAAGATTTAATTATTATTTTCCAGCCTTCTAAGTGATCTTAAAAGTGATTTTAGATCAACCCCAATTTGGCCATCGTTGGTGGTGGTGCGCTCGCCTATGTTCAAGAAAGGGGGTTGTTTTTCTTTAATTTATTTCCATCTCTTTCCAGAATTATTTTGGGTTCTTAAACCCCTCCTAATAAGCCTTTAATTCTGTGTTAATTAGGGAAAATCGATCTTGATTAATTGACAATTCAGATTTGACAATTCGGGAAGTGTATGTGTGGTAGATTGTAAACTAGTTTATATTTTCAGTTTAGATATTGGAGAAAGATTTTTAATTGATTAAATAAATAATTTTAATCATGTATTAGATAATGATTTTAAAATATTTAAATGTGTTAGTTTTCGACTTAAGCGCCCTAAATCAACAGTGAAGCCAAAAGACGTTTGCGTGTACAATTCGCATCAATTCAGTGTAAGAAATCTAACTATTTTGGATTTGAAAAATAGATATAATTTTAATTGTAGGATTGAAACCATAGATTTGTGTTTAGGGGCTGTTCAAGACGCACATTGATTGGGTTTAATATTGATTTTTAATTTAGGTTAATTTTAAAGCTTATTAGAGAAACCATAAGATTTACAAGTGTGCTGCAAAAGAGCGTAAACTAAGGTGTGGGTCCTAACTCAAAAAATTGAATGTTAATAATGATTTTAATTATATAAATGACGATTAAGCTTGCTGATCGAGCTTGTCTAATTAGCTAAATAATTTAATTTTTGAGTGGCTGAATCATGTACGTTTCGAGCCCTAACTATTTGGCATGATAGCGATGTTGCTAGTTTGACTGAATGATTGAATGATTCATATTGTCATGAATGTTTAGTTAATTTTATGTATGATTGGTTGTATGTATAGAATGTTTTTGAAATAAAATAAGGTTTATGCATGATATATTCGTACAAGTAATTTGCTATGAAATGTTTGGAAGACTACTATACATGCACACAGAAAAGTTGTAAATGTACATGAAATTGTGATTTGTTAAATGATACCACCTTGATGGTAAATTGAAAATTGGATCAATGATCCTATTCACTAAATTTATTTGATAATTCGAGGGCATTTGAACATGCCAATAAATTGTGAAGGTATTGAATTATGACTATGTATGATATTGTATGACATATTGCATGTGCATTGGGGTGGGTTAGTATTGTGGTTGATGGAGGTGTTCCATGGAGTACCGACTGCATAATAAATCTACATTTATTTTTAGTCAATGCAATGCAGCTGGAGTACTGAAGACATTGGTAATTTTATCTCATTATTTGTTATTCTACAGATTTTCTGTATTTATGATTATTCGATGGTTTTACCACATCAAACTTTGCTTGCATTCGTTGGAGTTTAGCAGATGGGTTCTGGAGAACTTGTGGTATGTAGTGGATGGTTGGGATAGGAGCCTTTTTGCATTGCATCATGATCAAGATATACTCTAATGTTATTGATTTATGCTACGTATTTTATTGTGTTGTATTGAATGATATTGAAATTAATGATTGTTACTTGAATGAATGATGACCCATGATCATACACAGTTTGACATCAATTTTGATAATGGCTATGTAATGATATAAAATTGTTGTGATGATTTTGTGTTCTTCTATTAATTTTAATATATATCACTGTATTTGATATTTATGTTCATTTAAATAAATGTTCGACTCAAACTGAGCTTTCGTAAGCCCACCCTATAGTGTTTAAAATTTTAGGTAAACCTCAAAACTAGAACCGAACTTGGCATTAGGAGAATAACTTGGACCTCGGACTATTTTTAGTAAGTATTATTAATAAGTCTCTATTGGTTTTGGTTTGTAACTTTCAATTGTTTCTGGTCTATGGCTTGGTAGCTTTTCATTTGGGGAGTTTTGCATGTATGGATTACTCATGCATACTAATTGGAAAACACATAATATCTAGCTTAAGTAAAATTTGACATTGATCCCTAATTTTTGTTGCTTTGCAAAGAAACCATTTTTGAAAAAATAAATATATAAGGCGACTAGATTCCAAAATGACTTGAATAATGGTTTTTTTTTTGCTTCATTAGTTAACAACAAGTTTTTACAAAGTAAAGCAATGAACAAACAATTTTTCTAAAGCAACACTATAAACAATAAAATGAATCTTAATGGCAGATGACCTAATAAATGAATGTTTTTAAATTAACTCAAAGTACAACTACGATTTTTTTCTCTAAAATGAGTTTACTTAAGGTCTTCAAAGGTGTTGTAAGTTTGCTTAGCCATTTTGGTGGCTAATGTAGCATTTTCAATCTAGCCATAATGTCTAGGCTGGGTTATGGATGTTATATTTAGTGGTATCAGAGCCTAGGTTCAAAACCTTAAACTTAGTTCTGATTTTCAAAAAAAGAGTCTGCATACATACATGAAAAATAGGTATTTTGAAATAAAAACAATCCACAAATAATTTTGAAAATTATATTTTACAAGGAAAAAGAGGCCTAAGACTTCGATTCCTGTTGCCATAAAAAAGCTATTGTTAAATTATAGGTAAACATTATAGGTATATTATTGTATACATAGAACTGAAACATTTAGTATTTAATTTTTCTTTGAAAACTGTAAGATAGGAAACTGAAAACTGATTAAAGGTAGCTAGTGATTATTTTTCTGAAACTATAGATCAAATTTAAGATTGTAGGATACATAATGAACAACCATAGAATGAGGAACCATAGGGTTCGGCATCGAATTGCCCAAGTTGATTCATTTGCTTCTGAAGGAATTGTGCCTAACCTTGAGATGAATGAAACCATATTGTGCCTACTTCTAAAGGTGAAAACTGGGAGGTAGGGGATGATGCGGTACCCCAAGCGATATTGGGAGTCTTTGAAAATGTTTTTGAGATTATGGTTGAAAGGACTAAGATGGAGGAAGAGAGTAAACGCTTGGAACATAAAAAAGAAAAAGACAAGTTGGAAATAAAGGGAGTATTGTTACATTGATCCAAATCCATGACCTTTAAAGCGGGCCAGGTAAGCCAGACCTCAATAGAATATTGTAGTGGTTACTATTGGAGGACTTCTTGGATCAGTTAGGGTTTCAATTTGTAGATACTAAGATAAACACCATTCGAACAAATGTTGGAAAAGGTTGGGTGTTTGTCTGGGTTGTTGTTTGATGGAATGCAGGGTTAAGGATGGTCCTCACCAGGTAAATTAGATGTAGCTCCGACACAGAATCAGAGGGTTCATCAGTTTCCTCCAAGGGGTCCGATCAAAATTGAGGTTAGCTAACTAGAACTGGTTTATGCAGCTAGGTGTCACAAGGACCAAGTCGTATCCAACACCAATGCAAGAACATTTCCTAAATCATACTTTGCATCGATTAATTCTGACTTCACTTGTTTGTTTAGTGTTAGTAGAGTTTCTAATAAATTTGGAATCAGGGTAGATGAATTCGGTAGTAAAATTTCTTTAATTAGATCCTTATAGATATCCATTAAGATTTAAGAGAAGCATGTCTAGAATATTTTTGGAAATCAGAGTTGCACAGTGAAAGGATGGTGACTCAGTCTAAAGAGAGGAGTATAGGATTTTGTGACTAAAAAAATTTTTAGGACGAAATTTCTTTAAGGAGGGGAGAATTGTAACATCCCAAAAATTTGGAGTTAGTAGAATCGAAATAGAGTGGTCATGCTCGAATTCTTTAGATTATCTATATGTTTTAGGGAATAAATGAGGTATTGGTTTGTTGGTTAAGTGTTATTGAAATGTTACTTGAAACACAAGTTTAAATTCCTTCTCTCGCACCATTTATATTATTTTGCATCAAACCCTAGTATGCGACATGCCTTATTTTAAAAATAAATATTGAAAAATTATTTCAAAAATAAAGAAATAGCCTAGTGGCTAATTGATAAATGGAAAAGCATGGAAAGTAGATAAGGTTCCAAGTGTGAATCTTTTCCCTCGTAAAATAAATAAAATTTGGAAAACAACTTGTTTTTTATGCATGTGTCGTTCATACCCTCTTAAACCGAGGTATAAATATTATTTTTACACAAAATAAATCTTCGGTATGGTTGCCACTTGGTTGCAATGAACATGTGTACCCTGATCACTAATGAATGCCTTTGGTGTGTTGAAGTGGGTGAGTATATACTTGTGAAAAAAATTTAGCACTATCTTTGCATCATCCTTTGGGACAGTAATAGCTTCAACCCACTTCGAGACGTAGTCAACAACTACTAATATATAAAGATTTCCAAATGAACTCGAAAATGGTCCTAGAAAATCTATACCCCAAACATCAAATAATTCAACCTCCAGAATTGGCTGCTGCAACATTTCATTACGTCGCGATATAGAACCGGTGCGCTAACACCTATAGCATTGATTCACAAAATTGTGGGCGTCTTTGAATAATGATGGCTAATAGAATCCTGATTGGAGAACTTTAGTAACATTTCTTATACCACTGAAATGACCTTCATAAGAAGCATCATAATAATGCTTGAGGATTGAAAGCATCTCCTCTTCCGGAACACAATGTTGAATGATGTTGTCATTGCATACCTTGAATAAATAAGATTCGTTCCAATGATACTTCATTATATCACGAAGAAATCTTTTTTTTATGGCCTGTGACACCAAATAAGAGTTTTCTACACTAGATAATTAACAAAATCCGCATACCAAGGAGTTGCATCTATAGTAAATAACTTCTCATCTGGGAATGCGTCGACAATTTGAAGTATGTTTCAGTCTTTGCTGCTAACTTCCAATCGAGACAGATGGTCTGTAACTTGATTCTCTGAACTCTTATGGTCTTTTATCTTGATGATAAATTCTTGCAACAGTAATATCCAGCGTATCAATCTTGGTTTGGCATCCTTTTTCGCAAAGAGATATCTCAACGCCTAGTGATTATTGAATACAATAACCTTTGCACTGACAAGATAGGAATGAAACTTGTCGAAAGCAAAGACTACAGCCAACAATTCTTTCTCTGTGGCTGTATAATTGAATTGAGCCTCTGTAAGAGTTTTACTAGTATAATAGATGACGTGAAATATTTTTCCCTTTTGTTGTCCTAGAACTACACCCATAGCAAAGCTGCTTGCATCGCACATAACTTCAAAATGTTGAGACCAATCTAGTGCAACGACAATGGGTACATTCACTAACTACTTTTTTTACTGAATAAAGGCATCTAGACATGCATTGTCGAAGAAGAATTTTCCATTATGTTCTAGCAATGAGCATAAGGGCTTTTCAATTTTTGAAAGTTCTCTAATAAACCTTCGGTAAAACCCCACATGTCCAAGAAAACTGCAAATACCTTTCACGTTTGTTGGTATAGGTAATTTCTCAATGATTTCCACCTTAGCTTTGTCTACTTGAATGCCTTGACTAGAGACGCAATGGTCTAATGCAATGCTTTCAGTTGCCATGAAATGACATTTTTCCTAATTTAGGATAAGATGTGTGTCCTCACATTGCTTCAATACTTTATCCAAATTGTCAGTGCAATGATCAAAATCATTCCCATAGACTGAGAAATCATCCATAAAAACCTCTACAGAGTTTTCTATCATATATAAGAATATTTCCATCATACACCTTTAAAATGTGGTTCGTGCATTGCAAATACTGAAAGGCATACGGCGAAAAGTGAAAGTACTAAAGAGGCAAGTGAAGGTTGTTTTCTCCTGATCCTTTGATGCAATAGCAATTTGATTGTACCCAGAATAGCCATTTAAAAAGCAATAATAGGTTTTTCCAGCAAGCTGATCCAACATTTGGTCAATGAAAGGAAATGGGAAGTAATCCTTCCTCGTGGTCGTGTTCAATTTGTAATAATCCATACAAATTCTCCATCCCATGGGAATGGGTGTAGGAATTAATTCGTCCTTATAGTCACAGTGATCCCACTTTTTTAGGTACGCATTACACTAAACTTACCCAATTACTATAAAAAATCGGGTAAATAATTCCAACATCAAGCCATTTTATGATTTCCTTCTTCACAACTTCCTTTATCTTCTAATTTAATCTTCTTTTTTGTTTAATCAATTGTTTTCCTTCAACTTCCAACTTGATCTTGTGATGCAAAAAGGACAAATACCTTGAATATCGGCAATATAGCTCATTTATGTTGCTTAAGAATATGGATCAATTTCTCTTCTTGAGTTACATCCAGTGTTATAGAGACAATAATTGGGAGAGTATTATAATCACCCAGAAAGACATATTTAAGATGATGAGGCAGTGGTTCCAATTCCAAAGTTGGAGCTTCTTCAATAGATGGTTTGAAAATTGGGGTTGTTCTATTGGCTAGGTCTAAGTATTCAATCTACCATCCATGCTTGAGTTCAAGATTATTAGTTTCAACCATGCTGTCACAATCGTCTAAGGATTCAGCATCAGATGTCACTACAAACTCTTCAAAAAGTATTGTGCTTTGGTCATTGAATTCTTCCTTAATTAGATCATCTAACACATCGACAATATGGCATTCTCCATTGTCCTGGCATTGAATAGATTCAAAAACACTGAAGGTGACTTGCTCATCATTAAGTCACATGGTTAGTTCACCTTTGTAAACATCAATAAGAGTTCGGCCGGTGGCTAAAATTGGTTTTCCTAAGATTATGGGAACCTCATTGTCTGCCTCGTAGTCAAGAATTATAAAATCAGCCAGAAAAATGAATTTATCCATACGAACTAAGACATCTTTGATTTGCCCTTGATAATGAGCCAAAGATCGAACGACTAATGGTAATGTCGTTGTAACAGATTTCATGTGACCAATTCCCAACTTTTTAAAATTAGATAGTGGCATTAGGTTAATGCTAGCTCCCATTTCGCATAAAGCCTTTCCCAAATAATGATTATCAATTGAACATGGAACTGTAAAGATCCCAGGATCTTTATCGATGCCATGGTCTTACTCGCACACATATATCGGAATCCTATATCATGACATATGTATCCTAACTATTCCTAAGGTTCATACGGGGCTTTCAGGCGTCGTAACTCAGTCGAAACGAATGCTTGAACCTGGTTACCAAGCTTATGCACATTCGGCAATAGCATGTATAAATTCATACATTACATACCAGCATATATATTTAGCATTTAACTACAATTAGGCACGTCTATTTGCTTATAAACTTACCTCGGACGATACAAAACGGAGTAGGGCAGCTAGTCGACAATTTTTGCTTTCCCCTGATCTAAATTCGATTTCTTTGGTTCTTGATCTAAACATATTCAAATTAAGCTCATTCAATTTAGTTCAAAAACATATAAATGGGAAAATTACCATTTTACCTCTGACATTTACAATTTTTACAATTTAGTCCCTATTGCACAAAAACACAAAATACACAAAATTTCTCCATACCCAAGCTAGGCCGAATATTACCCATAACTATACAAACCCATATAATTTATTTATTTCACATTTTAGTCCCTCAAATTATTATTTTTGCAATTTAGTCCTAATTACTCAAAATCATCAAAAACTCCAATACAAAACATGTTAATCTAAAACATATCTTTCATATTTCATCATCAAACAAAAAAAACTCACAAGTTCTCAAAAATGATAAAACTCAAAATATTCATCAAAATCAAAAATTCAAGCATGGGTTTTGTAGTACTCGAAGCAACGATATCAAAAACGTAGAATTTATCAAAAACTGAACAAAGAATGAACCTTGATTGAGCTAAATAGATGGCCGAACTGTAACTTGTTGTTCTTTCCTTTTGTTTTAGCAATAGAAAATAAAAATTATGAACATGGCTTTCTTAATTATGTTATAATATGATATATTATAACATTTTATTTCATTTACAATTTTAACCTTATATATTAAATTATAAAACCATTATAACTATGGCCATTACTGTCCACTTTAGCTAAAAATGGGCTAATTGCAACATAAAGGCTTCCATTTTAAAAGCCAAATGCAATTTGTCCCCCTTCTAGAAATAACCACCAAATTTTCACTTTACGCGATTAAGTCCTTTATTCAATCGGACACTCAAAAAATAAAATTAAATCACGAAAATTTTACAAACATAAATTCACACATAATAAACATGGATAATATTTTTTAAATATTTTTCTAACTCAAATTCGTGGTCTTGAAACAACCATTCCGATTAGGGTATAAATCGGGCTGTTACACCGCTACTGCTATACGACCTTGCTTTAACTCTAGAAATTCCTTCCTCTTTTGGTCTATGAACGTCTGGCTAATATACTTCTTTCAGAACTCTTCCTAGAAGAATTCCCGAGTTGCTCTCTCTCTCGGTACAACGAACATGAGAGTATTCCACCATTGATAGGTCGAGTCGCGTAGAAGTGACACCGCACACTTCACGCACTCTTCAGGCGTGCATGACAGTTCATCAAATACCCTAATGATATTCTCCAACCAAAATTCTACTCTCTTTGGGTCATCATCTATGCTAGCCCAAAATTCCTCGGCCCCTTGTTTCTGAATCTTGTTTACCTAAGGCTTCTCCCTCTTAAACACGTCCGCTCCTTGTAGAGCTACAGGGGCATACTAAGGAATCAGAGGAGGTGGGGGAGGTAGAGTGTTCAGATTCAGATGAACGAACTCCGTGTACCAAGCATCTATCTTTCAGAGATAGGCTTCTCTAGCCCCTCCGCCTTGGCCAATAGTCACTGGCTCACTCTCAACTGGCGCGATCCTTTCAGTAAAAGCCGGAGTGTTACTCTCTACGTCATCCACCGTAGCTCTATCAGGATCTATTTACATGAAAATACAATTTATAATCGTCAGGAGTCATCATAATATCAATATATAGTTATGGCATATATAGCTAGACTCGTACTCATGCTTGGTTAGTCCTAGAATCGACTAAACGATAGCTCTGATACCACTAAATTTAACACTCCACACCCGTAGCCCACGTCGGGACTAAATATGAGGTGTTCTCTAACTTGAACATATACATTCACACATTTCTGAGCCGCCAAAATTAGGTCAAATTTAAAACTTTTCTGATCTTTATTAAGAACTTCATAATAAAGGCCTACGAGGTTCTAAACGTTCATTTAAAACCATTCGGGAATGATTCAGATCTTGCCACAAACTCTGAAAAATATTACTAGACATAGGGGCAACACGCCCGTGTGACCAATTCGGTATGGTCATGCTGTTGGCCCGTGTGGCTCACACGGCCTAAATAATACAGGGACACCCCCGTATCCTCTACCCGTGTGGAATTAATTCTAAATTCACACCTATAGGGGTTTCACACGGCCTGGCACTCGCCCGTGTCCTTCACACGGCCATGAAACGCCCGTGTCCTAGCCCGTGCGCACAAACCTGGATATTTTGTTTTTAACATCAGCAATTCTTAAGGGTTACAAGGCTAAGGTACACTCCCGTGTGCTAGGCCATGCCCTTCACACGACTGAGACACAAGGCTGTGTCTCTGCCTGTATGTTTACTATCATGCATACTGACTTGTAAATTTTACGTACAAGGGACACACGGCCAGATCACACGCCCATGTGGCTGGCCGTGTGTCACACACGGCCTAGACACATGCCTGTGTGCACCCGTGTGGACAAAATGAGGCTATTTACCAAGCCTCTTCGCCACCCTTACATACGTAACCTGCATAAAATCACTCTATGCCAATACAAGTGTACATCACATAGCTAAAATAGCCACAATGGACAACATTTCATTTGTGCAATATACTCATCCGTGAAAATATCATCTTCTATTTATGAATATCAAAATGAGTATTGACCATTATCCATGGCCTTATACAAAATTAAAGGTATTCATTCCAGGCCAACATATTTGGCTATTTCTTAATGACACACAACATTAAAGTCTAGCCCTATACGTGTCATATGCAAAAGCAAGAATTCTAACTATACCGAGTGTTCAGGATAATAGTGTGATCATAGCCTCTGACGTCTGATGATCCTTGACCTATTTAGGCGACACTTTAAGAAAATAGAAAAGAGAGGGAGTAAGCATAAAGCTTAGTAAGAAGCATGCAAATACATAGCAACAACTATACCATTCATCAACATGCTCTTAATATAAAATAGTTATAAGCATAACTTACTCATCACATACCACTACACATCATATAATATATTTTGAACTCACATCTCATACATACCGAATAGGTACCTGTATCATTCATAACACGGTTATACTTTTCTCTTAATTTTAAACCATAACTCTCACCCTTGAACCATTCAGACCATTATCAGATATTCAATAAGCCTCAACATGGGATAAGATACCGATGCCAAGTCCCGGACATGGTCTTACACTAACTTAACTCGTAGCCGATGCATGTCCCAGGCATGTCTTACACTGGCTTACATCTCAAAGCTAATGCATGTCCCAGACGTGTCTTACACTGGCTCTCGTCTCACTGTCGATTCCATGTCCCGAACATGGTCTTAGACTAGCTTAACTCGTAATGTGGTCGATGCATGTCCCAGACATGTCTTACACTAGCTCACAATAGTCCATACGCCATGGCATGAATATTGATTTATTTCTCATGGTTCAAACGTGAATTCTACTATCTTAATTATCATCATGCCTTCTCATTTCCATAATTAAGTAATTCATGCTAAATTAACTCATCGCATATAATGACAATGTAGTTGTAATATTTGCATACAAGTTACCTCAGTTACAAAATATGGTGTCTAGACGGTTTAATCAATTTGCTTAGCCTTCCCCCGGTCTAAGTTTGGATTTGGTATTTCTTGATCTATAATAACAAAAATTCACAAATTTAATCACTTTATCAATCTAGGCTCCCAACAATCTATACTTGGGTAAAATGACCATTTTGCTCCTAGACTTTTGTAAAATGACTATTGTACCCCTAGGTCCAAAAATTAATTTTTATCAAATTTTATCCAATCAAAAGCTTATCCGAACCATTTTTCCTCTTATAGAAATCTAAAATTTCCACTATCTCGCACATTTATCATCAAACTTTCAACTTATGCAAAATAGTCTCTACTAGGGTTTTCATGAGAAATTCTTTCACAAAAGTTGTTTATTACACATCTAATACTCATATTCTTCCATAAATTTTTAGAAAAAATACACATATTCTTTCATGGGAAAACCCTAAAGTCTCCACCATTTTGCAAAATAGTCCCCTTAATAGAAAGCTTATGCTTCAAGGGGTTCAAAAATGTAAAAATCATCAACAAAAAGTATGTAAATCACTTACTTGCAAGAGAAATAAGTTGCTGAAATTTTTTAAGCTCAAAACCCCTAACAATGGCTAAAAAATCGGTGGGATAAGGAAGAATGAAAGAAAAAAAAGATGATAGCTAGGCTTAAGCATTATTTTATTACATATTATGTCATCTATTTACCTAATGTTGACTTTTCAACATTTTTATCTCTCATGGCCAGAAAAGCTAAGATCTAAGGGTATTTTTTCCCTTTAGAGACTCCAAATTAAGATTCATAACAATTTAACACCCTTAGCTATCAATTTAAGACTTTTGTACTTTATGCAATTTAGTCCTTTCTCGCAATTGGGCTTATAAACGTTAAAATTAACTCACCAAATTTTTCATACACTACTAATAACATGCTTTGCCTCCAAAATAATAATTAAATAAATTTTTCTAACTTCAGATTTGTGGTCCCGAGACCATTATTCTAACTAGCCCCAAAAATTGAGCTGTTACAATATATGTACTTACTAAGCTCCCATGTTTACCCTATTTCCTTTCCATTTTCTTATAGTGCTGCCAAATTAGTTCGAGGATCGTCGACTACGTCGGAGAAGCCATCCACACTATCCTTGAAGCACTTGGTATAGCCAGTTTTATCATTTTGATTATGGCATCTATAGGAACTTTTCATTTTATTTTTGTGTCACATTATTTTGGGGCCAAAGGTGTTGGCTTGTTTTAGCATTTGACTCATTTTGTATCAAGCCATGAAATTGGCTAATATTGTAAGTTAATATATGAATGTAAGATAGTCTTTTACGAATGTTAAATTTTTGGCTTGGTTGAATTTATGAAATGTATATAGGTCTTAGCTATGGTAGTTGGTTGATAAATCATATTAAGTTAGATTTTGATATATTGATTGGTATTAAATTGTGTTTCAGGGTGGCATAGGGCTTTGTAAATAGCCTTATATTGTCCACACGGGTAGACAGACGGGTATGTGTGACACACGGGCTTGTGTGACACACGACCAGCCCCATGGGCGTGTTTTTCGACTGTCTGTCTCAGCCGTGTAGAGGACACGGCCTGTGGCTATGGGCGTGTACCTTGGCCATGTGCCCCTTATTGGATGTTGATGTCAGAAATGGAATGTTAAGGTTTTTGGACACGGGCTAGGACACGGGCGTGTCATGGCCATGTGAGGGACATAGACCATAGACATGGGCGTGTGTCAAACCGTGTGAAATCCCCTATAGGTTTGAATTTAGAATTTAATTCACACGGGCATGAGACACGGGCGTGTCCCTTGATGCTTGGGCCGTGTGTGTTACACGGGCCATTAACACGGCTATGTCTTAATGCCTACACGGGCGTGTCACCCATCTGCATGGGCGTGTGCTCTATTTCAAAGGTTATTTTTCTAAGTTTGTTAAGGACCCAAGCTGGTCCCGAATGGTTTCCAATGGATGTTTGAGGTCTCGTAGGAAAATTTTAAGGAGTTTATATAAAGTTTTAAAATTTATCGAGTCTTGATGATTCGAAAAAGTTAGAATGAACGTGTTTAAGAGTGGTAATGCCTCTCATCCTATCTCAGCTTGGGACTCGGGTGTGGGGTGTTACATTTAGTGGTATCAGAGTTATGGTTTAGTTAGTTCTTGGACTAACCTTGCGTGTGCATGAGTCTAGCTATACATGCCATAAATAAATTGTGATAGTGTGCTGACTCCTGATTTTGTTATCATGTTTTCTTATAGAAATGGATCCTGATCAAACTATGGCAGACGATGTAGATAGTAATGCACCGACTCCTACTGAAGGGGCGGTGCCATTCGATAATCGACCTCCCACGATTAGTCAGGGAGGAGGAGAAGGGGCTCGAGAAGCTTTTCTTTACATGATGAATAAATGGTACACAGAGTTCGTCCGAGCGAACCCGAATGCTCAACCCCCTCCACCTCCACCTATCCCTCAACCTGTCCCTATAGCACCACAGGGTATGGATTTTGTGAGACTGAATAGACCCCTAGTGGACAAGATCCGAAAGCATGGAGCCAAGGAGTTCCGTGCAAATAAGGATGATGATCCCGAAAGGGTAGAGCTCTGGCTTGAGAATGCCATCAGGGTATTCGATGAATTGTTTTGTACTCCCGAAGAATGTGTAAAGTGTGTCATATCCTTGTTGAGGGACTCGACATACCACTGGTGGAAAACATTAGTTTTAGTGGTACCTCCCGAGAAAGTCACGTGAGAATTCTTCCAAGAGGAATTCCGGAAGAAATATATTAGTGAGAGATTCATAGATCAAAAGCATAAGGAATTTCTTCACTTAAAGCAAGGCCTATGATGGTTACTGAATATGAAAGGGAGTTTGTCTGACTTAGTAAGTATGCTTGAGAGTGTGTGTCCTCCGAGGCTAAAATGTTTCAAAGGTTTGAAGACAGACTTAATGAGGATATCTGATTGTCAGTGGGTGTCCTTGAATTGAAAGAGTTTGTTGTGCTCGTTAATCTGGCTTGTAAGGCTGAATAATTGATTAAGAAGAAGAAGAAAATCGAGGCAGAGACTAAAGATGCAAGGAAGAGACATTCAAGCAAGTCATTTTCATCTCAATCTAAAAAACCAGAGACATTTACTCTCATTCTCATGTGTCAGCTGGACACTCGTATAGAGATCATAAGAAGCAAGATTCAGATTCTAAATCTCGGGCTACATCAGTGGCTAGTGTGGGTAATGTTAGGTATCCTCGACCAGAGTGCCAGCATTGTGGTAAAAGCCATTTTTCCAAGTGTAGATTGAATGATAGATCCTGTTTTCGGTGTGGTTTTCAAGACCATTTTATTAAGGATTTCCCTAAGATGAACGAGAAAGAAAATTTTCAAAGTATAAGGCCAAGTGGTACAAATTCTAAAGGAAGACCACAGAAAAATGTTGGAATTGGGGCTAGCAACAAAAATGTAACGAGAGACACCACAGTGAGATCAGAAGCTAGAGCTCCGGCTAGAATCTACGCCATACGCACACATGAAGATGCATCTTCTCCCGATGTGATCACCGGTACATTTTCTCTCTATGATAATACTATTATTGCTTTGATTGATCTTGGCTCCACTCATTCGTATGTTTGCATGAAATTGGTGTCTAACATGAACATACCTATTGAGTCTATGAAGTTTATGATTAAGGTGTCAAACCCTCTAGGCAAGTATGTGATAGTCGATAAAGTTTGCAAGAAATGTCCATTGATAGTTAGAGGTCACTATTTTCCACCTGATTTGATGTTGTTACCATTCAATGAGTTTGATGTCATTTTGGGTATGGACTGGTTGACACTCCATGATGCTATAGTAAATTGTAGAAAAAAGGTTATTAAATTGAAATGTGAAAATGGTGAAACTCTTTGGGTTAAATCAGATGAACCGAAGAATTTGCCTATCATAATATCCTTAACATCTGTCGAAAATGTTTAAGGAAAGGTTGTGAGCTCATTTAGCTGTTATAATGAATGCTAAGGAGTCTGAGCTGAAGGTTGAGACAGTACCAGTTGTATGCGAATATGCTGACGTATTTCCGAAAGAATTGCATGGGTTACCCCCTAATAGAGAAGTTGAATTTGGTATAGAGTTAATGCCAGGGACAATGCCTATTTCGATTGCTCTGTATCGAATGGCTCAGACTGAGTTGAAGGAACTAAAGTCACAGTTACAAGAATTGACCGATAAAGGCTTTGTGAGACCAAGCTTTTCACCGTGGGGTGCTCTGGTGCTTTTTGTGAAAAAGAAAGAAGGATCCATGAGGCTATGCATAGATTACCGGCAGTTAAATAAGATAAAAATCAAGAATAAATATCTGTTGCCGTGGATTGATGACTTATTTGATCAACTGAAAGGAGCAGTATGGTTTTCTAAGATAGACTTGAGATCCGGCTACTATCAACTGAGAGTTAAAGAGTCAGATGTACCTAAGACTACTTTTAGGATGGGGTATGGTCACTGCAAGTTCCTCATCATGTCTTTCGATTTAACAAATGCTCCCGCTATGTTTATGGATTTAATGAATAGGATTTTTTTACCATACTTGGATAAGTTTGTCATTGTATTTATCGATGACATCTTGATCTATTCTAGAGAAGAGGTGGAGCAGACCAAACACTTGGGAATCATTCTACAAACTCTGAGAAACAATCAGTTGTATACCAAGTTTAGTAAGAGTAAGTTTTGGCTTCGAGAAGTCAAATTTTTAGGTTACATTGTCTCGAGCGATGGCGCTAGGGTTGATCCCAACATGGTTTCTGCTATTGTTGAATGGAAACCCCTAAAGAATGTGACTGAGGTTAGAAGCTTTTTGGGTTTCGCTAGTTATTATAGACGATTTGTAAAGGATTTCTCCATTATTGCTACTCCCATGATAAGGTTATTATTACAAAAAGAAGTTAAGTTTGAATGGTCGGATAAGTGCCAATAGAGTTTCGAGAAGTTGAAGAAGTTAAAAGGCTCTAGTATTAGTACAACCTAAATCAGGAAAACAATTTGTGATTTATAGCGATGCTTCTCTAAATGGCCTGGGTTGCGTACTTATACAGGAAGGCAAGATTATAGCTTATGCCTCGAGACAATTGAAATCTCACGAGAAGAATTATCTGACACATGACCTAGAGTTGGCCGCCATAGTGTTTGCCTTGAAGATCTAGCAACATTATTTTTTCAGAGAGATATGCCATTGATACACCGATCATAAGAGTCTTAAGTACTTGATGACTCAGAATGATTTAAATCTAAGACAACAGAAGTGGTTGGAACTATTAAAAGATTATGAATTGATTATCGACTACCATCCGGGTAAGACGAATGTGGTCGCAGATGCATTGAGTAGAAAACCATTATTTTCACTGAGAGCAATGAACGCCCAATTGGCTTTGTTAGAGGATGGTTCGATTCTAGCTGAGTTAAAAGCTAGACTGACGTTTCTCTAAGAAATTTGTGAAGGTTAGATGAGTGACAATGAATTGTTAGCCAAGAGAACTAAGTGTAAATCGGGTGTTGAGTCAGAATTTTGGATTGATTTTGATGGTTGCTTGAGGTTCCGGGGTAGGATTTGTGTTCCTAAGGATACCGAGTTAATTCGAAACATTTTAATTGAGGCACATGGTGGTTGTTTGTCGGTACATCCCAGAAGTACGAAAATGTACAATGATTTGAAGAAAATGTATTGGTGGCTAGGTATGAAAAGAGACATTTCAGAGTTTGTATCAAAATTTTTAGTGTGCCAACAAGGAGTTTGTATCAAAATGTTTAGTGTGCCAACAAGTGAAGGCAGAGCACCAAGTACCTTCGGGTTTACTTCAACCTATCATGGTCCTTGAATATAAGTGGGATCGGGTTACTATGGATTTTGTGACGGGTTTAGTGGTAACTCCGAGGAAGAAATATGTTGTATGGATTGAGGTTGATCGACTGACAAAGTTAGCTCACTTTATCCCAGTGTGAAAGAATTTCCTACTGGATAAGCTAGCCGACTTGTACATTTTCGAGATTGTGAAGCTTCATGTAGTGCTCTTGTCAATTTTTTCAGATAGAAACCCGAGGTTTTCTTCGAGGTTTTGGAAGAAGTTGCAAGAAGCTTTGGGGACAAATTTGAATTTTAGCACAGCTTTCCATCCACAAACTGATGGTTAGTCAGAGAGAGTAATTCAAACTCTTAAGGATATGTTACGTTGTTGTGTCCTGGAGTTCTAAGGTAGTTGGGAGAAGTATCTACCGCTAGTCGAATTCACTTATAACAATAGCTATCAGTCGAGTTTAGAAATGGCACCTTATGAAGCATTGTATAGGCGTAAGTGTCGAACGGCTTTGTATTGGACCAAGCTTAGAGAGAGTCAAATTTACAGGGTCGACTTAGTCAAGGAGACCGAAGAAAAAGTTAAGGTGATTCGTGACTATCCAAAGGCCACTTCGGATAGACAGAAATCCTACATGAATTTAAAACGAAAAGAGATCGAGTTTCAAGTCAGGGCTAAGGTATTTCTAAAAGTATCCCCGTGGAGGAAGGTTCTTAGATTAGGTAAAAAGGGTAAACTGCGTCCGCATTGCGTTTTATCGAACCTTATGAGGTGATTGAGAAAATTGGGCCAAAAGCCTATCAGTTAGTCTTACCATTAGAATTGGAAAAGATCCACGACATATTCCATGTGTCCATGTTACACCGATACCGCTCTGACCCTTCACATGTGATTTCTCCGACTGAAGTAGAGATTAGATCGAATATGTCTTATGGTAAGGAACCTATTATCCTAGCTCGAGAAGTTAAGCAATTAAGAAATAAGAACGTTCCCCTTATGAAAGTGTTATGGCAGAGACATGGGGTTGAAGAGGCCACATAGGAGCCCGAGGAAATCATGAAAAGACAATACCCAAATCTTTTTACCAGTAAGATTTTCGAGGACGAAAATCCCTCAAGGGAAGAATTGTAACAGCCCGATTTTAGGTCTAGTTGGAACAGTGGTTTCGGAACCACTCACCCTCAGGTTAGAGGAAATATTTTTGATATTATTTTATGTGTTATAACATGATTATATGAGTGCATGAAAATTTTGGTGAATTTATTTTAGCGATTACATGCTTAATTACGAAAAAGGACTAAATCGCATAAAGTGAAAAAGTCCCATTTTTAAAGCTAAGGGTGTTAATTTTCCATGAATCATAATGTAGAGGTCTTTAAAGGAAAATTAGGTCAATTTTAGAAGGGTGGCCGGCCATAGGGGACAAGTTGGTCAAAAAGTTAAAAGTCTAGGTGGTTTGGTGACTTAATTGAATAAAATAAAACAAACTGACTTCATCTTTTCATTCTTTTCTCCTACCACTGAAATTTTCAACCATTAGAGGGGTTTTTGAGCTTCAAAATTTCAGAAATTTTAAACCTTTGCAAGTAAGTGATCTTGATGACTTTTCTTAAATATTTTTGTACTTTTGAGACCCTTGTAGCATGAGCTTTCTAATGAGGGGACTATTTTGCAAAATGTTTGAAAGTCTAGGGTTTTTTCATGAGAGCATTCAGGTTTTTTTCTGAATTTTTATGAAAGAAAAATGAGTCTTGGATAGGTAATAAACAACTTTTGTGAATAAGTTTTCATGGAAACCCTAACTAGGGACCATTTTCCATAAGTTGTAAAATAGGTGATAAATGTATGACATAAAGAAACTTGTGGACTGTTTCTAGTATAAAAAGTATTCGGCTAGGCTTGATTAGTGAGAAAATGAGATAAAAATCAAAATTTCAAGCCTAGGGGTAAAATGGTCATTTTGTGAAAGCCGGGGGGCAAAATGGTCATTTTGCCCAATTATAAATTTTTGAATATCTAGACTAATTTGCTGATGAAATGAATGAATTTTATCAATATAGATCAAGAGAAGCGTGATTCAGGTCTTAATCGGGGTAAGAACAAAGTTTACGAGGATTAAGCTCGTTCCTATCATTTTGTACTGAGGTAAGTACATATGTAAATAACGTGTCATTATAGCTTACTTTTAAATGTTTTATTTTTACCATGTATCATCATTTTACTCGATGTCATAAAAGTATAAATAATGTGAGGTAAGAGTAACCTACGTTATGAACAAGCGCGACAACGTCATGTTAGATACGAGATCCCATTGAACCTCAATAATAGTATAGGATATAAAAAGGTAAGTCATAAGAAATTGAGTGGTCTGAACTCATGAGTTGAGTCTGAGTTCATGAGATAAGAAAAAAATGTAATATGGGTCTAGGTACTGACTTTGTGTGCATACCTGTGAGTAGCTTAATAAGCGGGCATTACATGATAGAGCCATAGGGTCCGAGTACCGACTTGGTAAAAAGGCCCGTGAGTAGCTCAATTATGCAAGTATTACAAAGTACGAGGTAGCTTTGGCTACTTGTATAGTACTTAGGAGTAAACTATCCGAGTATTCATTGGTATTTCCGAGTGTTCAATAGGTAACTCGATGAATGGATTGGCGATACTTCCAGTGAGGTATGTCAATAGAGAAAATGAATTTGAGTTATTTTACAGGTAATTGCAGGTATGTATACTAAACACCTGAATCAAGACCTTAGTATGTGATGAGATGTAGTAAGTATGCATAGAATAAGTGAAGAGTAAGATAGTGAGATTAAAATGATATATCCCTTAAATATGATAAACCACTGTTTGATGAATGTGTTTCTAATTACAGTTATTTACATATATGTACTTACTAAGCTCTTATGCTTACCCTATTTCCTTTCCATTTTCTTATAGTGCTGCCAAAGTATTTCGAGGATCGTCGCCTACGTCGGAGAAGCCAGCCACACTATCCTTGAAGCACTTGGTATAGCCAGTTTTATCATTTTGATTATGGCATGTATAGGAACTTTTCATTTTATTTTTGTGTCACATTGTTTTGGGGCCAAAGGTGTTGGCTTGTTTTAGCATTTGGCTCATTTTGTATAAGGTCATGAAATTGGCTAATATTGTCAGCCAATATGAATGCAAGATAGTCTTTTACAAATGTGAAATTGTTGGCTTGGTTGAATTTATGAAATGTATATAGGTCTTAGCTATGGTTGTTGGTTGATAAATCATATTAAGTTAGATTGTGATATGTTGATTGGTATTAAATTGTGTTTCAGGGTGGCATAGGGCTTTGTAAATAGCCTTATAATGTCTACACGGGTAGACACACGGGTGTTTGTCTAGGCCGTGTGTGACACACGGCTAGCCCCATGGGCATGTTGTCCGGCCGTGTGTCCCCTGCACGTAAAATTTTCAAGTCAGTATGCATAGTAGTAAACACACGGGAAGAGACACGGCCGTGTGTCTCAGCCGTGTGGAGGACAAGGGCATGTGCCTTGGTTGTGTGCCCCTTATTGGATTCTAACTTCAAAAACAGAATGTTAAGGTTTTTGGACACGAGCATGTCATTGCCGTGTGAGGGACACGGGCCATAGACACGGGCGTGTGTCAGGTAGTGTGAAAACCCCTATAGGTTCGAATTTAAAATTTAATTCACATGGGCATAGGACACGGGCGTGTCCCTTGATGCTTAGGCCGTTGTGTTACAAGGGCCATTAACACGGCCATGTCTTAATGACCACATGGGCATGTCGCCCATCCGCGTGGGCGTGGCTCTGTTTCAAGGGTTATTTTTCTAAGTTGGTTAAGGCCCCAAGCCGGTCCCGAATGGTTTCCAATGGACATTTGAGGTCTCGTAGTCAAATGTTAAGGCGTTTATATAAAGTTTGAAAATTTATCAAGTCTTGATGATTCGAAAAAGTTGGACTGAACATGTTTAAGAGTTATTGTACTGAAAAATAGAGAGAATTTATTCTCAACTATTATATATATATTTTTTTTTTCTGGAATAACAATTCTATCGGTTTCTATTAAGAAGAGGGAACTTACATTTTCACCCCAAAAGGAGAGAAAACTTTTTCTAGTTCTGTGTTTCGATTCAATTGTTTGGAACCCACACTCAAAGTAATTCGTAGTACGAGAATAGCATAAAAGATCGTTTGGATGAAATCCAGGAACAACGAATGTCCGCTAAGTCGAAAACACATGTATGAATTCAGTTAATATTTATTGCTATAAATATCACAAATCGGGTCGATTTTCAAAATTTTAATTTTTCGTTGTGCAAAAAAACTGTTTTTAAACCAGTTTTTTTTCCCAAAATTGGTATAAGAGTACTAGGTTGTGTTATGTTTATGGTGTAAACTAAGACCGAATCTCTCTCTTCATCTTCTTTAATTAATATTTCATAAGATGTCACATTCTTTGTAACACCCCGAACCCAAGACCGACACCGGAGTCGAACACGAGGTGTTAGCAGACTTTAAACCCTTTATAAAAATATTTCTCAGACACTGCCAATCTGCGTACTAGTTGTTTTAAAAATCATATCTTGAGTTTCACAACTCGAAAATCAGTTTCGTGATTTTTCCCTGAAACTAGACTCATATGCCCATCTACATATTTTTTTCTAGAATTTTTGGTCGGGCCAATTAGTACAGTTTATTAGTCAAGGTCTCCCATGTTACAGGGATCGACTACACTGACCTTTGCGCATTACGACCTTGATATCTCCCTGCACAGAGCTTCAATACTGATGCCGTTTGTTTCTATAGAAACTAGACTCCGAGAGGAATCTATACATATATGGTATCACTCCTAATTGTCACTGGTTAATTTATAATGAATTTCCAAAGTTGGAACAGGGAATCCAGAAACCTTTCTGGCCCTGTCTCACGAGAACCTGAATATCTCTTAACATACTGTCCATATGATCTTTTCGTTGCTTCTATATGAAAATAGACTCATCGAGCTTCGAATACATAATTTATTCATCAATTAATCCCACTCCTACTATTTTTAGTGATTTTTCAATCTCACGTCACTGCTGCTGCCAGCATCTGTTATGAAAGCAACTATGCCCATTTCGTGATTTCTCCTTGATCTAACTAGTGATTCGTCATACATATCACAATTTATGATCATGACTAGCCATGCCAAAGGCTAATCATTGTCAAACATCCCCCTACTACACTATTGCCATATCATGAATTTTAACACCAAAATAATCAACCATGACATGTGGCATAAAAAGGTCGAATTATCAAGATTTACGACCTAACGTTATGAAACCAAAACCAACCGAACATTTATGCCATTTTCGCATGGCTAAAAGTTTACATACCAAATTTCAACAAAACATATTAGCCTATACATGCCGAAATGTTCTCTTAGACCAACTAAGAAGAAAATACCAAAGGTTGCTAGCCGGTGTGATGACTCCAATGACGGCCCGATCACGCAAGAAGAGACGAGTCCAAGAAACCTAAAATAGGTGACAAGGAAACGCCGAGTGAGTATATAACTCAGTAAGTCATAAGCAATGCACTACCATCCTTTAATAACATTATCACAATAGGAAATAAGATGGAACGAGGCTAGTTACTCCATCCATACCGAACCATGCCATAGTTCCTCAGACCCATCGGTTCAATCTCATACCAAATCATGCATTCACATTCCATATACTCATCAATAGGATATTTGAGGCATTTTCATACATCATTTTATTTTCGTTACAATCATACAACTAAACGGCCTTTCACCTATTCCACAATAAATCTTATGTACGTGACTTCAATTATAATTGTCACATAGGTTTCAACTTACCAAGCTCAACTCCAATTATAAACATAGCGCCTATTGGCCATGAACTCAAGGTACTTACCCGATCCGCTGTCCGTGATCGACTTAATAATGTCGCACACATAGTGTCCATAATGATTCAAACGTATATATTAAGTCCGCACACTCAGTGCTATATAATCAACTCGCACACTTAGTGCTATATAATCAAACTCGCACACTTAGTGCTACATAATCAAACTCGCACACTTAGTGCTACATAATCAAATTCGCACACTTAGTGCTACATAATCAAGCTCGCACACTTAGTGCTACATAATCAAGCTCGCACACTTAGTGCTGTACAATTTAAACCCGCACACTTAGCGCCAATCTCATGATCATAAATGTTTATACCCGCACTCTTAGTGCCGAGGTCAACAACTCAATACATCTCACCTCTTTTCTCTTCATTCAACACTTTCATCACCACATACATACATGTATATAAATTTATCATTCCATTCAGCATGATTACATAGACATTATGTCTATTTAGATCAATACAAAATATATGCTTGATGACTTACTTTGTGTTGGGTAAGACGGTTCCAACTCGGTTACTCGATGATCTTTTCTTTCCCCTTGCTTGCCTCTCCACCTTTAGCTTCTCGAGCTAAATCGATAAATTAACTAGTTTAACCATCTTGCTAAACATTCATACTGCAATTACACATGCATGTGTATGTTTGTATATTCGGCAATGACAATGGTAATTTAGCAAACCTTAATTTAAATTATAATTGTTCATAACACATTTAAAGCATCCACTCCATTCCATCATTTTAAAGCACATACATTACTCAATATTATCCAAATTCACATTCGGCATTTTCACAAACACACATGCCGATTTCATTCACTCATCTCTAATGTTAATTAAGAAATGCCAAATGTCACCAACTAAATGGCATACACACACACCCACATGCATAAAAGTCATCCACACCTCCTATAGTTCATTCGGCCTTCACCTTTGTTAGTTTTCCCCATTTTTTTGTCGGTTATATATACATAGTCCTAAGGTAATATCACGAATGGGCTTACATATATATGTATATATACATATAGCCGAATATGCAAAGCTTAAACCCAACATCACATAAGCTCCTAAGTGATGGCCGAATATGTATATCTATATATATTCATCAACTATACTATTACTTTTAATTTATCTAATCACACAATTTCATCTAAGTTTAGCATGTAACACAATCATCACCCTTATTAATCTCTTATAGCCGAAAACCATACTTACCCCCAAAATCGAAATTTCAACATGGTTTACAAAAATCACTTGATAACTCACTCAATATTAACTAAAATTTCAAAAGCTAGTACAAACTTCCTTACCTTAATAGGACTTAAGATGACCGATTGCTCATGTTACCAACAAGATTCAAGATTTGAACATGGGCTAACTAAGGGACTTAATAACTAGCTTAATACATTCAACAATTTCCAAAAGCCACCATGCATTACATACCTTATTCAAGACTAGAAGGAGTGGCCGAATGTTTTACTTCCCCTTCCCCCTTCTTCTTAGCATTTTCGGCCAAGGATGATTAAAGATGAACAATTTTTTTTTCTTTCTTCTTTAGATTCGGCTAGCAAGAACATGAATGATGATCCCTTTTTTTTTCCTTTCATCATTCTTTTTTTTTCCATTTCTTTATTACTAACTTTTTATTTTGTTATTCATCCCATGATGCACCAACAAAACATGTCTATGACATGTTTTGCCCATCACACCTTGTCCACCTTATTTGTCATGGCCGGCCACTATAAAAAGGGGGGGAAATTTGACATGCAAGTCCTCCCCTTTTTCCACATGCACTAATAGGTCCTTACGCATTGACCTATCACATTTTAAAATTTTCTCGCATAAGTCCTATTGACTAAATTCACATGCAATCGACTAAATCGAAGCTTGAAATTTTCACACATTCATAATTACATATTCTAGACAATAATTATCACATTCAAACATTTCGGTGACTCGGTTTAGCGGTCCCGAAACCACTTCCCGACTAGGGTCAATTTTGGGCTGTTACAACTCTCCCCCACTTAAGAAATTTTCGTCCCCGAAAATCTTACCGGTAAATAGGTTTGAGTATCGTTCTTTCATTGAGCTCTCGGTTTCCCAAGTAGCTTCCTCGATCCCATGTTTGAGCCATAACACCTTCACTAACGGAACCCTTTTGTTTCGCAACTCCTTCACTTCACGAGCTAGGATACGTATCGGTTCTTCTTCATAACTCATATCGGCTTGAATTTCAACCTCTGATGGGCTAATTATGCGATGGATCAGATCGATAGCGTCGAAGCATCGAAACATGAAAGACGTCGTGAATCTTTTCAAGCTTAGGGGGCAAAATCAATCTATACGCAACCGGACCAACTCGTTCGGAGATTTCGTACGGCCCAATGAATCTCGGGCTCAACTTGCCCTTACGGCCAAACCTGAATACCTTTTTCCAAGGTGAAACTTTAAGGAACACTTTATCTCCCACCTGACATTCAATGTCCTTTCGTTTCAAGTCCGCATACGATTTCTGACGATCTGTGGCTGCCTTCAAACTTTCACGGATTACCTTTACTTTCTATTCGGCATCTTTAATCAAATCAACTCCGAAAATTTTACTTTCACCGAGCTCGGTCCAAAACAATGGTGTACGGCATTTACGACCGTACAAAGCCTCATATGGTGTCATCTTAATACTTGATTGAAAACTATTGTTGTAAGCGAATTCAATCAAAGGTACATACCGTTCCCATGAACCACTAAACTCAAGGATGCAGCATCTCAGCATATCCTCGAGTATCTGAATTATCCGCTCGGATTGACCATCGGTTTGGGGATGAAAAGCGGTGCTAAAATGCAGCTTGGTACCCAAAGCTTCTTGCAATTTCTTCCAAAATCGCAAGGTGAATCTCGGATCTCTATCCGACACGATAGAAATAGGTACTCCATGTAATCTCACAACCTGAGAAACATACAATTCGGCTAGTTTATCCAATGAAAAATCCGTACGCACGGGGATAAAGTGAGCCGACTTAGTCAGTCTATCAACAACAACCCAAATCGCATCCTTCTTACTTGTTGACAATGGTAGTCCGGACACAAAGTCCATTGTGACTCGATCCCATTTCCACTCGGGTATCATGATCGGCTGAAGTAATCCTGAAGGCACTTGATGTTCCGCTTTCACTTGTTGACATATTAAACATCTCGAAACAAAGTCAGAGATGTCCCGTTTCATACCATGCCACCAAAACCGTCGTTTCAAATCGTTGTACATTTTCGTACTCCCCGGGTGAATTGACATTCGGCTACAATGAGCTTCGTTCAGAATCATTGAAATGAGTTCTGAATTTCTTGGAACACACAACCGACTTCTGAACCTCAAACAATCGTCATCATCAATTTGAAATTCGGATTCCATATTCGGAATACATTCAGCCCGTTTTGCAACCAATTCATCGTCGACTTTCTGAGCTTCACTAATTTGATGAATCAATGATGGTTTGGCCTTTAATTCAGCTACTAACACATTGTCGGGTAGAACAGACAAGTGCACATTCATCGCTCGTAAAGCAAACAGCGATTTTCAGCTTAAGGCGTCCGCAACCACATTAGCCTTTCCCGGGTGGTAATCAATGACAAGCTCGTAATCTTTCAACAACTCAAGCCAACGTCTTTGTCGCAAATTTAAGTCTCTTTGAGTCATCAAATATTTGAGACTTTTGTGATCCGAAAATACATGGCACTTTTCGCCAAACAAGTAATGTCGCCATATTTTCAAAGCGAATACGATGGCGGCTAGTTCGAGATCATGGGTTGGATAATTTCTCTCGTGTGGCTTCAATTGTCTCGACGCATAGGCCACAACTCGACCTTCTTGCATCAATACGCAACCCAACCCGAGTAGGGATGCGTCACTATAAATGACAAACTCTTTGCCTGATTCGGGTTGCACTAAAATTGGAGCTTCAGTCAAATGAGTTTTCAGTTGATCGAAGCCTTTCTGACATTTCTCCGTCCATTCAAACTTAGCATCCTTTTGAAGTAGCTTCGTCATTGGTGTGGCTATCATCGAGAAACCTTTGACAAATCGTTGGTAATAACCGGCGAGTCCCAAAAAGCTCCGAACCCCAGTAATATTTCTCAGAGGTTTCCAGTTAAGTATGGCTGAGATTTTGTTCGGGTCAACTCGAATACCCGATGCGGATACCACATGACCCAAGAAGCTAACCTCTCTTAACCAGAACTCACACTTACTGAACTTAGCATATAACTTCTTATCCCGCAAAACTTGCAACACTAATCTCAAGTGTTCAGCATGTTCGATCTCATCTCTTGAATAGACCAAGATGTCATCAATGAACACAACTACGAACCGATCCAAATATGGTCTGAAGATCCGATTCATCAAATCCATAAATACTGCAGGGGCATTAGTGAGCCCAAACGGCATCACTAAGAACTCGTAGTGACCGTACCTCGTTCTGAAAGCAGTTTTGGGCATGTCCGAATCTCAAATTCGCAACTGATAATAGTCCGATCTCAAATCTATTTTTGAGAACACTGAGGCTCCCTTCAGTTGGTCGAACAAATCATCGATGCACGGCAACGAATATTTGTTCTTTATCGTCACTTTATTCAGTTGACGATAGTCAATGCACAACCTCATGGTTCCGTCCTTCTTTTTCACGAACAATACTGGTGCACCCCAAGGTGAGAAACTTGGTCGAGCAAAACCTCTATCCGTCAATTCTTGCAACTGAGATTTTAACTCTTTTAACTCGGTTGGTGCCATACGATACAGAGCTATCGAAATCGGCGTAGTCCCAGGTACAAGCTCAATACCAAACTCTACCTCCCGAACAGGTGGTAAATCCGGTAATTCTTCAGGAAAAACATCCGGTATTCACAAACCACCCGCACAGATTCGGGTTTCTTTTCTAATTCTTTATCATCAGTACATACGCAAGGTATGCTTCGCACCCTTTTCCTACATATTTCTGGGCCAACATTGCTGATATTACAGCTGGCCACCCCTCCAAATCCGTAGACTCAACTCGGATTACCTCGTTATTTGTGCACCTCAAATCAATAGTCTTGCTTTTGCAATTCACAACCTCATCATGCGCGGTCAGCCAATCCAAACCAAGAATAACATCAAATTCATCAAACGGCAAAAGCATCAAGTCCACCGGAAAACAAGAACCTCGAATTACTAGGGGACATCTCTTACACACTTTGTCGACAAGCACGTAACGACCCAAGGGATTTGACACCCGAATTACGAACTCAGTAGACTCAACAGGTAGAGTCTTACTGGATGCTAAGGTTTCACATACATATGAATGAGTAGAGCCAGGGTCAATCAATGCAATCACATTAGTATCAAAGAGAGTGATGGTACCAGTGATGACATCAGGGGAGGATGCCTCCTCTCGTGCGCGAATGGCATATGCTCTAGCAGGAGTACGGTTCTCGGCTCGAACAGCCGTATCAGAGGTCCCTCTCTGACTACCACCCCTAGCTCCTAAAATTCTCGGTGGTCTACCTCTAGTTGTCACTCCACTAGGTCTTGCACCTTGAATCTTATTCTTCTCATCAAGCTCCGTGCAATCTCTAATGAAGTGGTCCTTCGAACCGCATCCGTAACAGGCCCTGTTAATAGACTTACCCCAACATTCACCTATGTGTCGTCTTCCACATTGGGGACATTCAGGTTTCTCTAGATGATTATTGCCCACACTAGCTACCGAAGTAGCTCGGGAGTCCGTCGATGGTCTTGCTCTGATGGAAATTCCCGCAGTCGTCCTCGACTTATTAGTGTCCTCCCTGAACTTCTTTACGGCTGAGAACGGAGCTTTACCCGTCGATCTTTTACGACAGTCTCTAGCTTGAAATTCAACCTTCTTCTTCTCCTTTCCAAGTTCTTCCGCCTTGCAGGCTCGTTCGACTAGTGTTACGAATTCTTTTATTTCCAAAATACCCATTAGTAGCTTTAAATCTTCATTCAATCCTTCTTCGAATCTTTTGCACATAGCAACCTCATCAGCTACACACTCCCGGGCATACCTACTGAGTCTTACGAATTCATGTTCGTATTCAGATACTGTCATACGGCCTTGCTTGAGTTCCAAGAATTCCTTACGCTTTTGATCAATGAACCGTTGACTAATATATTTCTTTCGAAATTCCGTCTGAAAGAAGTCCCAAGTTACTCGTTCGTTTGGGACTATGGAAATCAGGGTCCTCCACCAATAGTAGGCTGAGTCTCGCAACAAGGATATAGCACACTTTAGACATTCATCGGGTGTGCATGACAGTTCATCAAACACCCGAATGGTGTTATCAAGCCAGAACTCGGCCCTTTCAGCATCATCAGTAACTATGGCCCTGAACTCCTCAGCCCCGCGCTTCCTAATCAAGTCTACAGGTGGCTTACTCAGCCTCACAGGATCAGTAACTGATGGCATTACTGGCTCCTGGGGTGGATTATTCAAATTCGGGAATTGTTGGACAGCCGGATTGGTTCGGGCATACTGCGCGACCCACTCATTCATCATGGTAAAGAAGGCTTGTTTAGCCCCCTCACCTTGATTATTCGCAGATGACTGAGGTTCAATAAGCGGTGTCCCTTGTGCAGGAGCAGCCGCTACACTTTCAACGTCATCCGCTAAGATTCTTTCTACACCGGGGTCCATTTACTAATCAAAACATAAATTTTAACCGTCAGAAGTCATCACACAGTTAAACATTAACATTCGGCATGTATAGCTAGACTCATACGTGCTATGGTAGTCCTAGAACCGACTAAACCATAGCTCTGATACCAATCAAATGTAACACCCCGAACCCGAGACCGACACCGGAGTCGAACACGAGGTGTTAGCAGACATTAAACCCTTTATAAAAATATTTCTCAGACACTGCCAATCTGCGTACTAATCGCTTTAAAAATCATATCTTGAGTTTCACAACTCGAAAATCAGTTTCGTGATTTTTCCCTAAAACTAGACTCATATGCCCATCTACATATTTTTTTCTAGAATTTTTGGTCGGGCCAATTAGTACAGTTTATTAGTCAAAGTCTCCCATGTTACAGGGATCGACTACACTGACCTTTGCGCATTACGACCTGGATATCTCCCTGCACAGAGCTTTAATACTGATGCCGTTTGTTTCTATAGAAACTAGACTCAGAGAGGAATCTATCCATATATTGTATGACTCCTAATTATCTCTGGTTAATTTATAATGAATTTCCAAAGTTGGAACAGGGAATCCAGAAACCTTTCTGGCCCTGTCTCACGAGAACCTGAATATCTCTTAACATACTGTCCATATGATCTTTTCGTTGCCTCTATATGAAAAATAGACTCATCGAGCTTCGAATACATAATTTATTCATCAATTAATCCCACTCCTACTATTTTTAGTGATTTTTCAATCTCACGTCACTGCTGCTGCCAGCATCTGTTATGAAAGCAACTATGCCCATTTCGTGATTTCTCCTTGATCTAACTAGTGATTCGTCATACATATCACAATTTATGATCATGACTAGCCATGCCAAAGGCTAATCATTGTCAAACATCCCCCTACTACACTATTGCCATATCATGAATTTTAACACCAAAATAATCAACCATGACATGTGGCATAAAAAGGTCAAATTATCAAGATTTACGACCTAACGTTATGAAACCAAACCCAACCGAACATTTATGCCATTTTCGCATGGCTAAAAGTTTACATACCAAATTTCAACAAAACATATTAGCCTATACATGCCGAAATGTTCTCTTAGACCAACTAAGAAGAAAATACCAAAGGTTGCTAGCCGGTGTGATGACTCCAATGACGGCCCGATCACGCAAGAAGAGACGAGTCCAAGAAACCTAAAATAGGTGACAAGGAAACGCCGAGTGAGTATATAACTCAGTAAGTCATAAGCAATGCACTACCATCCTTTAATAACATTATCACAATAGGAAATAAGATGGAACGAGGCTAGTTACTCCATCCATACCGAACCATGCCATAGTTCCTCAGACCCATCGGTTCAATCTCATACCAAATCATGCATTCACATTCCATATACTCATCAATAGGATATTTGAGGCATTTTCATACATCATTTTATTTTCGCTACAATCATACAACTAAACGGCCTTTCACCTATTCCACAATAAATCTTATGTACGTGACTTCAATTATAATTGTCACATAGGTTTCAACTTACCAAGCTCAACTCCAATTATAAACATAGCGCCTATTGGCCATGAACTCAAGGTACTTACCCGATCCGCTGTCCGTGATCGACTTAATAATGTCGCACACATAGTGTCCATAACGATTCAAACGTATATATTAAGTCCGCACACTCAGTGCTATATAATCAACTCGCACACTTAGTGCTATATAATCAAACTCGCACACTTAGTGCTACATAATCAAACTCGCACACTTAGTGCTACATAATCAAATTCGCACACTTAGTGCTACATAATCAAGCTCACACACTTAGTGCTACATAATCAAGCTCGCACACTTAGTGCTGTACAATTTAAACCCGCACACTTAGCGCCAATCTCATGATCATACATGTTTATACCCGCACTCTTAGTGCCGAGGTCAACAACTCAATACATCTCACCTCTTTTCTCTTCATTCAACACTTTCATCACCACATACATACATGTATATAAATTTATCATTCCATTCAGCATGATTACATAGACATTATGTCTATTTAGATCAATACAAAATATATGCTTGATGACTTACTTTGTGTTGGGTAAAACGGTTCCAACTCGGTTACTCGATGATCTTTTCTTTGCCCTTGCTTGCCTCTCCACCTTTAGCTTCTCGAGCTAAATCGATAAATTAACTAGTTTAACCATCTTGCTAAACATTCATACTTCAGTTACACATGCATGTGTATGTTTGTATATTCGGCAATGACAATGGTAATTTAGCAAACCTTAATTTAACTTATAATTGTTCATAACACATTTAAAGCATCCACTCCATTCCATCATTTTAAAGCACATACATTACTCAATATTATCCAAATTCACATTCGGCATTTTCACAAACACACATGCCGATTTCATTCACTCATCTCTAATGTTAATTAAGAAATGCCGAATGTCACCAACTAAATGGCATACACACACACCCACATGCATAAAAGTCATCCACACCTCCTATAGTTCATTCGGCCTTCACCTTTGTTAGTTTTCCCCATTTTTTTGTCGGTTATATATACATAGTCCTAAGGTAATATCACGAATGGGCTTACATATATATGTATATATACATATAGCCGAATATGCAAAGCTTAAACCCAACATCACATAAGCTCCTAAGTGATGGCCGAATATGTATATCTATATATATTCATCAACTATACTATTACTTTTAATTTATCTAATCACACAATTTCATCTAAGTTTAGCATGTAACACAATCATCACCCTTATTAATCTCTTATAGCCGAAAACCATACTTACCCCCAAAATCGAAATTTCAACATGGTTTACAAAAATCACTTGATAACTCACTCAATATTAACTAAAATTTCAAAAGCTAGTACAAACTTCCTTACCTTAATAGGACTTAAGATGACCGATTGCTCATGTTACCAACAAGATTCAAGAATTGAACATGGGCTAACTAAGGGACTTAATAACTAGCTTAATACATTCAACAATTTCCAAAAGCTACCATGCATTACATACCTTATTCAAGACTAGAAGGAGTGGCCGAATGTTTTACTTCCCCTTCCCCCTTCTTCTTAGCATTTTCGGCCAAGGATGATAAAAGATGAACAATTTTTTTTTCTTTCTTCTTTAGATTCGGCTAGCAAGAACATGAATGATGATCCTTTTTTTTTCTTTCATCATTCTTTTTTTTCCTTTTCTTTATTACTAACTTTTTATTTTGTTATTCATCCCATGATGCACCAACAAAACATGTCTATGACATCTTTTGCCCATCACACCTTGTCCACCTTATTTGTCATGGCCGGCCACTATAAAAAGGGGGGGAAATTTGACAGGCAAGTCCTCCCCTTTTTCCACATGCACTAATAGGTCCTTACGCATTGACCTATCACATTTTAAAATTTTCTCGCAGAAGTCCTATTGACTAAATTCACATGCAATCGACTAAATCGAAGCTTGAAATTTTCACACATTCATAATTATATATTCTAGACAATAATTATCACATTCAAACATTTCGGTGACTCGGTTTAGCGGTCCCGAAACCACTTCCCGACTAGGTTCAATTTTGGGCTGTTACATTCTTGCAATTATTCACATGTTTAGAGGAATGTATGTGAATGAATACAATATTATACATATTTGTTATATAATTATTATTTTTGACTAGGTTGTGGTTCTTAGGAAATAGACGATGGACTATCATCTCTACGTAGGATTATTTTTTATTTATATAATTCTTGTAAGTCAAAAACATACATAGGAAATAAATGTAATTTTTCCAAAAAAGACTCCATAACAAGGAGAATATGGAGTGGTGGTGGTCGAAGACACAAGGAATGCCTTGTGGCGAAAAACTATGTTGTAACAGCCTGTTTTTAGTTATATCAAAACTAGTGGTTTCGAACCACAATTCTGACAAATAAATTATTATTTTATTGTTTAATTAATTTCTATGGGAATAGGTTAAGGTCGTATTAAATTTTCGTTAAGAAATTTTGATGTTTACATAGTTAATTAAGTAAAAAAGACTAAATCGTAAAAAAGGATAAGAGTTGAGTTATATTAGATAAAAGGATTCAATAGCTTTGAAATTTTACAATAAAGGACTTGAAGGGTAAATAAACCATTTAATGAGTTAGTAGATGTGCATGGAAAAGTTTTAATGAAATTTTAATGATTTTAAAATGTTAATTTAGTAATTTGGAAATTAAAAAGGAAATTAAATAAGAAAATATGAATTAAAGTGATCATCTTCATCTTTTTGCTATTTCGAAACCTAAAAACATCATTAGAGAAGAGAGAGTATTCGCTCAAGCTTGTGTGGGTTGCATGGTGAGTTTTCAAGTCCTGTTTTTAATGATTTTTATGTTTTTGAGATCGTTTTAGCTTAATCTAGCTAGCCCGGGGGTCAATTTGTAAAACTGTTAAAGTTTGAGGGACTTGGCATGAATGTTCCTGGTTAGGTTTTGATGTTAATTAATGAATTATGAGTCTTTGTTGAAAAATAAACATGTTTTGTTAAGTAATTTTTGATGAAAATACATTTAGGGATTTATTTGTGAAAATAGTAAAATTTCATGTTAAATTTATGAAATGATGGTTTATTTGGGTTAATGTAAGTCCCTAAGAAATTTGGTTTTCTTGAATGGAGGATTAAAATGGTTAGATTTCAAATTATGAGCTTAATGATTAAATTGTGAAAAGTTAAAATATTATAGGCAAATTGGTAATTTTGCATAAGTGTGAAATGTGGATTAAATTGAATACTCGAAGTATTTAATTGATTGAAATTACCTATTTAGATCAAGATAAACCATGTTCGAACTTAGATCAAGGTAAGTTATATGCCTCTATTCATCGAGGTAAGTTCGTATGAACGGTTATTTTGTTAATGTTATTTAAATTAAACGTTTACTATGTTATGTCTAATGTAAATGATCGAAATATAAATGTATCAATGCTATGACTAATTGAAGGATATTAAGTCTCGGTTGCACATTAGGAATTCGTAGGATACAAATGACATGTCATTAGGGATTTCATGTTTCTGGTGCTAGTCTTGAATGTCCTATTGATGGCTGAGGTCCTGCATTTGTTGTGGATTCTCGTATAGTTTACATTCTGACCCACAGCTCGTGTGAGCAATGATGTAAAGGAAAGATTACGGTTATATGTATAGGCACACTTTGTGTGAGCTTTCCCGTGTATCCGATGTAATTTTAAATGGTTCAACGAGTATGAAAAGGAACGAATTGGTAAGTGTTCAAATGGAATGTATCATGAACTTGTGAAAAGGAATTATGAGCTAGTTGATGAGATTATATGTGCAATCTACTTGTTTATGGATGAATTCATCTGAACCATGTACAAGAGTACTAACTTGTGGTTTTGATGATGTTGTATAGGCTTATGCCAAGCTTATGGTTTTGGTTGATTTTATACTTATGCTTTATATTATGCAAATGGAATGGTTAGTTATGTTTTAATTTATATGAGCTTACTAAGCATTCATTGCTTACGAAGTTTTCTTCCTTTGCCTTATAGATTATCGAAAGCTTGATTTGGTTGGAAGCTCATAAGAGATTTATCACACTATCCAGTAGTCAATTTTGTAGTTTTTGAGCATTTTGGTCAAGGTTTATAATGGCATTTATAGGGTCATTTGTAATGGTATTTGATGAATGTGTTGTTGATGCTTTGGCATGTATAAACTTTTGGAAGTTATGTTGGTTTGGTACCATTTGATGCCTTGACAAATTATGTCACTTTGGTTACCTTGTTATGCATGTTTATAAGGTCATTTATGGTATATTTTGAATGGTTTGAGAATGGTCAATATGTGGTATGTTTTGGTAAGTAATTGAATAGGTTATCATGTATAAAATGGTACAATATTGATATGTTTTGATAGTTGTTATGTTTGGATGTTAATTGTGGTGCCTTTGAATGACATATTGGTTAGTTAAATTAAGATCTTGAAATGGTACTTTGATGTGTGTTTGAAAGATATTTTTGGTCCTTTGAAAGTGTGCACAATTGGATTGAATGTTGATGCATGAAATGGTTTTGAAATGGCTTGATTTTAGGTAAATTTTGGTTCACATGGCCTGAGACACGGGAGTGTGACTCATCCGTGTGAGACACATGGCTTGGCAACACAACCATGTGTCATCTGAGGATTGCTTAGGTTCCAAGTCAGTGAGTTACACGGCCTAACACATGGCCTGACACAGAGGCATGTGGGGCAACTCAGAGAGTTACATAGGTGAGGACACGGATTAGGACACGATAGTGTGTCCCTAGTTCAAAAGATACACGGCTGGGGACATAGGTGTGTGACACAGTCGTGTGAGGCACACAGCTGTGTGACCCCTGTTTTGCAAATTTTGCATCTTTTTTCTAAACTTTCTAATGTGTTTCAAATTAGTCCTGAATTGTTTCTAAGCTATTTTTAATGCCTCGAGGGCTTGATTTAGGGACAATTTGCATGTGATCAAGTGGTTTATGATGCGATTAAACTATTGAATGATATAAAGTTTAAGTATTTCTGATTGTATGGCAATGCTCTATAACTCTAATCTGGCAATAGAGACAGGTTAAGCGTGTTACATATGTATTTTTTTCATTTATTTTCTAGAAATAAAACCATGGAAACCTTGGCTGACAATTTTATTTTATTACCCATCTCTTTATATACATGTTTAATAATTATTTGTGATATAATTGTGATATATATGTATGAGATGATCCACTAGTTGATCATGATCACCCCATGGTGGCTTGATTAAATAGGTGTGGGAATTATCGTTGAAACGACTTAAAAATGTTTTAAAGGTTTAATGTAAGATGCATGCATCATCTTAATGCATAATGTAATATTGCAAAACTTTTTCAAACATTTTTTAATACAAGATAGTAATATATAAAAGTTTTATTTTCTGTTCGAAAATGACACCAACTCATTTATTAAACATGCTCACTAAAAACAAACTGATCGGAAACAATTATAAGGAATGGAAAAGGAAAATGATAATTATCTTGAGCTATAAAAAACTTAAAATAGTTCTTGATACGAAGTGCCCTCCGATCACTCAAGTTGAGGCTAGAAAATGCTGGGAAGAGTCTGATAAGATAGATCATTACTATTTGCTAGCAAGCATGACCAGCACTCTGTACAAGCAACTAAAAAGTTGTAAGATTGCTAAAGCGATGCTAGATAAGCTAGAAGACATGTTCGAAGGCCAATCTGCCTTGGCTCTAGAATCTCCTATAACTAGCTTAATGAATACCCAGCAAAAACTTGGCATTCTAATCAAAGACAAAATGATCACTCTTATGGGCTACTTTGCTGAGGTAGCGGACAGTGAGGCCAATTTGTACCAATAAACCCAAATAGAAATAATGTTCAAAAGTTTGTCCAAGGATTTTGCTAATTTTCGAGCCGCATATAACATTGGGAACAAAAACCTAATGCTTACACAACTTATGAAGGAGTTAAAACCTTATGAGTTGATGTTGAACGGTGGTCAATCGGATCAAAGAGCAGAAGCAAATATAGTCATCACTTCTTCCTCAAAAGGGAAAGGAAAGCATGCTAATAAAGACAAGGCTAAGGACTCTAGGAAACCACAAGTGGAAAGGAAGAGAACCAAAATGCAAAAAGGCTTATCTAATTCTAAATACTTCTCTTACAGTAAGAAAGGACATTTCAAGGCAAACTGTAATGGCTGAAAAGAATACTTAGCTACCAAAGGAAAACGTATGGAACTCTTGGTGATAGAAGCTTGTTTAGTGGAAGAATCAATAGACCACGAGGTCATTAATTCTAGAGCCACGAGTCATGTCTGTGTTTCTCTGTAGGGGTTCGAGGAGATGAAAGATCTCATAGATAAGAATATATTGTTACGGACTGAGAATGAGACAATTGTGGTAGCTGAAGCAATGAGAGATGTACATATTTATTTTTATAATTTTAGGAAGATTATTTTAAAAGACATTTTCCTTGTACCAAGTTTCAAAAGAAACTTAATTTTTTTTGCATGTTTATATAAAGACAGCTTGACCTTGACTCTTAATAATGGAATTGCAATATTTAGAAATCACAATCTTATGTATAATGGATGGATGTCAAATAATCTCTATTTTATCAAACCAAAAGATGTACACGTTGCGTGAGACTAAAATATCGAATAAAAGACTTAAAACTTCTCACTCTAATAAGGCACACCTTTGGCATTTTAGACTTGGTCATATTAATCAAAAAAGAATCACTAGACTTGTGAAAGACGATATATTCATATCACTTAAAGAATTTGATCTTCCACTACGTGAATCTTGCTTGAAAGGTAAGATGACTAAGCGATCTTTTAATGCAAAAGGAATGAGGTTCAAAAAACCTCTAGAACTTGTGCACACTAACATATGTGGCCCCATGAGTGTTAGTGCAACAGGTGGTTACGAGTATTATTTAACCTTTATTAATGACTATTCCATATATGGGTATGTATACCTAATGCATCAAAATAGTGAAACCTTCGATAAATTCAAATATTTTCATGTAGAAATGGAGAAACAACAAGGTGTACCCATAAAGGCACTTCGATCTGATCGACATAGGGAATATTTATCAAATGAGTTCTTAGGGTACTTCATAGAGAATGAGATTCTATCCCAGTTAACGATGTCGAGCACTCCACAATAGAATAGCATGGCAGAGAGAAGAAATTGAACATTTTTAGAGATAGGACGTTCGACGTTTAGTTATTCAAAGCTGTCAATCTATTTTTGGGTATACGCTGGAGAAATGGCTTACTATATTTTGAATGATGTACCAACTAAGGCAGCATCGAAAACCCCATACGAATTGTGGCATGGAAATAAGTCGAATCTTAATCATTTTAGGATTATGGGATGCCCGACCCACATATTGGATAAAGATGCAAGGAAGTTGGACTCACAGACAGAATTGTACATGTTTGTAGCATATCTAAAGGGAAAAAATGGTGGTTTGTTTTATAACCCTAAAGAGCAAACTGTTATATTCTCAACTCACGCTACTTTCGTAACCTCCCAAACTCAGCCCAGTCATTATGGTCGAATTTAGAAAACGACATTGGCCACCGGAATGGCTCAAAAAATCTTTCATAGTTTTCAAACATACTTTTTAAACCATTTGCATAAATCGTTCAAAACTAGTGAAATCAAGAATTTTAAAAATCAATAATTTCAATATTTTTTTTATTTGTAAAAGTTTGATCGCTATTCAAAACTTTCATAGTTTCTATCATATTTCAAAGTCATTCGTTTATTTATTTAAAACTAAAGAACTTAGTTATTCGTCATTATTCGGGAAAAACATGTTAACTTCATAAATCAAATGTATTTAGAAATCTCATTTGTAAACATTAGAAAATTTGAAAACTAAGTCTAATTTTTATTAAAAACTCATTTCTTTAAATTGTAGCAGAAAAATGTGATATTGACAATTTTTTATAAAAATTGTAAAAAATAATTTTGCTAAAACCCTATTTTGTTAAAACTCAATATTTCGTGTAATTTCGATAAAACATCAAAAGGTCAAAATTAAGTCGTATTTTTGTCTAAAACTTATTTTCATTGTCGCATTAGAAAAGAGTGATTTTGTCAAGTTTTAATAAAAACTAAGATCTTATGCATAATCTTATCAAATATTATTTTATGTAATTTTTAAAACTTAATGGCAACCAATCAAGTCATGCAAATCAAAATAAAAATTCCCAAAGTAATGTCACATACCACAGTCCAAGTCAAACTTAGAATAATCCCAAAATAACAAAATACAAAAATAACTTTGAGAATCTTCTCCAAATGTCATCATCGAATCCTAACCTTGTAAAAAATATGAAAGGACAGAAAACTAAAGGGGGTGAGCTAGAAAGCCCTATGTGAGACTTAACTCAAGTATTAAAGAGGAATTTAGTATACAATTCAAAATATTACAAAAAATTTATACAATTGAATTCCACAGAGTCGTAACTTAGGTAACAACCAATAATTAAAACACACATTTCATAAAAATAGTAGAATTTATATATCATCACAATTTCACATAAAGTAGTATGCATGAGGATGTAAATGCAAAGCTTTTCATAAACCGGCGCAAGTTTTTCAAAAAATGTTCCTACCCAACTCCACTACACACCATAAAAGAGTTCCTTATAACTATTACATATCATAAGTATTGGAATGTAAACATAATTTCACATTCAACATTAAATCACACAAACATAATCATACTGTCACAGAATAATCAATCCAAAATCACTTACTTGAAAATCACCCATTTAACGAATTTAGCATCCCTTTTTAAATGCACTGTATTCACATTAATTCGCATTATAGAGAGCTTAATAGAGTATCAATTATTAATACATATATATTTTAATCAACAATGAATGATGTATTTATTTGATATTAAGTTAAACCCACACCTGATCTAAGAAAATCCAATGCAAAAACACCTTCTAACACCCACTTCCAGATTGAATTAGATCTATCTCAGATTCTTGTGATATTTTAATTGGAGGTATGAATCACTTCCGAAATTATTGACATTCTAAAATAGTCGTATTTGATCCTTCATCATCAAAACAATATAAAGGAGATTAGTTCTGAAAAACGTACGATTATACAATAGGTGCGATCGACCATGAGAACTGAATGAGAGAAGAGTGTTGATATATATCCAATGTTAATCCCTACTTACGCTTATGCCAACCAAAACTATGTTGATTCAATCCGATCTAGAGAGAAGGATTGTTTGATAGAGAATAAATCAAAGAACTAGATGACATAAGAGGATAAAATGATAAAAAAAATTCCAACAAGGTTTTATCAAGAAGAAGAAAGAAAAAGAACGAGAGTGGTGCTCACGGTGGTGGTGCAGCCGTGGTTCGGTGATGGTACGGTTAACCATGAAAATGCTCATTTTCAAAACTAATAGATTAACATGGTAGATACCCTTTTTAACATATAGATACACACTTCTTTTCAGAACTTCCTTTATCTAATTCAACCAAACTAACATTAGACCTTTCATAACGTCATTATAGAAGTATATATCATGGAACAATCAGAATTTACCTAGAACTTACTAAATGGATGAATAATCATACCTTACCAAACAGACGTAGAAAATTACACCACAAGGGCCAAACAGAATACGCCATAAAGGCATCATACAAATTCACGTGTTTACTGTTCCGGCGGACTTTCACAGAAGGTGTCATGGGTATCCCCCTCATGGACTTATTCATAATTTCATGTATCGTGATATGCAAATTTGATTTACATATTATTGAAGGCTACACCATAAACATACATACAGATATATATATTTTTGTGGGTCTCAGCCACATAGACTTATACATATTCATGTTGTAACACCTCTTACCCGTATTCGATGTCGAAACAAGGTACGAGGCATTACCGGACTTAAACACAAGAAAACGTACATTTTCGAGCCATGAATTCTCGTCCAAATTAAAACATTTTGTATTTAACCATAAAGTCCCCAATACGAGCCTACAAGGCCCAAAACATGCTTTGGAGGCAGTTCGAGACTAAACCGAGAACCTTAGAAAATTTCACGACATTTAGAAAATTTTTCACTAAATAGGGGTCACACCCCCGTGTGGGCAGGCCTTGTGGTCACACACGCCCATGCCCCAACCACGTGTAACTCTCTGTTTGTCACCCAAGAGCAAATTGAAGACACATGGCCAAGTCACTCGCCCGTGTGCTAGGCCGTGTGGTCGAATTAAAATTCATGATTTTTCATAAATTAGGTGCAGACTTCACACGCCCAGGACACACACCCATGCTTGAGGCCGTGTCGTCCACACGGCTGAGACATACGCCCGTGTCTCCACCCGTGTGCTCAATTCTGAGCATTTTGTTTTGCAAAAATTAGGGTGCAGGGGACATACGGCCTAAACACATGCCTATCAGGCAAATCGTGTGTCACACACGGCCTAGACACGTGCATGTGTGCCTACTCGTGTGGACAAAAATAAGACTATTTACCAAGCCATTTTGCCACCCTTGTTGCACACACCTACACAACATAACTTAACACCAATCCAAACATTTATATACAACGAAATCAACCACAACCAAGACATCAACACATCATTCATATGCTACCATCTATCATACACAAACATCATATGCTACCATCTATCATACACAAACATCACATACTTATCAACTCAACTCAAGTAAAATCCTACAAAATATCATCATATAAATTGCTTAAACCAATAGTAGCCAATTTCAAATGGCTCTATACAAAATGAAAATTCAACCAATATAAGCCAACACATTTGCCCAAATCAATTATGGCACATAACAAAATGACCAAGTCCCCTATACATGTCATAACTCAAAATGTTAAAATCATTGGTACCAAAATAATTGTTGATAGTGTGAGTGGATCTCCAACAGTCTTCGAATCCCTGAGCTAGCTTGGTGACACTATAAGACAAGGGAAAGGAGGGGGAGTAAGCTATAAAGCTTAGTAAGTTCCTATGCAAATAATAAGCATTATAACCACACATTAAACATACAATTAACATGATGAAATATGGCATGAATGTCATTAAATTCTTTTAGTCATAACTTACTCAATCACAACCTTACCAAGGGTTCATCACATATCGAGCTCATTACATATGAGTTTTACGTACATACCTGCATCAACTCACATCATAACTATAGTCCTTCACAACTTTGACATTTTTTTTGAACACTCAGGATATTAACGGATACTCGAAAATCTTACACATAAGAGCCATATATGTAGCCATAGCTACCTCACATCTCATAATACTTACAGGCTCATTTTCGAGCTATTCACGGGCCTGCTCACACAAGCTGTCAATCAGGACGTAGCTACACAGTGCTGCTCACACAAGCTGTCAGGTATCCACAAGTCATGCCGGACTATCCAGCCATTGGTAGGACGTACGAGACCAGCACCGGGATCACATAAACACATGGGTTCCTAGTGACATGTCACTCGTATCCCATTCTATTCCTAAGGCTCAAACGGGAATTCTCGCTTGTCAAAACTTTGTCGAATATTTCCAAGAGTCAATAATAATTCATACAATATTAAATCATTTAAAACATAAATATAATGATGCATTATTTACATACGAACTTACCTCGGTACAAAAATAGTAGAATTGGACCTAATCGTCAAACACTTTGTTTTTCTCCCGATCTATGTTTGAACCTCGTTTTTATTGATCTATAAAAACAATTTTAACTTATTTAATACACACATTGTTCAATTTAGTCCAAAAATCATATTATGTAAAAATTATATTTTTGCCCCTAATGTTTTACATTTTTACAATTTAGTCCCTAGGCTCATAAATTGAAATGTATTCAATTTCTTCAAAACCCAAGACTAGCCGAATCATTTTCGTACTTATACAAGCCCATATTTTCCACTTAATCGGATTTTTACTACTTATTTTATAACTTTTACAAATAGGTCATTTTTTATATTTCCATCAAAAATAACCTAGCAAAAGTTGTTTATCTAACACCAAACATACATTTTCTACCATTAGACATCAAAATAAACAAATATCTAACAAGGTTAAAATTTTAAACTTCATCTTTCTTTCAAATTAGTCCTTGAATAAGCTAGATTAGGTTGCAAGGATCTCAAAAACATGAAAATCATTAAAAACAGGGCTAGAACGGACTTACAATCTAGCTTGAAAGCTTGAAAAATCCTAGATATGTCTTCCTCTTGTAAATTTCAGCCAAGGGGTAGAAGATGAGCAAAAATTGGATTTTATTTTGCTTATTAATTCATTTATTAACCAAATGACCAAAATGCCCCTAACTTAAAACATAAAAACTCTCTTACTTCATGTCTATTTTTGTCCACCAACTTAAATAATGGTCTAATTACCATCTAAGGACCTCTAATTTAAAATTTCATAGCAATTAGACACCTCTAGCTTCTAGAACTCAAGTTTTGCATTTTTTGCAATTTAGTCTTTTTGTTAAATTGAATGCCCGAACGTCAAAATTTTTGAACGAAATTTTCACAAAATCATTCTATAAAATTGTAGACCATAAAAATAAATCTTTCTACGTTAGATTTGTGGTGCCAAAACCACTGTTCTGACTAGGCCCAAAATTAGGCTCTTACCCATGTATTATGATCTGCCAATCCAGTCTTCATCTTACTAGAGGCTACACCATGAGTGTTCTTATATCATACGATGTTATGGGTCTTAACCTCATGGTCTTACACTTAATTTCATATCTTGATCTATCAATTTGGTTAGCAATAAATCTGGAGTACCAGAGGCTTCACAAAAGAAAATTTTCTCAACATTTACTTAACCAAATTTATTCGCATCCTAGACTGAACTCATACTTTCTATTTATCAAACTTTACCTATATTCTTGCCCTTCAACATCCTTTTTCAACAGAACTTTATACATATCATCATAACCCGTATCTTCTTTTTACTGTACTCATACACTTATCGATTTTTATAGATACCATCATCCTTTATATATATACTCCAACTTGAACAGTTTACATATGAGAGTTAGGATAGAAACTCACTTGAAACTCACCTATTGTGGTTTAAAGCTCCAGACTCAACCACCCTTCTCGAACTACCAGCAACAACTGCTTACAAAACATAAGATCACCATTAAAACTCATTTACATACAAATTACTATCATCTTAATAACTGATAACCCCTATGCAAAACCTTATGCTTACAACTTACTGTTCAAATACCACATACAAACTTACTTATTTAGAACTCGACATGCAAAGTTGTAATACTTACCTGGAAATGGAATAACCACTCATCAACTAATAACAATAACTTTTAGCTTAACAAAGAATAGATACAATTAGACGTAAGAAAAAAATTAGAAAGTACTCTTGGAGAAAGAAGAAAAAGAACCTTTTTCAGAACCCTTCTCACACATATAAATATGACCCATCCTACCTAGTGAAACTTAACAAGTGTCCTACATTCCAGAATTTGCCTTCTTACTGGTTTATAGTTTCTGAGAGAAACACAAAAGAGTACCCTATATTTAAAAATATCATACTAGTATATCCAGTTGATTCCTAATCAGGTTACTTTACAACTTAACTAGCATAGTACTTCAAACAAATAAGTTGTACGATACATTTGGCGATAACTCATACCATACTTACCCCTTTTTTGCTTAACACAATCTTTTCCTTTGAATAGCATAACATCATGAAATAAAAAAACTTCACTCACTTATATGGCAGTTGCTATACACCCACATGTATACGCCAAAATAAGCAATTAAAAAAATTATACTTTGCCAGACAGATTATTTTACTACTATACACCTTAATCTTAGATCTGCCAGACCTGGGGTGTGACACGAACCAATTGAATCGAAACACAAAACTAGAAAAAGTTTTCTCTCCTTTTTGGGGGTGAAAATGGAAATTCTCTCTTCTTAATAGAAGTCGGTAGATTGTTATTTTATAAAATTATATCTAATAGTTGAGAATAATTTTTCTTTATTTTTAAACGGAAGAACAATCTATCAAAAATCTGTGAATAGCTCTACTGATGTCATCTATTTATAGGAAGAGGAGGTTGTAACGCCCTGAATTTTAGGGCTAGAAGTTTTAAGTTTTTGTAGTTAGGATCAATTAGGAGATTGTGCTATTGTGTTTGGTGGCGCATTTAAGTGTCAAAATGGGTCTGCTGGTCTAGTGGTTGGTTAAGTGTTAGTTTAGTCTGGGGTCTCAGGTTCGAGTCTCCGGGTGTGTTATAAGGAAATATTTTCCTTTACATCTTCCATTTGTTTTGGGTTAAAATAATTATTAATTTTTAACTCAAATTCTGTTATTTTGATGAGTTTTTTTGGGGGGGAGGGATAGAAAAAGGGAATTATCTTTTCTTCCTTCTCTTGTTTGTTTTATTTTTATTTTTATTTTTCTTTGATTTTTCTTTCTTTCTCTTGGGAAACGATTTCATTGCGCACATTTCAAAGAAGTCACTCCTCTATCATCAAATCAGGTGTGGGTTTTGTATCCTCTTCTGTTTTGGTTATGAATTCTCTTTCGACTTTATGAAAAGTCAACATCGTATACGTGAGTGATCGTAACTTCTTAATTCCCATGTTTTATCATTGTGTAAGGCTTAAAATTTGCATGAGTTGGCATATTTTTGAACTATCAAGGGTTGGAGAGTGTTACGTGGATGAAAGCATATTTTGAGGGCTGTTTTAGGGTGGTTTTATGACCACACGGGTGGCCAAATGGGCGTGTGCTGATGCACACGGCTGTGTGCTGATGTACACGGCTGTGTGCTTTTGGGAATTAGCGTTTTCGGCTGATCTGGGCATCACACGGCCTAGCCACACGGGCATATGGCCAATTTAGGGATTTTGTCATTTTTCACACGACTGTGTCCCCTAGGCACACGGGCGTGTGTAACACCCTTTACCCGTGTTCGATGCCGGAACAGGCTACGAGGCATTACCAGACTTAAACACAAGCATATATACATTTCTGAGTCATAAATTTTTGTATAAATTAAAACTTTTTACAATTAATCATAAAGTCCCTATTACGAGCCTAAGAGGCCCAAAACATGCTTTGGAAGTGGTTCGGGATTAAATCGAGAACCTTAGAAAATTTTACAACACTTAGAAAATTTTTGCTTAAATAGGGGTTATACGCCCGTATGGGCTTGCCGTGTTGCCACACATGTACGTGTCCTAACCCGTGTAACTCTCTATTTGTCACCCAAAAACAAATTGAAGTAACACGGCCAAGACACACGCCCGTGTCCCGAGGCCGTGTCCTTCACACACCTGAGAGACACGGTCGTGTCTCATATCTGTGTGCTCGATACTGAGCATTCTCTTTTGCAACAATTAAGGTGCAGGGGACACAAGGCCGGATCACACGTCCATGGGGCTGACAGTGTGTCACACACGCCTGTATGTCTACCTATGTGGACAATAATATGGCTATTTACCACTCTTATTCACACATACACTTACCCCAATGCAAAGGCACAAAACAATACATACTTAGGCAACCAAAACATCTACATTCATGGTTAAAACATATCAACTTTATATCTTTATCTAACATATTCACTACATTTATTAAGCCCTAAATCAAACATACAAATCTCACATTCATTAGGCTTGATTCAATTACTGTCTAGTTACCAAATTATACTCAAATTCCTAATCTCATCAATAGGTCACAATTCCAAACATTACACAATCATGCCATAAATCACATTTTTCAAATATTTCACATCCACCAAGCATACCATGATCATATCACCATAGACACTGACACATATATGAATATACTTAGGCTTACAACCATATTGCCACTATAAGCCAACTTACATGGCCAAATAGTAAAACAAGCCTTTGACGATTACAAGCCATTACATTGGCTAAAATCATATGACGCATATAACAAAATGACCAAGTCCCTATACATGCCATAACTCAAAATACTTGAATCCATCAATACCCAAAATGATAGCTTGATAGTGTGATAGGATCTCCGACGATCTCCAACCCGAGCTAGCTGGACGACACTATAAAACATGGGAAAGGAAGGAGGTAAGCTATATAGCTTAGTAAGTCTGTATGAACATAATAAGCAACTCTTACCAATCATTTACCAAGTCTACAATATAAACATAAAATGAAATAATATAAATTGCTATAAACTTCATAGTTATAAATTATTCAGTCACACTGTTTGCTATATCAATTTGTAATCATGATTTAACATGTCTTGACTTTAGCCTAACAACTGAATTCTCTCCAATATAATCGATTCCCACAATCAACCAATCATTTCAAACCTCATAATAAACATACACATTAATTATGCCAATATTCCTTTTTCTCATATCCGATAAATCAAAATTTGTGAGAATAAAACATATTACATCATAACTCAATTTGGCCCTGAAGCCAATCACATGATCCTCAACCAAATTTATCATAAATTTCATACATCACAAGTATAGGCCAATAATCACAAGGCTTTCACAAAAATATTCTCATGGAAACCATGAACTCACAATATCATGAAGTCAATGCTTATAAACTTTATGTACATACCTGTACAAATTCGTAATACTTACATGCTCTTTCTCTTCTTTGACATACCCATTAAATTACCCATTGAACCACTTGGAATATTAAAGGATACTCGAGAATCTCGTACACGCAATACCGTACCAACGCCATATCCCAGGTATGGTCTTACATGTAATCTCGTATCGATGCAAATAGCCCAGTTGTGGTCTTACACGAAGTCTCATATCGATGCCATATCCCAGATATGGTCTTGCACGTAATCTCAGTAACCCTAATGTCATGAGATTTGTATCCTATCTATTCCTAAGGTTCAATTGGGACTTTCTCTGTATCGAATCTCTGTCAGTCATTTCCTAAGTATCATAATCAATAGCATTCACATTTCATTTCAATAATATAGAATTTACCACAATTATACCAATTAAGCATTTATACATATATAATTTAATGCTTCTTAAACATACGAACTTACCTCGGTGTAAAAATGATGAAAAAAGCCTAACCGTTAAATACTTATTTTTCCCCTGTTCTATTTCCAAACCTCGTTTTTCTTGATCTATATTATCACATTTAACTTATTTAATCACTATACTATTCAAATTAACACAAAATCATATTATGGTAAAAATTACATTTTTTCCCTAAAGTTTCACATTTTTACATTTTAGTCCCTAGGCTCATAAAATGAAATGTACTCAATTTCTTCAATGCCCATGCTAGCCGAACGTTGTACATGCTTATAGAAGCCCAAAATTTTCTTTTATTCGCATTTTAACAGCCATTTTACAACTTTTTTACAAATAAATCCTTTTTAGGCATTTTCATCTAAAATCACTTAACAAAAGTCATTTATCAAACAACTAACATGCATTGTCTACCATTAAACATCAAAATACACAAAAATCCATCATGGGTAAAATATTAGACTTTGATTATGACTTAAATTAGTGGTAGAAATAGATAGATCATGTTACAAGGATTTCAAAAACATAAAAATCATAAAAAACGGGGCTAGAACAGACTTACAATCGAGCTTGGAAGCTTAAAAAACCCTAGCCATGGTTTCTTCTTGTAAAATTCAGCCATGGGAGGAAGATGGACAAAAATTGGCTTTTAATTTGGCTTTTTAATTCATTTAGTTACCAAATTACAAAAATGCCCTTAATGAAAAACTTTAAAAACATACCTAACCATGTACATTTTGTCCAAAAACTAAACCAATGGTCTAATTACCATTTAAGGACCTCCAATTTAAAATTTCATAGTAATTAAACACCTCTAGATGTAGAACTCAACTTTTTCACTTTTTACAATTTAATCCTTTTGACTAAATTGAGTGCCTAAACGTCAAAACTTTCAAACGATTTCACAAAATCATTCCATAAAATTGTAAACCATAAAAATATAATAATTTTTTTCTATGTCGGATTTGTGGTCCCGAAACCATTGTTTCAACTAGACCCAAAATCGGGTTGTTACAATGTGTGTGTTTGGGAGTTAGGGTTTGAGTGATTTGGTGCCACACGGCCTAGCCATATGGCCATGTGGCTAATTTGGGGATTTAGAGATCCCACATGGGCATGTGTTTTGGACACACGGTCATGTCTGATGGGCACACGGGTGTGTATTTTGGACACACGGTCGTGTCTGGTGGGTACACGGGCATGTGAGACCCTCACATGGACGTGTCAGCCCTGTATTCAAATTTAGTGCAAATGGACAGAGAGTTACACGGCCTGTTCCCACGGCTATGTGCCACTCTTCATACGGGCATGTGCCTCAGTCACACAGCTGTGTGCCCCTCCTCATACAAATGTTTGATCTCCCACACGGCCTAGGCATTACCACACGGCTAGAGCTTAGGGGCGTTTGGTCCTAAGGCACCAAATTTTAGCTTGTGTGGGTTTTTGTTCTGAAAATGTAACTGTGTGCCTCGACTCTTAGCTAAGCTTTAGTGAGGGGGTTTCAGTTTCGATATTTATGACGATTGTATGAGATGTTTGATTCTGAATCTAAACTGTGGAATTGTAACACCCCGAACCCGAGACCGACACCGGAGTCGAACACGAGGTGTTAGCAGACTTTAAACCCTTTATAAAAATATTTCTCAGACACTGCCAATCTGCGTACTAGTCGCTTTAAAAATCATATCTTGAGTTTCACAACTCGAAAATCAGTTTCGTGATTTTTCCCTGAAACTAGACTCATATGCCCATCTACATATTTTTTTCTAGAATTTTTGGTCGGGCCAATTAGTACAGTTTATTAGTCAAGGTCTCCCATGTTACAGGGATCGACTACACTGACCTTTGCGCATTATAACCTGGATATCTCCCTGCACAGAGCTTCAATACTGATGCCGTTTGTTTCTATAGAAACTAGACTCAGAGAGGAATCTATCCATATATGGTATGACTCCTAATTGTCTCTGGTTAATTTATAATTAATTTCCAAAGTCGGAACAGGGAATCCAGAAACCGTTCTGGCCCTGTCTCACGAGAACCTGAATATCTCTTAACATACTGTCCATATGATCTTTTCGTTGCTTCTATATGAAAATAAACTCATCGAGCTTCGAATACATAATTTATTCATCAATTAATCCCACTCCTACTATTTTTAGTGATTTTCAATCTCACGTCACTGCTGCTGCCAGCATCTGTTATGAAAGCAACTATGCCCATTTCGTGATTTCTCCTTGATCTAACTAGTGATTCGTCATACATATCACAATTTATGATCATGACTAGCCATGCCAAAGGCTAATCATTGTCAAACATCCCCCTACTACACTATTGGCATATCATGAATTTTAACACCAAAATAATCAACCATGACATATGGCATAAAAAGGTCGAATTATCAAGATTTACAACCTAACGTTATGAAACCAAACCCAACCGAACATTTATGCCATTTTCGCATGGCTAAAAGTTTACATACCAAATTTCAACAAAACATATTAGCCTATACATGCCGAAATGTTCTCTTAGACCAACTAAGAAGAAAATACCAAAGGTTGCTAGCCGGTGTGATGACTCCAATGACGGCCCGATCACGCAAGAAGAGACGAGTCCAAGAAACCTAAAATAGGTGACAAGGAAACGCCGAGTGAGTATATAACTCAGTAAGTCATAAGCAATGCACTACCATCCTTTAATAAAATTATCACAATAGGAAATAAGATGGAACGAGGCTAGTTACTCCATCCATACCGAACCATGCCATAGTTCCTCAGACCCATCGGTTCAATCTCATACCAAATCATGCATTCACATTCCATATACTCATCAATAGGATATTTGAGGCATTTTCATACATCATTTTATTTTCGTTACAATCATACAACTAAACGGCCTTTCACCTATTCCACAATAAATCTTATGTACGTGACTTCAATTATAATTGTCACATAGGTTTCAACTTACCAAGCTCAACTCCAATTATAAACATAGCGCCTATTGGCCATGAACTCCAGGGTACTTACCCGATCCGCTGTCCGTGATCGACTTAATAATGTCGCACACATAGTGTCCATAATGATTCAAACGTATATATTAAGTCCGCACACTCAGTGCTATATAATCAACTCGCACACTTAGTGCTATATAATCAAACTCGCACACTTAGTGCTATATAATCAAACTCGCACACTTAGTGCTACATAATCAAACTCGCACACTTAGTGCTACATAATCAAATTCGCACACTTAGTGCTACATAATCAAGCTCGCACACTTAGTGCTACATAATCAAGCTCGCACACTTAGTGCTGTACAATTTAAACCCGCACACTTAGCGCCAATCTCATGATCATAAATGTTTATACCCGCACTCTTAGTGCCGAGGTCAACAACTCAATACATCTCACCTTTTTTCTCTTCATTCAACACTTTCATCACCACATACATACATGTATATAAATTTATCATTCCATTCAGCATGATTACATAGACATTATGTCTATTTAGATCAATACAAAATATATGCTTGATGACTTACTTTGTGTTGGGTAAGACGGTTCCAACTCGGTTACTCGATGATCTTTTCTTTCCCTTGCTTGCCTCTCCACCTTTAGCTTCTCGAGCTAAATCGATAAATTAACTAGTTTAACCATCTTGCTAAACATTCATACTTCAATTACACATGCATGTGTATGTTTGTATATTCGGCAATGACAATGGTAATTTAGCAAACCTTAATTTAACTTATAATTGTTCATAACACATTTAAAGCATCCACTCCATTCCATCATTTTAAAGCACATACATTACTCAATATTATCCAAATTCACATTCGGCATTTTCACAAACACACATGCCGATTTCATTCACTCATCTCTAATGTTAATTAAGAAATGCCGAATGTCACCAACTAAATGGCATACACACACACCCACATGCATAAAAGTCATCCACACCTCCTATAGTTCATTCGGCCTTCACCTTTGCTAGTTTTCCCCATTTTTGTCGGTTATATATACATAGTCCTAAGGTAATATCACGAATGGGCTTACATATATATGTATATATACATATAGCCGAATATGCAAAGCTTAAACCCAACATCACATAAGCTCCTAAGTGATGGCCGAATATGTATATCTATATATATTCATCAACTATACTATTACTTTTAATTTATCTAATCACACAATTTCATCTAAGTTTAGCATGTAACACAATCATCACCCTTATTAATCTCTTATAGCCGAAAACCATACTTACCCCCAAAATCGAAATTTCAACATGGTTTACAAAAATCACTTGATAACTCACTCAATATTAACTAAAATTTCAAAAGCTAGTACAAACTTCCTTGCCTTAATAGGACTTAAGATGACCGATTGCTCATGTTACCAACAAGATTCAAGAATTGAACATGGGCTAACTAAGGGACTTAATAACTAGCTTAATACATTCAACAATTTCCAAAAGCTACCATGCATTACATACCTTATTCAAGACTAGAAGGAGTGGCCGAATGTTTTACTTCCCCTTCCCCCTTCTTCTTAGCATTTTCGGCCAAGGATGATAAAATATGAACAATTTTTTTTTCTTTCTTCTTTAGATTCGGCTAGCAAGAACATGAATGATGATCCCTTTTTTTTTCCTTTCATCATTCTTTTTTTTCCATTTCTTTATTACTAACTTTTTATTTTGTTATTCATCCCATGATGCACCAACGAAACATGTCTATGACATGTTTTGCCCATCACACCTTGTCCACCTTATTTGTCATGGCCGGCCACTATAAAAAGGGGGGAAATTTGACATGCAAGTCCTCCCCTTTTTCCACATGCACTAATAGGTCCTTACGCATTGACCTATCACATTTTAAAATTTTCTCGCATAAGTCCTATTGACTAAATTCACATGCAATCGACTAAATCGAAGCTTGAAATTTTCACACATTCATAATTACATATTCTAGACAATAATTATCACATTCAAACATTTCAGTGACTCGGTTTAGCGGTCCCGAAACCACTTCCCAACTAGGGTCAATTTTGGGCTGTTACAACTCTCCCCCACTTAAGAAATTTTCGTCCCCGAAAATCTTACCGGTAAATAGGTTTGAGTATCGTTCTTTCATTGAGCTCTCGGTTTCCCAAGTAGCTTCCTCGATCCCATGTTTGAGCCATAACACCTTCACTAACGGAACCCTTTTGTTTCGCAACTCCTTCACTTCACGAGCTAGGATACGTATCGGTTCTTCTTCATAACTCATATCGGCTTGAATTTCAACCTCTGATGGGCTAATTATATGCGATGGATCAGATCGATAGCGTCGAAGCATCGAAACATGAAAGACGTCGTGAATCTTTTCAAGCTCAGGGGGAAAAATCAATCTATACACAACTGGACCAACTCGTTCGGAGATTTCGTACGGCCCAATGAATCTCGGGCTCAACTTGCCCTTACGGCCAAACCTGAGTACCTTTTTCCAAGGTGAAACTTTAAGGAACACTTTATCTCCCACCTGATATTCAATGTCCTTTCGTTTCAAGTCCGCATACGATTTCTGACGATCTGTGGCTGCCTTCAGACTTTCACGGATTACCTTTACTTTCTGTTCGGCATCTTTAATCAAATCAACTCCGAAAATTTTACTTTCACCGAGCTCGGTCCAAAACAATGGTGTACGGCATTTACGACCGTACAAAGCCTCGTATGGTGCCATCTTAATACTTGATTGAAAACTATTGTTGTAAGCGAATTCAATCAAAGGTACATACCGTTCCCATGAACCACTAAACTCAAGGATGCAGCATCTCAGCATATCCTCGAGTATCTGAATTATCCGCTCTGATTGACCATCGGTTTGGGGATGAAAAGCGGTGCTAAAATGCAGCTTGGTACCCAAAGCTTCTTGCAATTTCTTCCAAAATCGCAAGGTGAATCTCGGATCTCTATCCGACACGATAGAAATAGGTACTCCATGTAATCTCACAATCTGAGAAACATACAATTCGGCTAGTTTATCCAATGAAAAATCCGTACGCACGGGGATAAAGTGAGCCGACTTAGTCAGTCTATCAACAACAACCCAAATCGCATCCTTCTTACTTGTTGACAATGGTAGTCCGGACACAAAGTCCATTGTGACTCGATCCCATTTCCACTCGGGTATCATGATCGGCTGAAGTAATCCTGAAGGCACTTGATGTTCCGCTTTCACTTGTTGACATATTAAACATCTCGAAACAAAGTCAGAGATGTCCCGTTTCATACCATGCCACCAAAACCGTCGTTTCAAATCGTTGTACATTTTCGTACTCCCCGGGTGAATTGACATTCGGCTACAATGAGCTTCGTTCAGAATCATTGAAATGAGTTCTGAATTTCTTGGAACACACAACCGACTTCTGAACCTCAAACAATCGTCATCATCAATTTGAAATTCGGATTCCATATTCGGAATACATTCAGCCCATTTTGCAACCAATTCATCGTCGACTTTCTGAGCTTCACTAATTTGATGAATCAATGATGGTTTGGCCTTTAATTCAGCTACTAACACATTGTCGGGTAGAACAGACAAGTGCACATTCACCGCTCGTAAAGCAAACAGCGATTTTCGGCTTAAGGCGTCCGCAACCACATTAGCCTTTCCCGGGTGGTAATCAATGACAAGCTCGTAATCTTTCAACAACTCAAGCCAACGTCTTTGTCGCAAATTTAAGTCTCTTTGAGTCATCAAATATTTGAGACTTTTGTGATCCGAAAATACATGGCACTTTTCGCCAAACAAGTAATGTCGCCATATTTTCAAAGCGAATACGATGGCGGCTAGTTCGAGATCATGGGTTGGATAATTTCTCTTGTGTGGCTTCAATTGTCTCGACGCATAGGCCACAACTCGACCTTCTTGCATCAATACGCAACCCAACCCGAGTAGGGATGCGTCACTATAAATGACAAACTCTTTGCCTGATTCGGGTTGCACTAAAATTGGAGCTTCAGTCAAATGAGTTTTCAGTTGATCGAAGCCTTTCTGACATTTCTCCGTCCATTCGAACTTAGCATCCTTTTGAAGTAGCTTCGTCATTGGTGTGGCTATCATCGAGAAACCTTTGACAAATCGTCGGTAATAACCGGCGAGTCCCAAAAAGCTCCGAACCCCAGTAATATTTCTTGGAGGTTTCCAGTTAAGTATGGCTGAGATTTTGTTCGGGTCAACTCGAATACCCGATGCGGATACCACATGACCCAAGAAGCTAACCTCTCTTAACCAGAACTCACACTTACTGAACTTAGCATATAACTTCTTATCTCGCAAAACTTGCAACACTAATCTCAAGTGTTCAGCATGTTCGATCTCATCTCTTGAATAGACCAAGATGTCATCAATAAACACAACTACGAACCGATCCAAATATGGTCTGAAGATCCGATTCATCAAATCCATAAATACTGCAGGGGCATTAGTGAGCCCAAACGGCATCACTAAGAACTCGTAGTGACCGTACCTCATTCTGAAAGCAGTTTTGGGCATGTCCGAATCTCAAATTCACAACTGATAATAGCCCGATCTCAAATCTATTTTTGAGAACACTGAGGCTCCCTTCAGTTGGTCGAACAAATCATCGATGCACGGCAACAGATATTTGTTCTTTATCGTCACTTTATTCAGTTGACGATAGTCAATGCACAACCTCATGGTTCCGTCCTTCTTTTTCACGAACAATACTAGTGCACCCCAAGGTGAGAAACTTGGTCGAGCAAAACCTCTATCCGTCAATTCTTGCAACTGAGATTTTAACTCTTTTAACTCGGTTGGTGCCATACGGTACGGAGCTATCGAAATCGGCGTAGTCCCAGGTACAAGCTCAATACCAAACTCTACCTCCCGAACAGGTGGTAAATCCGGTAATTCTTCAGGAAAAACATCCGGGTATTCACAAACCACCCGCACAGATTCGGGTTTCTTTTCTAATTCTTTATCATCAAGTACATACGCAAGGTATGCTTCGCACCCTTTTCTTACATATTTCTGGGCCAACATTGCTGATATTACAGCTGGCCACCCCTCCAAATCCGTAGACTCAACTCGGATTACCTCGTTATTTGTGCACCTCAAATCAATAGTCTTGCTTTTGCAATTCACAACCGCATCATGCGCGGTCAGCCAATCCAAACCAAGAATAACATCAAATTCATCAAACGGCAAAAGCATCAAGTCTGCCGGAAAACAAGAACCTCGAATTACTAGGGGACATCTGTTACACACTTTGTCGACAAGCACGTAACGACCCAAGGGATTTGACACCCGAATTACGAACTCAGTAGACTCAACAGGTAGAGTCTTACTGGATGCTAAGGTTTCACATACATATGAATGAGTAGAGCCAGGGTCAATCAATGCAATCACATTAGTATCAAAGAGAGTGATGGTACCAGTGATGACGTCAGGGGAGGATGCCTCCTCTCGTGCGCGAATGGCATATGCTCTAGCAGGAGTACGGTTCTCGGCTCGAACAGCCGTATCAGAGGTCCCTCTCTGACTACCACCCCTACCTCCTAAAATTCTCGGTGGTCTACCTCTAGTTGTCACTCCACTAGGTCTTGCACCTTGAATCTTATTCTTCTCATCAAGCTCCGTGCAATCTCTAATGAAGTGGTCCTTCGAACCGCATCCGTAACAGGCCCTGTTAATAGACTTACCCTAACATTCACCTATGTGTCGTCTTCCACATTGTGGACATTCAGGTTTCTCTAGATGATTATTGCCCTCACTAGCTACCGAAGTAGCTCGGGAGTCCGTCGATGGTCTTGCTCTGATGGAAATTCCCGCAGTCGTCCTCGACTTATTAGTGTCCTCCCTGAACTTCTTTACGGCTGAGAACGGAGCTTTACCCGTCGATCTTTTACGATAGTCTCTAGCTTCAAATTCAGCCTTCTTCTTCTCCTTTCCAAGTTCTTCCGCCTTGCAGGCTCGTTCGACTATCGTTACGAATTCTTTTATTTCCAAAATACCTATTAGTAGCTTTAAATCTTCATTCAATCCTTCTTCGAATCTTTTGCACATAGCAACCTCATCAGCTACACACTCCCAGGCATACCTACTGAGCCTTACGAATTCATGTTCGTATTCAGATACTGTCATACGGCCTTGCTTGAGTTCCAAGAATTCCTTACGCTTTTGATCAATGAACCGTTGACTAATATATTTCTTTCGAAATTCCGTCTGAAAGAAGTCCCAAGTTACTCGTTCGTTTGGGACTATGGAAATCAGGGTCCTCCACCAATAGTAGGCTGAGTCTCGCAACAAGGATATAGCACACTTTAGACATTCATTGGGTGTGCATGACAGTTCATCAAACACCCGAATGGTGTTATCAAGCCAGAACTCGGCCCTTTCAGCATCATCAGTAACTATGGCCCTGAACTCCTCAGCCCCGCGCTTCCTAATCAAGTCTACAGGTGGCTTACTCAGCCTCACAGGATCAGTAACTGATGACATTACTGGCTCCTGGGGTGGATTATTCAAATTCGGGAATTGTTGGACAGCCGGATTGGTTCGGGCATACTGCGCGACCCACTCATTCATCATGGTAAAGAAGGCTTGTTTAGCCCCCTCACCTTGATTATTCGCAGATGACTGAGGTTCAACAGGCGGTGTCCCTTGTGCAGGAGCAGCCGCTACACTTTCAACGTCATCCGCTAAGATTCTTTCTACACCGGGGTCCATTTACTAATCAAAACATAAATTTTAACCGTCAGAAGTCATCACACAGTTAAACATTAACATTCGGCATGTATAGCTAGACTCATACGTGCTATGGTAGTCCTAGAACCGACTAAACCATAGCTCTGATAACAATCAAATGTAACACCCCGAACCCGAGACCGACACCGGAGTCGAACACGAGGTGTTAGCAGACTTTAAACCCTTTATAAAAATATTTCTCAGACACTGCCAATCTGCGTACTAGTCGCTTTAAAAATCATATCTTGAGTTTCACAACTCGAAAATCAGTTTCGTGATTTTTCCCTGAAACTAGACTCATATGCCCATCTACATATTTTTTTCTAGAATTTTTGGTCAGGCCAATTAGTACAGTTTATTAGTCAAGGTCTCCCATGTTACAGGGATCGACTACACTGAGCTTTGCGCATTACGACCTGGATATCTCCCTGCACAGAGCTTCAATACTGATGCCGTTTGTTTTTATAGAAACTAGACTCAGAGAGGAATCTATCCGTATATGGTATGACTCCTAATTGTCTCTGATTAATTTATAATGAATTTCCAAAGTCGGAACAGGGAATCCAGAAACCGTTCTGGCCCTGTCTCACGAGAACCTGAATATCTCTTAACATACTGTCCATATGATCTTTTCGTTGCTTCTATATGAAAATAGACTCATCGAGCTTCGAATACATAATTTATTCATCAATTAATCCCACTCCTACTATTTTTAGTGATTTTTCAATCTCACGTCACTGCTGCTGCCAGCATCTGTTATGAAAGCAACTATGCCCATTTCGTGATTTCTCCTTGATCTAACTAGTGATTCGTCATACATATCACAATTTATGATCATGACTAGCCATGCCAAAGGCTAATCATTGTCAAACATCCCCCTACTACACTATTGCCATATCATGAATTTTAACACCAAAATAATCAACCATGACATATGGCATAAAAAGGTCGAATTATCAAGATTTACGACCTAACGTTATGAAACCAAACCCAACCGAACATTTATGCCATTTTCGCATGGCTAAAAGTTTACATACCAAATTTCAACAAAACATATTAGCCTATACATGCCGAAATGTTCTCTTAGACCAACTAAGAAGAAAATACCAAAGGTTGCTAGCCGGTGTGATGACCCCAATGACGGCCCGATCACGCAAGAAGAGACGAGTCCAAGAAACCTAAAATAGGTGACAAGGAAACGCCGAGTGAGTATATAACTCAGTAAGTCATAAGGAATGCACTACCATCCTTTAATAACATTATCACAATAGAAAATAAGATGGAACGAGGCTAGTTACTCCATCCATACCGAACCATGCCATAGTTCCTCAGACCCATCGGTTCAATCTCATACCAAATCATGCATTCACATTCCATATACTCATCAATAGGATATTTGAGGCATTTTCATACATCATTTTATTTTCGTTACAATCATACAACTAAACGGCCTTTCACCTATTCCACAATAAATCTTATGTACGTGACTTCAATTATAATTGTCACATAGGTTTCAACTTACCAAGCTCAACTCCAATTATAAACATAGCGCCTATTGGCCATGAACTCAAGGTACTTACCCGATCCGCTGTCCGTGATCGACTTAATAATGTCGCACACATAGTGTCCATAATGATTCAAACGTATATATTAAGTCCGCACACTCAGTGCTATATAATCAACTCGCACACTTAGTGCTATATAATCAAACTCACACACTTAGTGCTACATAATCAAACTCGCACACTTAGTGCTACATAATCAAATTCGCACACTTAGTGCTACATAATCAAGCTCGCACACTTAGTGCTACATAATCAAGCTCGCACACTTAGTGCTGTACAATTTAAACCCGCACACTTAGCGCCAATCTCATGATCATAAATGTTTATACCCGCACTCTTAGTGCCGAGGTCAACAACTCAATACATCTCACCTCTTTTCTCTTCATTCAACACTTTCATCAGCACATACATACATGTATATAAATTTATTATTCCATTCAGCATGATTACATAGACATTATGTCTATTTAGATCAATACAAAATATATGCTTGATGACTTACTTTGTGTTGGGTAAGACGGTTCCAACTCGGTTACTCGATGATCTTTTCTTTGCCCTTGCTTGCCTCTCCACCTTTAGCTTCTCGAGCTAAATCGATAAATTAACTAGTTTAACCATCTTGCTAAACATTCATACTTCAATTACACATGCATGTGTATGTTTGTATATTCGGCAATGACAATGGTAATTTAGCAAACCTTAATTTAACTTATAATTGTTCATAACACATTTAAAGCATCCACTCCATTCCATCATTTTAAAGCACATACATTACTCAATATTATCCAAATTCACATTCGGCATTTTCACAAACACACATGCCGATTTCATTCACTCATCTCTAATGTTAATTAAGAAATGCCGAATGTCACCAACTAAATGGCATACACACACACCCACATGCATAAAAGTCATCCACACCTCCTATAGTTCATTCGGCCTTCACCTTTGTTAGTTTTTCCCATTTTTGTCGGTTATATATACATAGTCCTAAGGTAATATCACGAATGGGCTTACATATATATGTATATATACATATAGCCGAATATGCAAAGCTTAAACCCAACATCACATAAGCTCCTAAGTGATGGCCGAATATGTATATCTATATATATTCATCAACTATACTATTACTTTTAATTTATCTAATCACACAATTTCATCTAAGTTTAGCATGTAACACAATCATCACCCTTATTAATCTCTTATAGACGAAAACCATACTTACCCCCAAAATCGAAATTTCAACATGGTTTACAAAAATCACTTGATAACTCACTCAATATTAACTAAAATTTCAAAAGCTAGTACAAACTTCCTTACCTTAATAGGACTTAAGATGACCGATTGCTCATGTTACCAACAAGATTCAAGATTTGAACATGGGCTAACTAAGGGACTTAATAACTAGCTTAATACATTCAACAATTTCCAAAAGCTACCATGCATTACATACCTTATTCAAGACTAGAAGGAGTGGCCGAATGTTTTACTTCCCCTTCCCCCTTCTTCTTAGCATTTTCGGCCAAGGATGATAAAAGATGAACAATTTTTTTTTCTTTCTTCTTTAGATTCGGCTAGCAAGAACATGAATGATGATCCCTTTTTTTTTCCTTTCATCATTCTTTTTTTTCCATTTCTTTATTACTAACTTTTTATTTTGTTATTCATCCCATGATGCACCAACAAAACATGTATATGACATGTTTTGCCCATCACACCTTGTCCACCTTATTTGTCATGGCCGGCCACTATAAAAAGGGGGGAAATTTGACATGCAAGTCCTCCCCTTTTTCCACATGCACTAATAGGTCCTTACGCATTGACCTATCACATTTTAAAATTTTCTCGCATAAGTCCTATTGATTAAATTCACATGCAATCGACTAAATCGAAGCTTGAAATTTTCACACATTCATAATTACATATTCTAGACAATAATTATCACATTCAAACATTTCGGTGACTCGGTTTAGCGGTCCCGAAACCACTTCCCGACTAGGGTCAATTTTGGGCTGTTACAGGAATGTGGTTGCATAACTGTTCTATCTGATTGTTTGTTAAAGTGTCACTGTTCTACAAGTTTATATGCACGCATATACTTGCATAAAGTATTTTGGGTGGGATTGCAAAGAGAAAGGAGACTGATTCTGTTCTGATCTGGCAGTTCAACTGTAAGATTGTATGTACAACAGTTTACCGCACTGTACAACATGTACTGTCGAAACCATTTTTTTTTAAAACGGGAATCGACTTAAGTTTTGGAAACGAAAACGAAAAATGGGAGTCGCCACCAATCCTTTTTGATGAGGTGTGATCGGGTCACCTCAAATTAATCATTTTAATAAAAGTTAAGATTTACTAGAACGATAATTTTTTGGTCTACGAAAATCAGAAAATGAGTTCGGGAGTCAGTTACGCACAAGGAAGGATTAGCATCCTCGATACGCCCAAAATTGGTACCTAGTTGATTAATTAATGTCTTAGTGTCGAAACTTTGAAAACTTAAAAGACTTTAAAATACGATCCCTTTTTTGTAGAAGCACTTGAATGTTAAAGACCTCTTGTCTCGAAATAATAAAATGTCACATCCAATAAGTTAGGACACAACATCTTGAATTTTTGAGAACGAGCTTGCCTTTCATTTAAAATTTGTGTATTTTAACCTATTAAAAGGGTATTCGATTATTTAGCGTAAACGAGAAAAATCGAAACCCAGTAAGTTAGGGCGCATTTTCTCGAATTTCTAAATACCAAATATTGCCTTTATTTGCAAAAATTCTTATCTCGAGGTAACAAGATGTTATATCCAGTAAGTTAGGACACAACACCTCGTATTTCCGAGAGTAAGCATTTTATTTAAAATTCTTATTACAATTTTAAAAGAATATCCCATTATTTAGATTAAACGAGAAAAATCGAAACCCAGTAAGTTAGGGCAGGATTTTCTCGAATTTCTAAATATGGGATATTGCTTTTATGAAAGAATTATTTTTGGGTTGGGTAAAAGTTAGTATAACATAAGTTTGTAATAAAATGAGATAATAAAGAATGCATAAACGTATCCAAATATCGGTGTCAACAGGCATAGCAGAATGAACGTAAATGCGAATGTGATCGATGACGATGAAAGTAAAAATAAAATAAATGAATAGAACGGATAAGCTAAAATAAAAGAGAAATAATAAATAAGGTAAGAAATATTTGTAATTAAAAAGAACTAGTAGTAGATAAATAAACATTATGTAAAACTATTTAAAAAATTATAGTACAATAATGATAATAATAATATTAATAGTAATAATAAAAATAATAAATATTTTAAAGTTTGGAATGATGTATAAAATATATATATAAATAATATATAATTTGAGTGAGGAGTAAAAATAAATTAGTGTATTTAAAGTGTAATAGGTAAAAAATAATATAATAATAATATAATAGTAACAATAACAATGGTAATAATAATAACAAAAAATAATGATAGCAAAATAATGATATTAATACATAAATATAGATAGAGATATGATACTTTAAAATATAATAATAAAAATATAGGTAGATAAGTTAGATAAAATAAATATAGGTGAAAGTATACTAACAGTAATAATACCATAGTAATAATGATAATAAAAAATTTTAGTAATAATACTACCATGTTAAATAGTAAAACAAATAGTAACAGTAATTTAAAAATGATAATAGTAGTAAAATAAGATAATAATAATAATAATAATATATTGATAATAAGTAAAAATAAAAGGAATAAAAATAATAGTAATAATAAGAATATTTAATAATAGTAATAATAACAATAATATAAATAATAATATATACATGAAAAATAATAATAACAATAAAAATAATAGAAAAAATAATAAAATTAACTAATTTAACAGTAAAATAGCTAAACAATTAAAAAAGGGATTAAATTGAATTTGAAACAGAAAGTTTGGGGCGAATTCGAAACAAATAATGACGAAAATGGACCATATTGAAAGAGTGAATAACAAGGAGGGGCTAAAGGGGAAAATATCCCCGCCCTCCAAAATGTATCACTTCACGTGGGACGAAATTGAAATCGAAATAAAATTCTAGGGTAAATATAGAAATAACGAAAGACTCAATTACAAAACTATAAAAAAGCGGAAGGACCTGCAGTGCAATTAACCCCAAAAACAAAAACACGCGGATCCTCCTAGTGGGTCGGGTCAACACGCGGATCCTGGGCTTAAAACGATGTCGTTTTGGCATTAAGAAGGCCGGCCAAAACGACATCGTTTTGATCGGTTATTTAAGGCAAAAAAAATTTCAAAATTTTCATTTCCTCATTCTTTCAAAAAAAACTGAAACCTCTCCCCCCAAAACCTCTCAAGCCTTTCCCCTCCAGCGGAGTCCCGGTCACCGAACCACCGTTGTACGCCGTCGTCGCCGCCGTCGCCGGCCACCGCGAAATCCCGAAAAAGGTACCTTTTTTCCTTTTTTTATTTTTATTTTCTTTGATATTTCCTTTATTTACATGTATATATATGGGGTAGTAGATTCAAAAATGAAACGAAAAAAAACTAAAGTCACCTTAGGCCTTTGATTGTGATATTGGTATTTTGATTGCTTGATTTGATACCACCCTCGTGCTATGATAATGCTAGAATTGCTATCTTTTGCTCTAAAAAAATGAATCCTTTTTTTGTATTTATCAAGATTGCCGAAAAAAAATCCCTAAAAACTGGTTCTGGTTTGGCTTTTTAAAGCCATTTTACATGCATTTTTTTATCACTTTCTGTCTCTTCTTCATTTAATTTGCAGGTGCAAGTGGCGACAGTGACTATGGCGGTGGAGCAAGTGGCAGTGCAGAGGCGTCAAAGGGCAGGTGCGGCTGGTGGCAGAAGATAAACTAGGGTTTCAGCTTTTCTGAAACCCTAGTTTGACTAATGGGTTTGGGTTTAGGCCATTTGGGCTTATAGTTGGGTTAAAATTGGTTTGGGGTTTAATTTGGGGTCATTTAATATGGGTTTGGGTTTGTTTGGGGTTTGGTAGTTCAGCCCAAGCCAAAATGGGCTTGTATAACTGTCCCTCTTTGCTTGTTGTCATGTAACGAGAACAGAGCAAAGACTTTTAAGAAAGACCAGTTTGGCCCGGCCTTGTCGAGTCTTGACTTCTTTGGTGCTCCTCTTCTTTAGGTAGCCTCGTTTAGCCCACTGCATCTTGTCGCTTTAATACGCTCCATGCAACTTTAGGGAGATAAAATCTGAATTTCCAGCCTGTTACCCTACTGCTTAATAGGTTAAGGCCCTTCGTCTCCGATCTGCTCCACTACTGCTTAGGGAGACAAGATTTGTAATTTTCAGCCTGTTACCCTACTGTTTAGGAGGTTAAGGCCCTTCATCTTCGATCTGCTCCACTATTGCTTAGGGGAACAAGATCTGAAATTTTTAGCCTGTTACCCTACTGCTTAGGGGGTCAAGGCCCTTCGTCTTCGATCTGCTCTACTTCTGCTTAGGGAGACAAGATCTGTAAATTTCAGCCTGTTACCCTACTGCTTAGGGGGTCAAGGCTCACCGTCTTCGATCTACTCCACTACTGCTTAGGGAGAAAAGATCTGTAATTTTTAGCCTAGTACCCTACTGCTTAGGGGGTCAAGGCTCACCGTCCTCGATCTACTCTGCTACTGCTTAGAGAGAAAAGATCTGTAATTTCCAGCCTGTTACCCTACTGCTTAGGGGTTTAAGGCCCATATGTTTCCCTACTGCTTAGGGTGATAAGATCTGTAAATTCATCCTGTTACCCTACTACTTAGGGGTTTAAGGCCCATTTGTTTCCCTACTGCTTAGGGTGATAAGATCTGTAAATTCAGCCTGTTACCCTACTGCTTAGGGGTTTAAGGCTCATCACCTTCGATCTGTTTCCCTACTGTTTAGGGGGTTAAGATCTGTAAATTTAGCCTGTTACCCTACTGCTTAGGGGGTTAAGGCTTCTGAATTTACCGATTCTAGGGACCTGACCTGTAGAATCGGTTCCATGTATCTATGCTTATGTCAAATGATTAGGATACTATGATCGAAATGAATCAAATGCTCCTGACTAGATGTGATATGAATGATCTATAAATGCATGAGTACAACATGTTATGCGAATGATCCCTTTTTAATGTTTGGGTTGCCATTGCTCTTTGTTTATCAAGGTTCTATCACTGAAATAATATCCTGTCTTCTTGTTCAGCTTAGATCTTGGACAGAAAATTCGAAGTGGTAGTCCCAATTTAAACTCTTCTTTCTCGAATGTTTCCAATCCTTAAGTTTGGTTAGTTCTAAATAACAGTCCTGTTTCAGGTTCCTGTACTATTTAGAAACTTTCAGAGTAATATGCAGAACTCCTTTTGAGAAAGTGTCATTAGTCCATTAATCGTTATTTTAATGCAAAATGCTTAAGAAAGATCGTAACAATGGACAGAACTTGAAAGGAATAGATTAATCACAGAAAGCAAATATTGCTGGAATACAAAATGAGGAAAAGGAAAATAAGTGTCCCAAATATCGCAGCATGAGCTTCTTTTTACGAACTTCTTGAGGACCCTTTTTTTAGCTCAATATGTGTTTAGGGGATCTAGCGTACTCTTATTGATGCCCCAAGACGTAACCTTTCTTACTTGTTAATTCAGGTATTGCAAGATTTCTACATGCCCCGTCCTTGATCAAAACTTGAATCACCCTTTACTGGTTTTCAATTCAAAATCCCTTTGGTCTCAAGGTGCTCTTTGCGAGTTTTCGCCCTGGCCTCTCCCTTTTTTCTTTCTTTCTTCTTTTTTTTGATGGAGTATTTTTAACCGAATCTGAATTCACAGGATTGGGTAAAGTCTTGACATCCATTTCGGTCAATATCAATGCTCCTCCAAAAAAAACCTTCTTCACCACATAAGGTCCTTCCCAATTCAGCATCCATTTTCCTCTGAAATCCTTTTGTATAGGCAGGATCTTTTTTAATATTAGGTCTCCCTCGTGGAATTTTCTAGGACGAACCTTTTTGTTGTAAGCTCGCATCATTCGATTTTGGTATATCTGACCGTGACGGATAGCCCTTAGCCTATTTTCTTCAATCAAATTCAACTGATCGTATCGGGACTAGATCCATTTTGCTTCATCCAACTTTACTTCTAACAAAAGTCTGAGGGAAGGAATCTCGGCCTCGATAGGAAAAATTGCTTCCATTCCATAGACCAATGAGAAAGGCATTGCCCCGGTGGAAGTCTTGACAGACGTTCGATAAGCATAGAGGGCGAATGGTAACTTCTCATGCCAGTCTTTATAAGTCTCAGTCATTTTTCCCACAATCTTATTAATGCTTTTATTAGCTGCTTCAACTTCACCGTTCATCTTTGGGCGACACGGTGACGAGTTGTGGTGTCTGATCTTGAACTGACTACAGACCTCCGCTATCGTGCTGTTGTTCAAATTCAATGCATTGTCAGATATGATCCTTTTTGGCATTCCATATCAACAAATGATTTCCTTTTTTAGGAACTTGCTAACGGCCGATTTTGTAACGTTGGCATATGAAGCGGCCTCTACCTACTTGGTGAAATAGTCAATGACCACAAAGATGAATCGATGCCCATTTGAAGCTTTTGGAGAAATTGGCCCAATCACATCCATGCCTCACATCGAGAAAGGCCATGGAGAAGTCATAACATACAGAGGTGAAGGAGGCACATGAATCTTGTCTCCATAGATTTGGCACTTATGACATCTTTTGGCGTAGTTAATACAATCTCCTTCCATGGTGGACCAATAATAACCAAACCTCATAATTTTCCTGGCCATTGTAAAGCCATTAGCGTGTGTCCCACAGATGCCCTCATGGACCTCTTCTAAGATTTTTTTAGCCTGTATAGCATCTACACATCTTAACAGTTCTTGATCCTTCCTTCTTTTGTATAGGATCTCCCCGTCCAAGACGTAGTCATTGGCCAATCTTCTCAATGTTCTTTTATGATTCTCAATAGCTTGGTCGGGGTACTCACGATTCTTCACATACCGCAGGATACCGTGGTACCAAAGGTGATCATCTTTTTCTTCTTCTTCTTCGAGGTTGTAACAATGAGCCGGAGCCTTGTAAATACTCATTTGGATTGGTTTCACATCCTCTTGTTTGTTCACATTGATCATAGAAGCTAAAGTTGCTAGGGCGTCAGTCATCTAATTTTCTTCTCGCGGGAGGTAGCAGAAGACAATATCATCAAACTCTTTAATTAATTCAAGGATCAGACTTCAATAATTGATCAACTTGAGGTCTCTCGTCTCCTATTCACCTTTGAGTTGATAAATCACTAAGGCAGAATCTCCATATACCTCTAACACCCTGTTTTTACGTTCTATGGCTGTGCGAATTTCCATGATACATGCTTCGTATTCTGCCATATTGTTCGTGCAGTCAAAATCCAATTTACTAGTGAAGGGATAATGATCTTCGTTTGGGGATACCAAGACTGCCCCGATTCCATTACCTACAACATTTGATGCTCCGTCGAAGTTTAGCTTCCAAGGATGATCTTCTTGAGGGTCTTCTTCAATGATTGCTACGTACATCAAATTTTCATTTGGGAAATCAAAGTTCAGAGCCTCATAGTCTTCTAGAGTTCTACTGGCTAGAAAATCTGCTATTGCACTCCCTTTTGCAGCCTTCTGGTTTACATAGACTATATCGAATTTAGAAAGTAGAATTTGCCATCGGGCCATTCTCTCATTCAAAGTAGTCGACTCCGTCAAGTACTTCAGAGGATCCATTTTAGAGATCAGCCAAGTTGTGTGATACAACATGTATTGTCTCAGTCTTCGGGTTGTCCAGATTAAGGAACAACATAACTTTTCAATTAACGAGTATTTCGTTTCACACTCAATGAACTTCTTACTGAGGTAATATATCGCTCTTTCTTTCCTTCCTGACTCATCGTGTTGGCCAAGCACACATCCCATAGAATTTTCAAATACTGCCAAATACAATATTAGTGGCTTATCTGGACTAAGTGGTGTCAGCACTGGGGCATTTTGACAAATATTGCTTAACCTTGTCAAAATTTTTCTAGCACTCTTCGTTCCAAACACTAGGGTTGTGTTTCTTAAGGAGACGGAATATGGGGTCACATTTCTCAGTTAGTTGTGAAATGAACCGAGCGATGTAATTTAGTCTTCCTAGGAATCCCTAAACTTCCTTTTGAGTACGCGGTAGAGGTAACTCTTGTATGGCTTTGACTTTATCTGGGTCAATCTCAATCCCTTTTTCACTGACTACGAATCCTAGCAGTTTTCCTGACCTGGCCCCGAAGGTACACTTTGCTGGATTAAGTTTCAGCTGAAATTTCCTCAACCTCAAAAATAATTTCCTCAAGACTTGTACATGCTCCTCTTCTGTCCGAGATTTGGCGATCATGTCGTCGACATAGAATTCAATTTCTTTGTGCATCATATCATGGAACAAGGTTACCATGGCTCTCTGATATGTTGCTCCCGCATTTTTCAGTCCAAACGGCATCACCTTATAGCAAAATGTTCCCCACATGGTTACAAATATGGTCTTATTCATGTCCTTAGGATGCATATTTATCTGATTGTACCCTGAGAAACCATCCATGAAGGAGAACAGTGAATAGCCTGCCATGTTGTCCACTAAGGTGTCGATATGGGGCGACGAGAAATTATCTTTTGGGCTGGCTTTGTTCAAATCCCTATAGTCTATGCACATCTGTACTTTTCCATATTTCTTAGGGACGGGGAAAATATTGGCTACCCATTCCGAGTACTTAACTACTTGTAAGAAACCAGCATCGAATTGCTTCTTGACCTCCTCTTTTATTTTCAACAAAGCATCGGGCCTCATCCTTTGGAGCTTTTGTTGAACTGGCTTGCATTCTTCTTTGATGGGGAGCCTGTGTACCACAATGTCAGTACTTAGCCGAGGCATATCTTGATACGACCATGTAAAGACATCTTTGAACTCTTGGAGTAACCCAATAAGGTCTCGCTTTGTCTTGTGGTAATGCAAGCTCCGATCTTTACTTCTTTCTTTTCTAGTTCATCTCCCAAGTTCACGACTTCTACTGTCTCTTTGTGGGGTAGAATTTGTTTCTCCTCTTGTTCTACCATCCTTAACAAATTAGGGGATAAGTTACAGTCTCTGTCATCCTCAAAGTCCTGAGATCCCACTCGACACATATCCTGCTCAAAAGAAGACTCTGAGTTAGTAGCAACGTCGCTCATATCATTGATATCTGGAGAACTGTTGTAGGTGCGAAGGAAGATACAAAGAACAAGAGAATCTAAAAATAATGATATGTATGGTATGATCATGAATGAAAGAATAAAATAATATTTGCACGGAATAAGACAAAAGGATGCATTTCATTGAAATAACGATTTTGAACATAAGCCTATTTCACAAAAGGGACTCTTATTACTCCTAGGCCTAGAGCAATAAGTGTGTTTTGAACATTACTCTGTGTTAGTTATAAAGACTAGAGGAATCTCTTCCGCAGTCCAATTATTCAGAACACTTCCCAGCTCATAAGGGCGAATGCCCGACAAATTCTCTACTCCAGTTCCTTCTTCATATGTGGCATTGATGTCTAAATTTTCCAACATTCCTTCCACGATTTCCTTTCCCGACGTCCCCCGCTTAGGGTGAATGACTCCTCCAGACACAAAAGTCTTTGATATATGGGGAAAGATCACTGGTTCCCATTCGATTTCTCCCCCGCTCAATTGCGCTCTCCTTCTCTCTTGCTTCTTCTCCAGTTCTTTCTTTCTTTGTTTCGTGTATGGCTTAAATCCTAACCCAAAACGGTCTTATTTGTCCTTCATCATTGGTACATTAATTCTTCCCTAGAGGTATCTCCCAAGTCCTCTTCTGGGTAGGGCCCCTTTCCCAACAGTTAGCCGTAGTCCCATTCTTGTAGTCTCAAACAACCTAGGCATTGGAATCCTATTTCCTTTGGTAATAAATGTTACATTCACAAACTCTAAAGACCGGAAAGAGTATTCGATTGCTTCATCATTTGCCTCTAGATATGGGGCGTCACTGGTTACTGCTGCAATGATGTCCTCTTCAGCATTGATCGTTACCAACCGACCTTTGGTTACCAATTTCAACTTTTGGTGTAGCGATGAAGGGACTGCCCTTACTGAGTGTATCCATGGCCTCCCCAATAGGTAATTATACGAAGGCTTAATGTCCATGACTAGGAAATCTACCTCGTATATGCTCAGCCCTATTAAGAGGGGTATTTCAATCCTCCCCATTACCTTCTTTTTAGTGCCATCAAATGCTCTCACTACATTTTGGCATGTCTTCATATGGGAACTATCCACTGGCAATCTATTCAATGTAGATAGGGGTAGGACATTTAGTGCAGACCCATTGTCAATCAATACCCCCGGTAATGTATACCCTTTACAGCGAGTCGTGATGTGCAAAGCCTTAGTCGATCCTCTGTCTCCTGGCGGTACTTCATCATCATTGAAGAATATGAAGTTGTCAACACTTATGTTGTTGACTAAGCGGTCCAGTTGGTTTACAGAAATATCGTTAGCAACATAAGTTTCATTCAACACCTTCATCAATGCACTGCGATGGGTTTCTGAGCTTAAGAGTAATGCCAGTACCGATATACGAGCTGGCTATTTGTGCAACTATTCCACGACACTATATTCATTATGCTTTAGAAAATTTAAGAATTCCTTTGTTTCTTTTTCCGTCACTGATTCATTAACAGTCGGTTCAAGTCCCTCTGGCTTCTCTTTCTTTTGCTCAATCGCCAATGATTTTCCTTTAACATGCTCGACTTTTGTATTTGGGGTATCATAATGCCTTCTGTTGGGCATATAAAAACCCTCGTCTTGACCTTCCTCTGATGCATTAATCGGGATCTCCTCTCCCGGGATCGTCACATTGCAGCTATAGTTCCACGTTACCCTTTTGCTATATTTATAAAGGAAAGCAACGGGCTTCTGGATTACGACCTTTGGCGAAACTTGTGCCCCAGCTTCATTAATTCTCAGACGTAATTTGATAACCACTAGGTGGTTGACTTTGTAAACATCTTTCGTCGACCCCTCTTCTGAGGCACACACATTTGTTCTTTCTGGGATCCCGATATATTCGAAGAAGTCGAGCTCCTTATTATCCATCAATCCTTGTACTAAAGCCCTAAATTCGTTGCATTTCTGAATCTCATGATCCTCTTGATTATGGAACTCACGATAATTCTTTTCTTCTCGGGGTCTGACCCTTGAATTCTGTGTTATCAACCCTCTTTCCACCATTTTCTTCCATACTTCTTTCAGCGGGGTATTCACTTCTACAACATTCATCTTAATTTCCTTCCCTGAACTCTCGATTATCGCATTTATCCCCTTATCCCCATGGTTAGGTAATAGATTCTCTGCACTAGATGTATCATCAAATTTCACGAAGCCCATGTTGATGATTCTTTCAACCAATTTCTTGAAAGTGGTGCAGTTTTCTATCGAGTGTCCTGTGGCTCTCGCATAGTATTCGCATTGGGCATTTGCGTCATACCATTTGGGGTATGGGGGTTGCATTGGCTTTAGATAGAAGGGAGACACGACATGTGCATCAAATAAACTTTGGTATAACTCTTTGTACGTCATTGGAATGGGCGTAAATTGCAGTTTCTCCCTATTTTGCTTTGTGTTGGGCTCTTGTCTAAGTGGGCCCTGCTGACCAGCGGTTGTCGACCTTGGTTGGCTTACGGTGATCGATTTTGAATATGTGCTCACATTATTTACCTCGTGCTCTTTCTTTCTCGGTGCTGACCTTTTGGCATTTTCTCCAGCCTCTATTTTCCCACACCTTATCGCATGTTCTATCATTTCTCCAGACATTACTATGTCTGAAAAACTCTTGGTTGCGCTACCCAGCATGTGGTTAATGAAAGGTGCCTTCAAGGTATTAATGAAAAGCATAGTGGTTTCCTTTTTCAACAGAGGGGGTTGGACTTGTGTGGCCACCTCTCTCCATCGTTGGGCATATTGCCTAAAGCTTTTATTATGCTTTTTCTCCATATTCTATAAAGTGATTCTATCAAGGGCTATGTCTGCCACATGACCGTACTGCTTCATGAAAGCTTGTGCTAGATCTTTCCACGAACTAATCTGGGTGCGACTCAGTTGGTTGTACCACCTAAAAGCGGCTCCAACCAGACTTTATTGGAAGCAGTGAATTAGTAGTTGGTCATTATTGACATGGCCTGCCATTCGTCTGCAGAACATAGTGATGTGAGCTTCGGGACAACTAGTCCCATTATACTTCTCAAATTCTGAAATTTTGAACTTGGGAGGGAGTACCAAGTCTGGAACCAAACTTAATTCCTTAGAATCGATTCCACCACAATAGTCGGTGTAATAGCCCAAAATTGGGTCTAGTTGGAACAGAGGTTTTGGGACCACAAATTCTGAGATATAAATAATTATTTTATGATTATTTTGAGGTCTATGATATGATTGCATGATTGTGAGAAAATTTCGTGAAGAAATTCTATGCATAAAGTGCTTAATTCGAAGTTAGGGACTAAATTGAATAAGTTGCAAAACTTGCATTCTAGAAGTTTCTAGTATGAAATTGATTTGAAATATTAATTAGGAGGTCTTAAATAGCAATTTGACCAATTTCTAAGTTATGGACAATGTGACACCCCGTGCCCGAGACCGTTGCCGGAGTCGAACACGAGGTGCTGACCGACTTAATTCATTTACTTGCACAGTTCATTTTAAAAATTTCCAGACAGCTGGCTAACTGTGTCGCTGTCACCTTAAAAATCATATCTTGAGTTCCACAACTCGAAAATCAGTTTCGTGACTTTTCCCTAAAACTAGACTCATATATGCATCTACAATTTTTTTTCTATAATTTTTGGTCGGGCCAATTAGTACAGTTTATTAGTTAAAGTCTCCCATGTTACAGGGATTGACTACACTGACCTTTGCGCATTACGACTTGGATATCTCCCTGTACAGGGCTTCAATACTGATTCCGTTTGTTTCTATAGAAACTAGACTCAAAGAGAAATCTATACATATATGGCATGACTCATAATTATCTCTGTTTAATTTATAATGAATTTACAAAATAGGAACAGGGAAACCAGAAACCGTTCTGGCTCTGTTTCACGAAATCCTAATTATCTCTTAACATACAACTCATATGACCGTTTTGTTTCTTCCACATGAAAGTGGATTCATCAAGGTTCATTTAAATAATTTATTCACTATTTAATTCCATTCCTACTATTTTAGTGATTTTTCACATCCACATCGCTGCTGCTGTCAGCATCTGCCTTTAAGGTAGACTTTACCTATTTCATGGTTTCCATGATTCAATTAGCCCTTTTTTTTTTGCATACATAGCACAAAGTATAATCATGATTAACCATTCCAATGGCTAATCGTTTCCAAACATTTCCATACCTCTCGACGGACAACATACAAAATGATTATAGTACTATGCTAAAAACGTATATAAGCCATTTTCGCATGGCTATCCAAATTTACACAAAATCCATGGGTACATGACCAACAACAAGAAGGGTAGTCCTATACATGCCATATCCAGAGTTCAACTAAAAGAGTACCAAAAGGGCTTTGATAGTGTGGATGACTTCGACTTCGATGATCCCGAATCCGATAGCTAACGAACAAAATCTATAAAACAGAGAGCCAAAGCAACGGGGTAAGCATTTTAAAGCTTAGTAAGTTTCAAGTAATGAAATCGGCTTTGACTAAAGTATTACATTCACATAGCTAAATGAATCACTTTATTAATACACATTCTCATAAACATACTTACTTCACACTTCATCAACATATACACACACAAGGTATTAACCTATCTAAAAGTCGAAAGTTCGTTAGTCGATTGAACGAATACTATTTAAAACGAATCGACTTTTCCGATGCACATGCAACCATACCTTATCGTTTGGGTTTTTCGAGCGTATTAATTGAATTTATTACAGCACAAAACGCTCACCTTCAAACCCAAGTTTCTTCGGAATTTAGCCGGATATAACCACAAGCACAATTGCCTTCGGGTCTTAACCCGGGTATAGCAACTCGCACAAATGCCTTCGGGTCTTAGCCCGGATATATCAACTCGCACAAATGCCTTCGGGTCTTAGCCCGGATAAAATCACTAGCATAAATGCCTTCGGGACTTAGCCCGGATAAAATCACTAGCATAAATGCCTTCGGGACTTAGCCCGGATATCATTCAAATGCTCATGCACACATATATCAATAATCATGACACATCCATATTTCATTTTCGTTACTAAGGCTCAAACACAAAACATTTATTAAACCTTTCCAATTTCGGCTCAATAGCCACACACAAAGAGCATGATTTCAATTGGCTTTATAACATAGTCTCTATGCACATTCGACTATCCGTCATAGTATGACTAATCATTTCAATATAATTCAAGTAGGGTCATTACTCGAAGACTTACCTCGGATGTTGTCGAACGATTCCGATGGCTATTCGACCACTTTTTCCTTCCCTTTATCGGATTTAGTTCCCCTTTGCTCTTGAGCTTAATTTAACAAATAAATTGATTTAATCATTTGAGCATCGAAAAGAGGAACTCAAGGTACTTGGCCCACATATATTCATTAGACATTAAAGTCACATATGTACAGAATCATGAATCAAACTCAACACATTAGTTAATACTCTCCTTAGCCGAATTTTCTAAGTCAAGATAAAGCCTTCAATATGCTTACCTATGGCCGAACAACACATCAACCTATGTACTCATTCATGTGGCCGATTATGCATGTCTATGTTGAGGCCAATTATATACTCAATACCACACACAAATGGCATACCTTTTACTAACTAATGCATTACATATTATAACTCAATGCGCATCCATCATGTACTCCATAACCGAAACACCATCATATGTAAATATATACCTTGAGATATTGTATATGTCATACCAATACGTCATGTGCAAACATATATATATGTGCAAGAGCCGAATCTCAAAGTTGATTATAACTAAACATGAACATAAATCCAAAACACAAATCTTACCTACCATGCAATAAGCATAAATCATACTTATGGATATACCATGGCCGAATACATCACAACACCATACCATTTCAATTTTGGTCATGGTTAAACAAAGAACTTAATGTCTCACTCAAAAATGCTAAAAAGAAAATCCAAAAGTCATCAATCCACCATCACATGTATCATTAACAAGCTTCATATTTAGCATGCAATGGCATTAACACAAAATCCACCTAGGCCGAATATCATCCCCATGACATAGCAAAGATTTGAACCATGGGCTAATTAGAACTCAAGCTAGCAACTAAAAACATGCATGAATCTCATGGCACAACCTCAAACATACCTTAATCTAGATACAAGTATGGCCAAACCTCCTCCTAATCCTCTTCCAAACCAAACATGAAGCAAGAACTCCTTCCTTCTTCCTTAGAATTTTCGGCCAAAAGAAATGAAAAAGGATGAACAAATTTTTTTTCTTTTCTTCACTCACGGCAATAGGGGGGAACACTCACACACGTTCTTTTTTTTTGGTTTTCTTCCTTCCATTTCTTATTAGTTTATTGCCCATGCTTCTTATTTTATTTTTCCATTAACACAACATGTTTCATGACATGTTTTGCCCATCATCCCTTGTCATGGCCGGCCACTAGTACTTAAATGGGGGGAAATTGACATGCAAGTCCACCCCTTTGATTACATGCACTATTAGGCCACTTGCATTTGCCTAGCACATTTCTAAATTTTCTCACATAAGTTCTATCAACTAAATTCACATGCAATTAACTAAATCGAAGCTTAAAACTTTCACACATTTATATTCACATATTTTAGGCAATAATTATCACATTCAAATAATTTGGTGACTCGGTCTGGCGGTCCCGAGACCGCTTTCTGACTAGGGTCACTTTAGGGCTGTCACAACTCTCCCCCACTTAAGAAATTTTCATCCCCGAAAATCTTACCGATAAATAGGTTTGGGTATCGTTCTTTCATCGAGCTCTCGGTTTCCCAAGTAGCTTCCTCGATCCCGTGTTTGAGCCATAACACCTTTACTAACGGAACCCTTTTGTTTCGCAACTCTTTCACTTCACGAGCTCGGATACGCATCGGTTCTTCTTCATAACTCATATCCGGCTTGAATTTCAACCTCTGATGGGCTAATTATGTGCGATGGATCAGATCTATAGCGTCGAAGCATCGAAACATGAAAGACGTCGTGAATCTTTTCAAGTTCAGGGGGCAAAATCAATCGATACGCAACTGGACCGACTCGTTCGGATATTTCGTATGGCCCGATGAACCTCGGACTCAATTTGCCCTTACGCCCAAATCTGAGTATCTTTTTCCAAGGTGAAACTTTAAGAAACACCTTATCTCCCACCTGATACTCAATGTCTTTTCGTTTCAGATCCGCGTACGACTTCTGGCGATCTGAGGCTATCTTTAGACTTTCACGGATTACTTTTACTTTCTGTTCAGCATCTTTAATCAAATCCACTTCGAAAATTTTACTTTCACCGAGCTCGGTCCAAAAAAATGGTGTACGGCATTTACGCCCGTACAAAGCCTCGTAAGGTGCCATCTTAATACTTGATTGAAAACTATTGTTGTAAGCGAATTCAATCAATGGTAAATACCATTCCCATGAACCACTAAACTCAAGGATGCAACATCTCAACATATCCTCAAGTATCTGAATTACCCGCTCGGACTGACCATCGGTTTGTGGATGAAAAGCGGTGCTAAAATGCAGCTTGGTACCCAAAGCTTCTTGCAATTTCTTCCAAAATCGCGAGGTGAATCTCGGATCTCTATCCGACACAACAGAAATTGGTACCCCATGTAATCTCACAATCTGAGAAACGTACAATCCAGCTAGTTTATCCAATGAAAAATCCGTACGCACGGGGATAAAGTGAGCCGACTTAGTCAGTCTATCAACAACTACCCAAATCGCATCCTTCTTACTTGCTGACAATGGCAGTCCGGACACAAAGTCCATTGTGACTCAATCCCATTTCCACTCGGGTATCATGATCGGCTGAAGTAATCCTGAAGGCACTTGATGTTCCACTTTCACTTGTTGACATATTAAACATCTCGAAACAAAGTCGGAGATGTCTCGTTTCATACCATGCCACCAAAACCGACGTTTCAAATCGTTGTACATTTTCGTACTCCCCGGGTGAATTGACATTCGGCTACAATGGGCTTCGTTCAGAATCATCGAAATGAGTTCCGAATTCCTTGGAACACACAAACAACTTCTGAACTTCAAACAATCATCATCATCAATTTGAAACTCCGATTCCTTGTTCGGAACACACTCAGCCCGTTTTGCAACCAATTCATCATCGACTTTCTGAGCTTCACGAATTTGATGAATCAATAATGGTTTGGCTTTTAATTCAGCTACTAATACATTGTCGAGTAGAACAGACAAGTGTACATTCATCGCTCGCAAAGCAAACAGTGATTTCCGGCTTAAGGCGTCCGCAACCACATTAGCCTTTCCCGGGTGATAATTAATGACAAGCTCATAATCTTTCAACAACTCAAGCCAACGCCTTTGTCGCAGATTCAAGTCTCGCTGGGTCATCAAATATTTGAGACTTTTGTGATCCGAAAATACATGGCACTTCTCACCAAACAAATAATGTCGCCATATTTTCAAAGCAAATACGATGGCGGCTAGTTCGAGATCATGGGTCGGATAATTTCTCTCATGTGGCTTCAATTGTCTCGACGCATAGGCCACAACTCGACCTTCTTGCATCAATACGCAACCCAACCCAAGTAGGGATGCGTCACTATAAATGACAAACTCTTTGCTTGATTCGGGTTGCACTAAAATTGGAGCTTCAGTCAAATAAGTTTTCAGTTGATCGAAACTTTTCTGACATTTCTCCGTCCATTCGAACTTAACATCCTTTTGAAGTAGCTTCGTCATTGGTGTGGCTATCATCGAGAAACCATTTACAAATCGTCGGTAATAACCGGCGAGGAAGCTTCGAACTTCGGTAATATTTCTTGGAGGCTTCCAGTTAAGTATGGCTGAATTTTGCTCGGGTCAACTCGAATACCCGATGCGGATACCACATGACCCAAGAAGCTAACCTCTCTTAACCAGAACTCACACTTACTGAACTTAGCATATAACTACTTATCCCGCAAAATTTGCAACACTAATCTCAGGTGCTCAGCATGTTCGGTCTCATCTCTTGAATAGACCAAGATGTCATCAATGAACACAACTACGAACCGGTCCAAATACTGTCTGAAGATCCGATTCATCAAATCCATAAATACCGCAGGGGCATTAGTGAGCCCGAACGGCATCACTAAGAACTCGTAGTGACCGTACCTCGTTCTTAAAGCAGTTTTGGGTACGTCCGAATCTCGAATCCGCAACTGATAATAACCCGATCTCAAATCTATCTTTGAAAACACTGAGGCTCCCTTTAGTTGATCAAACAAATCATCAATACGCGGTAACGGATATTTATTCTTTATCGTCACTTTATTCAGTTGACAATAGTCAATGCACAACCTCATGGTTCCGTCCTTCTTGTTCACAAACAATACTGGTGCACCCCAAGCTGAGAAACTTGGTCGAGCGAAACCTCTATCCGTCAATTCTTGCAACTGAGCTTTCAACTCTTTTAACTCGGTTGGTGCCATATGATACGGAGCTATCGAAATCGGCGTAGTCCCAGGTACAAGCTCAATACCATACTCTACCTCCCGAACAGGTGGCAAACCCGGTAATTCTTCGGGAAAAACATCCGGGTATTCACAAATTACTAGTACCGACTCAAGTTTCTTTTCTAATTCCTTATTATCAAGTACATACGCAAGGTATGCTTCATACCCCTTTCTTACATATTTCTGAGCCAACATTGAGGATATTACAGCTGGCAACCCATCCCAGTCCGTAGACTCAACTCGGATTACTTCGTTATTTGCGCACCTCAAATCAATAGTCTTGCTTTTGCAATTCACAACCGCATCATGCACGGTCAACCAATCCAACCCGAGAATAACATCAAATTCATCAAACGGCAGAAGCATCAAGTCCGCCGGAAAACAGGAACCTCGAATTACTAGGGGACATTTCTTACACACTTTGTCGATAAGCACGTAACGACCCAAGGGATTTGACACCCGAATTACGAACTCAGTAGACTCAATAGGTAAAGTCTTACTGGATGCTAAGGTTTCACATATATAAGGATGAGTAGAACTGGGGTCAATCAAAGCAATTACATTAGTATCAAAGAGAGTAAAAGTACCGGTAATAACATCAGGCGAAGAAGCATCCTCCTGGGCACGTATAGCATAAGCTCTAGCAGGCGCACGAGCCTCAGATCTGGTTGTAGCATCTCTAGATCCTCTCTGACCGCCACTAGCATTGCCCGTGTTTCTAGACGGTCTACCCCGAGCAGTAGTAGCACCTGGTTTCCCACTCTGACTTACATTTTGTTCAGGCAACCTCGGGCAATCCTTGATAAAGTGGTCAGCTAATTCACACTTATAGCAGGAGCGGTCATGGAACCTACAGCTCCCCGAATGCCATTTACCACAATGCTGACACTCCGTTCTGTCTCGACGTTCATTCCCAACACTGGCGACCGAAGTGCCTCGTGTATCCACAGGGGGTCGATCACGATCTCGTCTAAAAAGGCCCGAAGTGCCTCTAGACCGGCCCACATCATCTCAAAATTTCTTCGATGCCTGTTGAAGAGACTTTCCCGAGGATCTTTTACGAAACTCTCCAGTTCTCACATCAACTTTTTGTTTTTCTTTTCTAAGCTCTTCGGCTTTACAAGCCCGCTCGACAAGTACTACGAACTCTCGTATTTCAAGAATGCCAACGAACATTTTTTATCTTCATTCAGCCCATCCTCGAAGCGTTTACACATGATAGCCTCGGACGAAACACATTCCCGAGCGTATCTACTAAGTCTAACAAATTTTCGCTCGTAATCAGTAACTGACATAGAACCTTGCTTAAGCTCAAGAAATTCCTTCCATTTTTGATCAACAAATCTCTAACTGATATACTTTTTTCGAAACTCAGTTTGGAAAAACTCCCAAGTTACTTGCTCCCGGGGCACAACAGAAGTCAGAGTACTCCACCAATAGTAGGCAGAATCGCGTAGCAAGGAGATAGTACACTTTAGGCATTCATCAGGTGTACAAGATAGCTCATCGAGTACCCGGATAGTGTTGTCCAACCAAAATTTAGCTTGCTCGGCATCGTCGCTATCCGTAGCTTTAAATTCAGTAGCCCCATGTTTCAGATTCTGTCAACTGGGGGCTTATTTGACCTTATTTGGTCAGTTACCGGAGGTATTGTAGGTGCGGGGGTTGTATTAGTCGGGAATAGAGGTTGTGGAACAGCCGTATTAGTTCGAATGTATTGGTTGAACCAATCATTCATCACGCTATAGAAAGCTTGCCTAGCCTTATCATTCGGATTGCTACCAATAGGTTGAGAGTCCACCGGCACTGTCCCTTGTGCGGGAGCAGGCGCCACACTCTCCACATCATCAGCTATCGCTCGGTTGGGATCAGGATCCATTACTATAAATAAACACAAATTCAAATGTCAGAAATCACCACACTATCAATTAATCACATAATGGCATGTATAGCTAGACCCAAACGTATTACGGTAGTCCTAGAATCGACTAAACCGTAGCTCTGATACCAATAAAATTGTAACACCCCATGCCCGAGACCGTTGCCGGAGTCGAACACGAGGTGCTAACCGACTTAATTCATTTACTTGCACAGTTCATTTTAAAAATTACCAGACAGCTGGCTAACTGTGTCGCTGTCACCTTAAAAATCATAGCTTGAGTTCCACAATTCGAAAATCAGTTTCGTGATTTTTCCCTGAAACTAGACTCATATATGCAACTACAATTTTTTTTCTATAATTTTTGGTCGGGCCAATTAGTACAGTTTATTAGTTAAAGTCTCCCATATTACAGGGATCGACTACACTGACCTTTGCACATTACGACTTGGATGTCTCCCTATACAGGGCTTCAATACTGATTCCGTTTGTTTCTATAGAAACTAGACTCAAAGAGGAATCTATACATATATGGCATGACTCCTAATTATCTCTGGTTAATTTATAATGAATTTCCAAAGTCTGAACAGGGAATCCAGAAACTGTTCTGGCCCTGTTTCACGAAAACCTAATTATCTCTTAACATACAACTCATATGACCGTTTCGTTTCTTCCACATGAAAGTGGATTCATCAAGGTTCATTTAAATAATTTATTCACTATTTAATTCCATTCCTACTATTTTTAGTGATTTTTCACATCCACATCGCTGCTGCTGTCAACATCTGCCTTTAAGGTAGACTTTACCTATTTCATGGTTTCCATGATTCAATTAGCCCCTTTTTTTTGCATACATAGCACAAAGTATAATCATGATTAACCATTCCAATGGCTAATAGTTTCCAAACATTTCCATACCTCTCGACGGACAACATACAAAATGATTATAGTACTATGCTAAAAACGTATATAAGCCATTTTCGCATGGCTATCCAAATTTACACAAAATCCATGGGTACATGACCAACAACAAGAAGGGTAGTCCTATACATGCCATATCCAGAGTTCAACTAAAAGAGTACCAAAAGGGCTTTGATAGTGTGGATGACTTCGACTTCGATGATCCCGAATCCGATAGCTAACGAACAAAATCTATAAAACAGAGAGCCAAAGCAACGGGGTAAGCATTTTAAAGCTTAGTAAGTTTCAAGTAATGAAATCGGCTTTGACTAAAGTATTACATTCACATAGCTAAATGAATCACTTTATTAATACACATTCTCATAAACATACTTACTTCACACTTCATCAACATATACACACACAAGGTATTAACCAATCTAAAAGCCGAAAGTTCGTTAGTCGATTGAACGAATACTATTTAAAACGAATCGACTTTTCCGATGCACATGCAACCATACCTTATCGTTTGGGTTTTTCGAGCGTATTAATTGAATTTATTACAGCACAAAATGCTCACCTTCAAACCCAAGTTTCTTCGGAATTTAGCCGGATATAACCACAAGCACAATTGCCTTCGGGTCTTAACCCGGGTATAGCAACTCGCACAAATGCCTTCGGGTCTTAGCCCGGATATATCAACTCGCACAAATGCCTTCGGGTCTTAGCCCGGATAAAATCACTAGCATAAATGCCTTCGGGACTTAGCCCGGATAAAATCACTAGCATAAATGCCTTCGGGACTTAGCCCGGATATCATTCAAATGCTCATGCACACATATATCAATAATCATGACACATCCATATTTCATTTTCGTTACTAAGGCTCAAACACAAAACATTTATTAAACCTTTCCAATTTCGGCTCAATAGCCACACACAAAGAGCATGATTTCAATTGGCTTTATAACATAGTCTCTATGCACATTCGGCTATCCGTCATAGTATGACTAATCATTTCAATATAATTCAAGTAGGGTCATTACTCGAAGACTTACCTCGGATGTTGTCGAACGATTCCGATGGCTATTCGACCACTTTTTCCTTCCCTTTATCGGATTTAGTTCCCCTTTGCTCTTGAGCTTAATTTAACAAATAAATTGATTTAATCATTTGAGCATCGAAAAGAGGAACTCAAGGTACTTGGCCCACATATATTCATTAGACATTAAAGTCACATATGTACGGAATCATGAATCAAACTCAACACATTAGTTAATACTCTCCTTAGCCGAATTTTCTAAGTCAAGATAAAGCCTTCAATATGCTTACCTATGGCCGAACAACACATCAGCCTATGTACTCATTCATGTGGCCGATTATGCATGTCTATGTTGAGGCCAATTATATACTCAATACCACACACAAATGGCATACCTTTTTCTAACTAATGCATTACTATTATAACTTAATGCGCATCCATCATGTACTCCATAACCGAAACACCATCATATGTAAATATATACCTTGAGATATTGTATATGTCATACCAATACGTCATGTGCAAACATATATATATATGTGCAAGAGCCGAATCTCAAAGTTGATTATAACTAAACATGAACATAAATCCAAAACACAAATCTTACCTACCATGCAATAAGCATAAATCATACTTATGGATATACCATGGCCGAATACATCACAACACCATACCATTTCAATTTTGGTCATGGTTAAACAAAGAACTTAATGTCTCACTCAAAAATGCTAAAAAGAAAATCCAAGAGTCATCAATCCACCATCACATGTATCATTAACAAGCTTCATATTTAGCATACAATGGCATTAATACAAAATCCACCTAGGCCGAATATCATCCCCATGGCATAGCAAAGATTTGAACCATGGGCTAATTAGAACTCAAGCTAGCAACTAAAAACATGCATGAATCTCATGTCACAACCTCAAACATACCTTAATCTAGATACAAGTATGGCCAAACCTCCTCCTAATCCTCTTCCAAACCAAACATGAAGCAAGAACTCCTTCCTTCTTCCTTAGAATTTTCGGCCAAAAGAAATGAAAAAGGATGAACAAATTTTTTTTTCTTTTCTTCACTCACGGCAATAGGGGGAACACTCACACACATTCTTTTTTTTTTGTTTTCTTCCTTCCATTTCTTATTAGTTTATTGCCCATGCTTCTTATTTTATTTTTCCATTAACACAACATGTTTCATGACATGTTTTGCCCATCATCCCTTGTCATGGCCGGCCATTAGTACTTAAATGGGGGAAATTGACATGCAACTCCACCCCTTTGATTACATGCACTATTAGGCCACTTGCATTTGCCTAGCACATTTCTAAATTTTCTCACATAAGTCCTATCAACTAAATTCACATGCAATTAACAAAATCGAAGCTTAAAACTTTCACACATTTATATTCACATATTTTAGGCAATAATTATCACATTCAAATAATTTGGTGGCTCGGTCTAGCGGTCCCGAGATCGCTTTCCGACTAGGGTCACTGTAGGGCTGTCACAGACAAAAATTGGACATGGATGGAATTTTTGGAAAGTTTAGTAGTAAGGGTATTTTGGTCATTTAGGGGTAAAATGAATTAAAATACAAAATTAAAAGCCAATTTTGCTCATCTTCTTCACCATGGACGTGTATACCAAGGGAGACTCCATGGCTAGGGTTTTCAAGCTTCCCAAGCTTAATTGTAAGTCCGTTCTAACCCCGTTTTTCAAGTTCTTTACGTTTTTGGAGTCCTGGTAACTTGATTTAGCTTATGCTAGCAATAATTCAACCTAGGGTTCATATTTGGAAAAATACCCATAGGTAAAATTTGTGTATTCTGGTGTTTTATGATACAATATGAGGTTTTAAATTATGTTAGACAACTTGTGCTACTCGGTTTTAAGTGAAAACGAGCAAAATGGCTTAATTGGTAAAAATACCTAATAGTCATAAGTATACGTTCGAGTGAGAATTTGATGTTGCCATAGAAGGTAAAAGTGATCATCATGTCATAAAACATAAGAATAAGGGATGAAGTTTAATTCCCGAGCCTAGGGGCAAAAGTGTAAATATGCAAAAGTTTAGGGGCAAAATTGTAGTTTTTCCAAAGTTTGAGTTAAGGATTGTTTTCAATAGTACATTAATTAAATAAGTAAAATATGATGTTTTAGGTCCCGGAAAATGAGATTTGAACCTAGAATGAGAGAAAAATCGAAAATTGGGAAAGTTGGTAAAATGGCCGTTTTAGTATCGAGGTAAGTTCATATGTATAATAAGCATTAATTTATGCATGTTTCAATGTAAAATTAATATATTTACTATGATCTCCGAGGTTTTGAAAGTATGTAAGTTGGTATGATAATAATACAACAATAATGCTGTAATTTATATTTGAAAGTTAAATTTAGTGAATTAATTGAATTATGTTAAATTAAATGATTATGGTGCCAAGTTTATGAATTGATTTAAAAATATGTCTATGGTACATGAAGTGCATTGAATTATGATACATAAATGTGATTTCTATGATTATGGATATTATGGGAAATTGTAAGTTCATATGATTTTTAATAAGACAATGTGTAATTTAATGTTATTGCGTTGATATTAAATGAGATGTAAGTTTATATGTAAGTAATACATCACTATTACTTGTATTATGATATTTTATAAAATATTGGAAATATGTTTGTGGATAATTACTTGATTGGTGAAATTGTTGGAAAAGAGAGAGAAATCCCGGTTGAACCTTCGGAAATATTGGATGATACAGATGGTATGTAGCTAGGTCACATGTATAGTGCTGAGTGCACATCATGTGTACAAGAGAGCTACAAGACATTATGATGTAGCTAGGTCGCATGGGTGATACTATGTGTACACCATGTAGACAAGAGAGCTAAGGGATATATGTAGCTAGGTCGCATGCGTGGTTCCAAGTGAAGGACACCATGTAGACAAGAGAGCTACGAGATAAACTGGCTAGGTCACATGGGTGGTACTAAGTGTTCACCATGTGTACAAGAGAGCCGAACTATATGATGGGTGGAGCTATGTGCTAAAACCACCAAGTATCGAGGATTGATCCGAAGTGTTCAACGGGAGACTCTCTATGTATTGCTTTGTGAGTTTTGTGATGAATAAGTGCAGGAACTTGGTTATGTGAATGATGTGTTCATTAAGTGACCAGGATGTGGTAAGGTTATAAACAAGTATGTTATACATGAGGATGATTTTATGGTGACCTTGTGATCATGGGCCTATACTTGTGATGTATGAAATGTGGTGAAAATGATTTGTGATATGTATGTTAAAATGAGGTTAATACAAAGAAAGTGTGAAAGAGTGAATTAGCAATAAAACTGTTTTGGACAGTAGCAGTGATGTGATTTTGAAAAATCACCAAAAATAGTATAAATTGAATAAGAGACTGAATGAGATATCATATTAAAGCTTAATGAGTCTATTTTCATATAAAATAAACATACTAAGCAAAGGAGTTCTATATTTTGAGATATTTATGTTTTTGTGAGACTCATTTAGAATGATTATGTGATCCCCTGTTCTGACTTTAGAAAATCACAAAAATTTGGAGAAAAATAATTAGAGGCTAAAAATTATATTTTTAAAATCCATAATGAGTCTATTTTCAAGATAAATCAACAAGAACATTATCCGAGTTCTGTACTGTGATATAACTATTTTTTAGTGAAGAGAGATCAGAACTATCAGAAAGTGAAATAGGGGAAATTTTAATGAATAAACTGTACTAATTGGCTAAACCAAAAATTATTAAAATTTTATGGTGGAAAGATATGTGAGTCTAGTTTCAGGGGAAATTTACGAATCTTAATTTGGAACTCTGTAGCTCGAATTATAAATAATTAAGTGACTATGACTCGTGTGGACAGTTTGATGTGAACATTTATTAGTAAATTGTGAAATCGTACTTACAAGAATGCTATATACATTAAGGATGTGGAATGGAGAGGAGGAGGAGGAAAATAAATATATGTGGAATACATGGAAACTATGGTATATGAAATATTTATATAATGAAATAAATGATATGTGTTTATAAGAAAACAAAAAGAGAATGTTATGTATCATGACATGTATATATATATGACTAGTCTCAATGTAATGCTTGTTGGGTATGGAATTGAATTGAAATGTTTCAGGCAAACATGTTATTCTGCGCATCTGAATCGTGGTATTTTATAAAGATATGATCTAGCTTTAAATATGAATGCTTGATGATTAAGCTGAAGATATTTGGTAAGATGATAATCTTGGTATAAATGTATAAGTGGTACTATAATAAACAAGGTAAAATGAGTATGAGATACACATGTATGATGACATACAAATGCTATGTTTGTGGTTTAATTGAGAATATTTAATCATTAGATGAATACCATGTTATATGCTTTTGATTTTGTATAAGTGTGTAAGAGATTAAGGTTGACCAAAGCTTGGAAAATAGCCCAGGTATATTCCACATAGGCAGAGACACGACTATGTGTCTCAGCCGTGTATGGAACACGACTTTGGGACACGGGCGTGTGGAGCCTTAAAGCATAAAATTTCCAAGATTTTCGTAAGTTCTCGGTTTAGTCCCAAACCCTTTCTAAAGTATGTTTTGGGCTCCGTAGACTCAAATAAGGGACTATGTGTAAGAGAATGAACGCTTTGAGATATGAAGAAAATTTTATGGCTCGTATTTTAGTTTAATGTTTGTATGTTTGTCTGGTAACGCCTCGTACCTTAGCCCGGCCTTGGATATGAGTAAGAGGTGTTACATTTAGTGGTATCAGAGCAGGTTTAGTCGATTCTCGGACTAACATAGCAAGTGTAAGAGTTTAGTTATACATGTCACAAATATGTGATAGTGCGATGTCTCCCGACACTAATAAGGACTATTTTGTTTAAAATGAAATATTCTCCAACAGAGCTACATCTGACCATTTGATAGCGATATTGAAGTATTTGAATAAAGTGTAGCTATGATGTGTTAAACTAGGAAAGGTATGAATAAGAATTCGTGATATATGTATATGTGATAATATGTGAGATGAAAGTTTATATAGTGATATATTTATTCATATTTGTTTGGCCTTCATATGCTGTTGCATGCTTGACTAAATTAATTAGTAAATGTGATGATTAAAGTTATTCAAAATTCATAGAATGTATGAGTGAGTGCACTTGTTTGAAATGAGATAATTGGAAATTTTATGTAAGACAGGTATGAATGATCAATTGTTTGAAGTGGATAGTATGATTATAATGACATATGTGGATAATGAAAAAAATGTGTCATATAGATATATGTCAGAATCGAGTTAGAGGCTGTACTACCTCACCCCCTTACCGATGAGGTGTATATAATGAAAATTCATGAGAATCATGTTGACTATGTTCCTAAGTGTGGAATCAAAGAGTTCAGTGATAAAATAATTATAGATATGACCAGAGTCTGAGAATGGTTGACAAGTGAAGGACAGAGTTAGAGAAATATCAGAGTTTACTGAATTATCTTAGGATTCAAATTGATGACAGAGTGTTTCTGAAAGTATCGTCTTGAAAACAATTAGTTAGTAATGCTGGAAATTATGAGAAAGATACTAAACCTCACTCTGGTAAGATTTTCGAGGACGAAAATCTCTGAAGGCTGGCAGAGTTGTAATAGCCCAAAATTGGGTCTAGTTGGAACAGAGGTTTCAGGACCACAAAATCTGAGATATAAATAATTATTTTATGATTATTTTGAGGTCTATGATATGATTGCATGATTGTGTGAAAATTTCGTGAAGAAATTCTATGCATAAAGTGCTTAATTCGAAGTTAGGGACTAAATTGAATAAGTTGCAAAACTTGCATTCTAGAAGTTTCTAGTATGAAATTGATTTGAAATATTAATTAGGAGGTCTTAAATAGCAATTTGACCAATTTCTAAGTTATGGACAAAAATTGGACATGGATGGAATTTTTAGAAAGTTTAGTAGTAAGGGTATTTTGGTCATTTAGGGGTAAAATGAATTAAAATACAAAATTAAAAGCCAATTTTTCTCATCTTCTTCACCATGGACGTGTATACCAAGGGAGACTCCATGGCTAGGGTTTTAAAGCTTCCCAAGCTTAATTATAAGTCTGTTCTAACCTCGTTTTTCAAGTTCTTTACGTTTTTGGAGTCCCGGTAACTTGATTTAGCTTATGCTGGCAATAATTCAACCTAGGGTTCATATTTGGAAAAATACCCATAGGTAAAATTTGTGTATTCTGGTGTTTTATGATACAATATGAGGATTTAAATTATGTTAGACAACTTGTGCTACTCAGTTTTAAGTGAAAACGAGCAAAAGGGCTTAATTGGTAAAAATACCTAATAGTCATAAGTATATGTTAGAGTGAGAATTTGATGTTGCCATAGAAGGGAAAAGTGATCATCATGTCATAAAACATAAGAATAAGGGATGAAGTTTAATTCCCGAGCCTAGGGGCAAAAGTGTAAATATGCAAAAGTTTAGGGGCAAAATTGTAATTTTTCCAAAGTTTGAGTTAAGGACTGTTTTCAATAGTACATTAATTAAATAAGTAAAATATGATGTTTTAGATCCCGGAAAATGAGATTTGAACCTAGAATGAGAGAAAAATCGAAAATTGGGAAAGTTGGTAAAATGGCCATTTTAGTATCGAGGTAAGTTCATATGTATAATAAGCATTAATTTATGCATGTTTCAATGTAAAATTGATATATTTACTATGATCTCCGAGGTGTTGAAAGTATGTAAGTTGGTATGATAATAATACAACAATAATGCTGTAATTTATATTTGAAAGTTAAATTTAGTGAATTAATTGAATTATGTTAAATTAAATGATTATGGTGCCAAGTTTATGAATTGATTTAAAAATATGTCTATGGTACATGAAGTGCATTGAATTATGATATGTAAATGTGATTTCTATGATTATGGATATTATGGGAAATTGTAAGTTCATATGATTTTTAATAAGACAATGTGTAATTTAATGTTATTGCGTTGATATTAAATGAGATGTAAGTTTATATGTAAGTAATACATCACTATTACTTGTATTATGATATTTTATAAAAATATTGGAAATATGTTTGTGGATAATTATTTGATTGGTGAAATTATTGGAAAAGAGAGAGAAATCCCGGTTGAACCTTCAGAAAGATTGGATGATACAGATGGTATGTAGCTAGGTCACATGTATAGTGCTGAGTGCACATCATGTGTACAAGAGAGCTACAAGACATTATTATGATGTAGCTAGGTCGCATGGGTGATACTATGTGTACACCATGTAGACAAGAGAGCTACGGGATATATGTAGCTAGGTCGCATGCGTGGTTCCAAGTGAAGGACACCATGTAGACAAGAGAGCTACGAGATAAACTGGCTAGGTCACATGGGTGGTACTAAGTGTTCACCATGTGTACAAGAGAGCCGAACTATATGATGGGTAGAGCTATGTGCTAAAACCACCAAGTATCGAGGATTGATCTGAAATGTTCAACGGGAGACTCTCTATGTATTGCTTTGTGAGTTTTGTGATGAATAAGTGCAGGAACTTGGTTATGTGAATGATGTGTTCATTAAGTGACCAGGATGTGGTAAGGTTATAAACAAGTATGTTATACATGAGGATGATTTTATGGTGACCTTGTGATCATGGGCCTATACTTGTGATGTATGAAATGTGGTGAAAATGATTTGTGATATGTATGTTAAAATGAGGTTAATACAAAGAAAGTGTGAAAGAGTGAATTAGCAATAAAACTGTTTTGGACAGTAGCAGTGATGTGATTTTGAAAAATTACCAAAAATAGTATAAATTGAATCAGAGACTGAATGAGATATCATATTAAAGCATAATAAGTTTATTTTCATATAAAAGAAACATACAAAGCAAAGGAGTTCTATATTTTTAGATATTTATGTTTTTGTGAGACTCATTCAGAATGATTATATAATCCCCTGTTCTGACTTTGGAAAATCACAAAAATTTGGAGAAAAATAATTAGAGGCTAAAAATTATATTTTTAAAATCCATAATGAGTCTATTTTCAAGATAAATCAACAAGAACATTATCTGAGTTCTGTACTGTGATATAACTATTTTTTAGTGAAGAGAGGTCAGAATTATCAGAAAGTGAAACAGGGGAAATTTTAATGAATAAACTGTACTAATTGGCTAAACCAAAAATTATTAAAATTTTATGGTGGAAAGATATGTGAGTCTAGTTTCAGGGGAAATTTACGGATCTTAATTTGGAACTCTGTAGCTCGAATTATATATAATTAAGTGACTATGACTCGTGTGGACAGTTTGATGTGAACATTTGTTAGTAAATTGTGAAATCGTACTTACAAGAATGCTATATACATTAAGGATGTGGAATGGAGAGGAGGAGGAGGAGGAAAATAATTATATGTGGAATACATGGAAACTATGGTATATGAAATATTTATATAATGAAATAAATGATATGTGTTTATATGAAAACAAAAAGAGAATGTTATGTATCATGACATGTATATATATATATGACTAGTCTCAATATAATGCTTGTTGGGTATGGAATTGAATTGAAATGTTTCAGGCAAACATGTTATTCTGCGCATCTGAATCGTGGTATTTTATAAAGATATGATCTAGCTTTAAATATGAATTCTTGATGATTAAGCTGAAGATATTTGGTAAGATGATAATCTTGGTATAAATGTATAAGTGGTACTATAATAAACAAGGTAAAATGAGTATGAGATACACATGTATGATGACATACAAATGCTATGTTTGTGGTTTAATTGAGAATATTTAATCATTAAATGAAAACCATGTTATATGCTTTTGATTTTGTATAAGTGTGTAAGAGATTAAGGTTGACCAAAGCTTGGAAAATAGCCTAGGTATATTCCACACAGGCAGAGACACGACCATGTGTCTCAGCCGTGTATGGAACACGACTTTGGGACACGGGCGTGTGGAGCCTTAAAGCATGAAATTTCCAAGATTTTCGTAAGTTCTCGGTTTAGTCCCAAACCCTTTCTAAAGTATGTTTTGGGCTCCGTAGACTCAAATAAGGGACTATGTGTAAGAGAATGAACGCTTTGAAATATGAAGAAAATTTTATGGCTCGTATTTTAGTTTAATGTTTGTATGTTTGTCTGGTAACGCCTCGTACCTTAGCCCGGCCTCGGATACGGGTAAGGGGTGTTACAGTCGGTGTTTTCCATTTCTTTAAATTTTTCTTCTAACCATCTACACCTTTCTTCGAGTTCTTTCGGGAGTTCTACTCTTGTCTTTTCTGTTTCTGTCACTTCATCGAGATCGGGGACAATAGGGTTAGTTGGGTTATCCCTCAGATTAGAGCCCGAGCCTGCCTGATAGTTCATCGGCACCGAAACACCGGCCTGAAATGGCTGGGGCCTAATTGTTACCGATGGCCTTCTTGGGTACATATCAAATTGTGTCTGAACGTTCGTTAGGGCAAAACCCAGAGGGTAGATAGGATCTTCATTATCATCTCCCGCATTCGTCATGGGGCTTTTCCCCTTTTCTAATCCGCCAGCCAATAGACGCATTAATTTATCCATCATACTTTTTTGGGACTCCAGCATCTGGTCCTTCACATCTTGCTGGATTTTGGCTAGCTGTTCTTGCATACGTGTTTATAGTTGATCCTGCATCTCTTTTTACATTTGTTCCAATCTCTTTAACCTTTGGTCCATTGCTTTTGTTTTTCCTCTTGTACCATAACGATGTTCCAGGGTAACTGCCATGATTTTTAAGGTTTTTTGTGAGTTTTATTGCGTATGATACAATGCTGATGCATGAATGCAATGAATGCAATAAATGCAAAAAAATGCATTAATTCTAATTCGATTTCATTAGAGTAACTTTTCTAGAAAACAAGTTTCTTTACATAAAACAGATTACATATAAGGCTTGGCCTTGATACTTAAGGCCTTGACCTGCCTAAGAAGCCAAGCCAGCTCTTGGCCTCGGTCTGATTCTGACTCGTATTTTAAACTCAGCACATCGACCTATACTACTAATGTTTGTAAGTGATCAGCCACTTCTTGCACTTGAGTCAAAGTTTCGCCCATGACGCAATCCCTGTTCCTGACCTGGTCTTGAGATTGATGAAGTTGCTCCTTCAATCGCTCGTTATTTACCTCAAAGAGTTCAATCTGAAGTTCACGATTTTGCAGCGCTATTTTAAGTTCTTCTATCTTCTCTTTTAATTCTTCAATTCTACTCTGACTAGCTTTCAACTCGATTACAGAGTTACGCGTACGATACTGATACAACGACCTCTCTAACTCTAACACCCGAATCTTTAATCCTTCTTTCTCATTTTGGCCTTCTTTCTCATTTTGGCTTTCTACCAAACTTCCTTTCAGAGCACTTTCTCGAGCTTGAGCATCTCAGAATTTTTCTTCCCATTGGTTGGCTTTGCTTTTCTCTACTTTAACTTCCTGTCGCCATTGTTCATATGTTTTTCCTAACCCAGCGGTTCTCATTGACCTACGCAACTTCTTGTAGTCTGTTTTCAAACTGTCCAAATCCTCTTCAGCCTTGTTTTTTCCTTTTCTGAGTCTTTCAGCTTCTAGTTTCTGGACATCGGCATCTAACCCCAGCTGCATTTTTTCTTCCTTCAATTGCTCTATCCTTTTTTCTAGTTCCAGACTCTTTCTCTCGAAATCTTGCCTGATGATTTCAAGCTCAGATGAGATCACTTTCAAATGTTCTTTCATTGATTGGGTGTTTTCTTGATCTGACATAGGAATGTTTCGTTGATCCTCTAATCCCACCACCGGTCATACTCAGGGGTAGTCATAGGATTGGCTACAAACCTTTTCATTCTACGAGTCTGGTTCCAGGCATTTGATATCTCGCGAACTTTCTTTTTGTAGTTATTCCCCGTGTATACAAACTCGTACTGAGCTAACCCATGTATTGGTGGCGTAAACTGTCTGGATCTGTACTGTCTTAATACAAGCAGAGGAGCATACCCGATGGCTCCCTATATTTTTAACAAGGGAACCCAATCGAAATCTCTGCATCGATATAATATTTCATCAGGAACCATCCATGGGGCTCTCCATTCAACGTCTTCCTCTTGTAAATTCTGAAGAACCGTCATCCAATTTTCTTCTGTAATATCATCTCGTATCGGCGTAGCCACTAACTCTTTCAGTGGAGAGTAGTTTTCAGAGAATATACAATACGAGACCTTTTCCACTTTCCAAAAATGGTTGTGGAACCAAGATAGCAAAAGCTGTGCACACCCAATAAATATCCCTTCACCTGTTCTTCGACAACATTCAATGATCTAAAAGTTTCAGCCAAGATTGCGGGTACAGGCGTGGCCCCTTTACTAAGCCTGTCAAAAAGATCGGAAACCGCCTCGTCTATATGCCCCAAAGCTTTGAGGAAGATAACTAGTCCATAAATGCTCAAAGCGATGACAACTACCCTCTTCTTCACATCGGGATGCGCTAAGATTAGATCCCTCAGGTTCCTCCAATGAATGCACTTATAATCTCCTTTTTGTTTGATCCGGGTTGTAACCCACTATTCGCTTATCCCTATGATGTTCATCAGCCTTTTTGAGAATGCTGGGACATTGGCAGCTCTGGAATAAATTCTGTCAACCTGAATCTTTGGGCAATGGAGCAAGGCCGTGTACTCTTCTATAGTTGGTACCAAATCTACCTTCCCGAAAGTAAAGCAACTGTAAGCAGAATTCCAATATTAGGCGAGGGCTCAAAATAGGTGTTCGTCTACCTTGACATCGAGCAGATAAGGTAAATCACCATAATGATAATAGAATAGCTGTTTGATTTCATCATCCCACTGACCCCAAATTTCATTCATCTCTTGGAGATTATTCTGAGTTACGCTGATCCGAGTAAAATCCCATAACTCTGACACGTACCCCTCGGTAAGACTATCACCTTTCTCATGTTGTGTTGTCTCAGCTCATATCCGGACAGCTGCATTGTCCTCTACTTTATCAAAAAATCCCTTTTTCCATGATAAGTTATCTACTTACCAACCGAATGTGAATCAACACCTTTTGTGATGAAAATGCTATGCAAATATAATCAAAGTAAAACAAAGCAGGTCAGTATTTCATACGCAGTTTAAAGTAAACAAGGAATAACAAACATAGCACTTGCTCAGGTAACCGCTAGGGTTTGGTGTAGCTCTACCTAAGGTGGGTTCCTACGGCTCGCTATATGTGGCTCGGTTCTAAAGTAAAGGTACCCGAACTAGCAGATTCCTTGATCTTCATCCATTATAGGCTCATACGGACTGAGTTCAGTTCAGGGGAATACATTTCCCTATGGCTGCACAGATATGAAAATCTCATGAAGGTATAGGTACGGATGTATCTCGAAAGTGATCCACTATCCTGCACGGAGGTGAAAACCTCACGAAGGAATAGTTTCTCACTCCCACTTAAATGGTGTGACCACAACGGTCATGCAATGCAATGTGCGAGGATATATGCGTAAAAAACTTGAAGCAATAAAGAAAATAGAAATAAAACGATGAAAACCGCAAGAAAAACGGGTGAAATGCAATGAAGGGATCGTATATCAAAACCAAATTTTCAATTTTCGACAAAAAGACAAAAGTTAATCAACTTGTGGCTTGACTATCTTATTTGATTCCCCAGTGGAGTCGCCAAGCTGTCGAAACCATTTTTTTAAAAAACGGGAATCGACTTAAGTTTTGGAAACGAAAACGAAAAATAGGAGTCGCCACCAATCCTTTTTGATGAGGTGTGATCGGGTCACCTCAAATTAATCATTTTAATAAAAGTTAAGATTTACTAAAACGATAATTTTTTTGGTCTACGAAAATCAAAAAATGAGTTCGGAAGTCGGTTACGCACGAGGAAGGATTAGCATCCTCGATACGCCCAAAAATTGGTACCTAGTTAATTAATTAGTGTCTTAGTGTCGAAACTTTGAAAACTTGAAAGACTTTAAAATACGATCCCTTTTTTGTAGAAGCACTTGAATGTTAAAGACATTCTCGTCCCGAAATAATAAAATGTCACATCCAGTAAGTTATGACACAACATCTTGAATTTTCGAGAACAAGCTTGCCTTTCATTTAAAATTTGTGTATTTTAACCTATTAAAAGGGTATTCGATTATTTAGAGTAAACGAGAAAAAATGAAACCTAGTAAGTTTGGGCACGTTTTCTCGAATTTCTAAATACCAAATATTGCCTTTATTTGCAAAAGTTCTTATCTCGAGGTAACAAGATGTTATATCCAATAAGTTAGGACACAACACCTCGTATTTCCGATAGTAAGCATTTTATTTAAAATTCATATTACAATTTTAAAAGAATATTCTATTATTTAGATTAAACGAGAAAAATCAAAATCTAGTAAGTTATGGCACGATTTTCTCAAATTTCTAAATATGGGATATTGCTTTTATGAAAGAATTATTTTTGGGTTGGGTAAAAGCGGGGATCCTGGGATTAAAACGACGTCGTTTTGGCATTAAGAATGCCGACCAAAACGACGTTGTTTTGATCGGCTATTTAAGGCAAAAAAAATTTTAAAAATTTTCATTTCCTCATTCTTTCAAAAAAACCTGACACCTCTCCCCCCAAAACCTCTCAAGCCTTTCCCCTCTGGCAGAGTCCCGGTCACCGAACCACCGCCGTCTGCAGTCGTTGCTGCTGTCGCCGGCCACCGCAAAATCCCCAAAAAGGTGCCTTTTTTTCCTTTTTTTTATTTTTATTCTCTTTGATATTTCCTTTATTTACGTGTATATATATGGGGTAGTATATTCGAAAATGAAACAAAAAAAAAACTAAAGCCACCTTAGGCCTTTGATTGTGATATTGGTATTTTGATTGCTTGATTTGATGCCACCCTCGTGCTATGATAATGCTAGAATTGCTATCTTTTGCTCTAAAAAAACAAATCCTTTTTTGTATTTATCAAGATTGCCGAAAAAAAAATCCCAAAAACTGGTTCTGGCTTGGCTTTTTAAAGCCATTTTACATGCATTTTTTATCACTTTCTGCCTCTTCTTCATTTAATTTGTAGGTGCAAGTGGTGACAGTGACTATGGCGGTGGAGCAAGTGGCAGCGCAGAGGCGTCAGAGGGCAAGTGCGGCTATTGGCAAAAGATAAGCTAGGGTTTCATCTTTTTTGAAACCCTAGTTTGACTAATGGGTTTGGGTTTGGGCCATTTGGGCTTATAGTTAGGTTAAAATTGGTTTGGGGTTTGATTTGGGGTCATCTGATATAGGTTTGTGTCTGTTTAGGGTTTGGTAGTTCAGTCCGGGCCAAAATGGGCTTGTACATGTACGATAGCTTTTCTGCGTATCATTGCACATTTTGGCAGTGTAATTGTATTGTGATAAGCCATCGTTGCCAGGTAACCCAGGGTGGCAGGCTATTGTTTCCGGGTAACCCGAAATGACTTTACATGGTGTGTAGGGTTGGATGGGCCTTTCGAGGTCCTATGTGGTGTGTGTTGGTTGGATGAGCTTAACCAACTCTTATGGGGTGTGATCGGGGTATGGAGAGGTGTGCTGGCTGGATGGGTGCATTTTATTACTTGACTGCTTTTCATACACATCTGTTTGAGCATTTTGGGTGCTTGATTATTTGACTATATCCTGTCTGACTGAAAACACATATGAATAAGTGAATTGTGTGTGACGTGGTGTGTGGTTGAAATGTTACGTTCCATTGGGACGTTGACCTCGAAATTAAATTACCTTCTATTTCAACATGCATATATGTAGTTGTTTGATATGACTTGGGTACTGCATTTCTGTTCTTAGTCTTGATTCGGACTCACACTGAGCTCAAGTAGCTCACCCCCTCTTCATGTTTCCTTTTCAGGTACTTTTCTAAATTCTGACGCTAGGCTCGATATGCGGAGGTCTCGGACAGTCTTGGAAAAAAATAATTTTTCAGTTTGTATTTTCAATTCTAATTTGTTATTCAGATTTTGAACAGTAAAGTGTTATAAAACTATGGTACAAATTCCGTTTTAAGTTTTATTCGTTTTTATTTCGCTTATTCATACCACCTTAACTATAATTTTATTGTCTGAATTTTAAATGATTCGATTCGATGAAACAACTTGTTTTGTAAAACTTTTCCGACGATCACTTCGGTGATCAATGTGACATCCGAGATTCGGTCTAAATTTCTAGTCTGGGTTTAGGGTGTTACAGAGGTAGAACCTTTGTAGAGTTGTAGAAATTTATTTCTACTAGAAAAATGACATCCTAGTTCAACTAGGATGTAAGAGGGTGACAATGATAGTTAATAATACTAGGGTTTTTATTACGTGATAGGCTTTTTGGGTCTTTCTCACATCAGGCCCAATTACTAGTACTTACTAAGCTTTTTGACCCAGTACTTTGTAATATGATCCGACCCAATTCTGTTTTCTATTTCCCAAAGTAAACTTCAATATATGCATATTAAATAGTTTTCTCATCCCAATTTTACCCCTAGTAAATTTTGATGATTTTACCCCCAATAAAATTTCGAGAAATTTCGTTCAATATTTCACAACTCAACAGTGTTCACTATGATCGAATAGTTTATTTTCATTTTCGAGCTTCAAAACAGCTCAAAAACATAAACTAATTCTTTCAATCATTTTTAAGTAATCCATATAAAATTGCAAATGCATCATTTCTATTTTCAATTTCCATTTTTGGAAACCTACATTCATTTCCAAATGATTCCATTTCTCCATTTCAAAGAAAACCATAATCAATCCTGAATGTTTCCCATTTCTCTTTTTCTATTCATTCTATTCAAACACGCAATTCATTCCTGGTTTCAACGAGCTAGTAGAGGGATCGATTGGACATATGTTGTTGAGGCTCAAATGATTTATTAAGTCTCGGCTTTTCCCCTATTACTTATAAACTCATTTAGTCACAAAGTCATTCCATTATAGTATCGTGAATGAGCTCTCCCCAACAACATACCATTACGAAAGCAACTACTCAATGCTCGTCCAATGACCTTGCCATAAGTGTGTTACATTCATATGATATCCTTGATCTCTTTGAGATAATATTCGTTTTCCCAATATGATTCTATTTTATCCCATGGTAACTATTACATCTTCCTTCATGAAAAATCAATTATTATCGAATAGTAATTAAGTCATTCATCACAAAGAAGAAAGACCCATGGCCATGTTTACTTTTCATCAACCATGTAATACCAATGAGAGGATATCATTTACCCATGTCTCGAGCTATGAATTCCATTATTATGAATGGTGCTACATATTGCAGAAGTCGTACACCCAATACACCAACTTTTGGTTCCTTATCTATTTGAACTCAGGCTTTTACTTACATCAAAGCCATCCAGTCAGGATTTAGCTATATCACACATAAATGTCTCAAGTGAATTAATCCATAAACGATTTAAGGATCTATTCTGCTTGGGTCTTATCTGATGGACTGTCAGTCCAGTCAGTCACATTTATGTCTTTATCTTCTAGGTGTCATCCGTTCTAATGCCCAAGACAAGACATCTCCTTAATTAGACTTGATAGATGACATATTAGTCTTTCAATCTGTTTGCTCATTTTCGATTAGACTAAGGATAAGTTTAGATTCGTCTACTAATATAAGTTGTCTTTCTGTATTACGATCCAACCACATAATACCGCTTAATATTAGTTAAACATTAGACAACAAGTGAACAAAAATTTTCTTCCATTTCGCTTTACGTGCAAAAACCATGTGAGGACATTATACAAAATATTATTGTAATTTACGAATACTTTTATTAGCCAATCTGTTCGAAAAAATTACAAGTATACTTAGACAAAAATGCTACACTTAGGGCACCAAATTCAACAAAAAGAGGTTATGAGCTTTAGTCAGTAAAGATGGTTTATTATGATTGATTTAATTTGGTGATTAAATAAGAGTATATCATGAATAAAGCTTTGCAGACTTAAGATTATTGTGTCTGAATTGCGTAAACAAAGTTTAATTGTATCACTTATTTACCCTTAGCTTATTTTCATACTCGGACATTTTTCATTCCAATTGTCATTACGACCAACATTAAATCTTCGTATCTGCAGGTTAATTTTATTTCAACCTTATTTAAAATTTTAACTCAATTGTTAATAATCGTTTGCTTTTACTAATTACTATAACTATGAATTGCGAAGTACAAACACCAAAATTACCCGAATTAAAGTGAAGGGTATCATTAACGGCAAAGACAAAAAATATGTTATAATAAACATATTATTGAAGGCAAAAGCAAAAGTTATTAATATTTATAGTAAAATTTTCAGCTAAAATAAACTCGAATTTCCTTTACTAGAGTTTAAACCCTCTAGTTTTATTTCTAAATATTTAGTCTTTAATATTTTTTAATTTTAAAATTTATATCAAATTATTAATACTGTTAAAATTCATTTGTTAAATCTGTTAATATGATATTTTAAAATAAAAAAAGCTCACATGATAATCATATAATACAAAAAATATGTTATAATAAACTTATATTTAATAGAAGAATTTTTTACAATATTAATAATTGACAATATTAATAGTTAGACTTACATTTTTTAATCCGTAAAATAGATAAAGCTAATTTTTTTGAAATAAAAGGAAGACTAAACTTTAAAAGCACGAAGAGTACATGAATTTAATTTATATTTTAATCAAAATTTTCAAACTCGTGAAGTACCACAATAAAATAAAGGAACTAATTTTAAATTTTGAATAAAATAGAGGGAGTGTTCATTGACTTTGACCAAACACAAAAGCTGGAGTGTATATATATCAGGTTGGGGTTGCTTTGAAATGAAGAAAATCTATTAGTGTGAATCAGTGGGAGTTGGGCCTCCTTGAGAGCTTAAAACCATCTCAGCGATATATGCTTTATACCCAAAAAAATATCCCCGTCAAATGGCCCATCCTGCCTAGGCTATTTCAATCTACCACCAAAATTGTTCCTTGTGTGAGAAATAATAATAAATTAAAAAATATGAGAAAATGAAAAAAATAATAATATTTTATTAAAATTTATTTACAAAATATATATATATATATAAGATATGAGAAAGTGAAAAAAAAATGACGAAAACTTTAAAGAAACAGAAAGTTATATTGTGGGAGAGGAATGAGACTCAAAAAATAGGATTGAATAAAAAATTAGATTCATTTAAGATATGGGCGGTGTTTAAGTTTCTATATCCAAAACTTAAGCTTAGCCCAACACAACTTGTTTTCAAATTCATAGTATATATTTTTCATTTAGTTTATATGTTATGTAATTTATATCATAAAAAATAATTAAGCATAATTATGTTATTTGATTAAATCTTGTTTTCTTAAAACTATTTATTTATTAAATTTAATCTTATTAGTATAATATTTTATTCTATTCTATCTTATATAATTTTGGATAAAAAATTCATGAATAATTATTTGATACGTTGATAGTGGAAAATTTTAACTCCACAAGTGGGTTGAGATTTTGCCATGTCTTTAAGTTGTACTTAAAAAATAAACAAATTGACAAAATCTCAACCCTACTTATGAAATAATTTTTTTTCCCAATGTCTAACCAAATAATTACACCAAATTAAATCTAATAACTTGGATATCTCACATTTTAACCAAAAAAGAGATAATTTATTAAATGATAGCAACAAATTTATCATGAGAAAAAAAAATGATTGTTTGAAAAGTTAGCATGGTAGTTAATATCTAGCTCCTAAATTAGCCCATCTTCTCATCATGTCTATTGCCTAATAATAATTAAGCTCTTGTTTTATAGTAATCATAGCATTAACAAAACAACTTCACTAATTAATTATCCTCTGATGATTGGAGAACAGGAGACAAAAGAGAAAATTAAAAGAAACTTGATTTTTTCAATCAATCAGATTATTGCATTAATCTGATAAGCTGTATGTATAGATCAAATGGTACTTAATTATCATGCTTTTTTACTTTTTCCTTAGTTACATTCAAATCCAACCAAGCCCCAAAAACCATTAAGTGAAGCAATCATTATCTTCTAGGTAAGATGGAATTTCTATGGGTCTAATCAATACTTATTTATATATATATAAAAGGTAAATTTCACCAAACATTCTCGAATTAGCGGTTAAATTTTAAATTAACCTCCTCGATATTGTATTATTAATCATGCACTTTCGTCGGTCTATTAATCAAATATAGGTTAAATGCTAGTTTCGTGTTTGAATTAAGTATATGTATCACACGGGTAACTCTGATTTTGATATATTAGAGAAAAATAAATAGTGTTAATAAAATTTTAGAAAGGTGATTCTTTTTCTTAATGCATCAGTTTTAAATTATTTGTGCAATAAGGATATAAATTAATGTTTACACCTTGATTCACGCGATTTAAATATGCTCATCGTCATATTTAAATTGATATTTATTAGTATACAAATTAGTAATTAGGCTAGTAGAAAGACCTAATCAATAGGATATTGCTATTTTGAAAATTCAATTACATTATTTTAAAATTTATTAACTAATTTAGAATCTAATTCATAACTTGAGAACATTTGATGTAGAGACCGCAAATAATCTTATATACATTCAATGAACTAGATGATGAAACATTATTAAAAATAAAATCAATTAAATTTATTTTTAATGATATGTTATTATTTGATTCGATAATAATATATAAAACGATTGTGTTCCATTTGTGAGATGGACAATCCCCACTATTTTGAAAGCTTCATTTGTTTTGTTGATAAGATAAAAAAAGAAATGGATGAGATCTATGATTCTCCAATTCTCTCTGCCTATAGGCATAGATTATGGGATAATATTATTGATAATTTCATGCTTTATGGTTCATTATTTTTTAAAAAAAAATTGTGACTATTTCTTTAATAATATACTTTTTGAAATAAAAGTGATCATTTTATATAACACTCGTGGATAATTTGCGTAGGGTTTTTAGCAGTGACCATGGAGGATTGTGCATGCACATCGATGGTATAAAAGAGATGTAACCTAATTAAGCCAATTGACAACAACCGCTTAACCTTCCGTACCCAATTTTAACAATGGAAACAAACCAACTTTCGACTACTTAAAGGAAAAAGAAAAGTTCATTAAGTATTCATTTAACCTTTGGCTTGTCATCATTGGCTTTGATAATGAATAAAATATTATAGGTTCTTTTTCTTTATAAATAAAAGGGATAACATAATTAATTATTGAATTTGACAAGTTTTTTTCATTTTGATTCATAAATTTTTTTGGTTCATATTAATCTCGAAATTTGACATTTTTTTTATTTGATCTCTAAACATGGATTTTGTTAAGGTGTGATAACATGCAATGAAATTGTATCATATTATCACCTATTTTTTAAAAATAATTTTAAATTTTTTTAAAGATTTTATACATTTTTTAAGATTTAGATGATGATGTGTATAATCTCAAAATGTCACATTACCGCTCCTAAATGAAATTCAAATTTAAGAACCAAATTAAGAAAAAATATCATATTTAGAGCAGGGGCGAAGCCAAGAAAATTTTTTAGGAGAGTAGGATGAAATTTTAATTTTTTATAGTTTATATCTTTATAATTTGTAAATGATCAAATCAAATTTTTATAATTTTAGTGGGGCCAAAGTACAATTTTATCTTTACCAATTTAAAATTTTTAAAAAATTTTAACAGCCTAAAAAATAATTTTACATTTCAGGGGCCGGGCTCAGGCCCATGTCAACCCCTGACTTCACCCCTGATTTAGAGACTAATGTGAACAAAAATAAAATTTAGAAAACCCAAATTAAATTATTATCGGAAAAAACAAATTAAAAAATTTTTCATACTAAATATTATTTTACCCCTATATAAACTTAACCTATTTCAAGTTAGCACGATACAAAAGCATACTTAATATTCTCTTAGTGTGTTAATATGCACTTAATACGCTTACAATTTACACGTTTTTTTTCTTAAACACTCGTACAAGATTTATAATTAAGATATTTAAATTTGATTAATCTTATTTATTAATTTTTATACTGAAGTTTCAATTTAAAACCAAATTTATTTGTACTTAAAATTTTTTTATTATAAAAAAAATAAAAAAACATAAATATAAAATAATATTAAAATAAAAAAACTTGATTAAATTTATGAACAGTTTAAATTAAATAATTCAAATTACTTGAACTGTAACTAATTCGATAAAATTGAATTCAAAGTTTTTAAATATAATTTACTAATCTTATTTTTGTCATAATAAAATTTATTATAGTGATCGTCCCAACACTTCAACGTTAATTATAATGCCATCATTTATAACTCAATTTTCTTTATATTTTTTAATCCCATCTTTCGATCAAAGATATAAAGATAAAAATATTTTAATTAACAACAAGATGCTGCTTTGGGTAAAGGTTGACTTTTTGGTCATCTAAAAGTTTCTTAATAATTATTTTATTTCATGGTAAGATCTAGGTTTTAGCAAAGGTTATTTACAATAAACGCCTCTAAATTGTTGTTTAAATTTTAAATTAGCTTTTTAAATTTTAAAATATTTTAATTGAGTCCTTGTAAATAGGTATATATATGTTTATAATTTAATTCATTTGTTTTAAATATGTTCCACGTCAAATTTAAGTGGGTATTTAACGCTTAAGCTAATGATTAAGTTATAGAAGGATCTAATTAATATAATATTGATATATTGAGAATTTAATTAGAATATTTTAAAATTTGGGATTAATTTAAAATAGAAATCATAATTTGAAGACTGTTGAGTATTTTAGAGTGTGTCCTTTAGATGGGTTAAATTGTGTATTTATATGATATAGTTAATGTTCATGGATGGGATATTGTATGTAGATTCTCATGCATGTCAACACGTACCCTACTCTAGGATTAACACGTGTTTTCTAGATGTAGGTTTGCCTACATGGTAGTACGAATCCACATTGTGCAGTATCATGGAAGGGTGTGAGCACCTTACATGCAAACCCAAAGTGCGAACGGTGCAGAGTATGGGTCAGGACCCAATCGAGATATCGGGTAGTGGGTCGGTAATAGTGAGTATCATAACAATTTGTCCCCTACCTTGTTTAGAGAAGAGTTATAAAGTAACTCTCTTTAGAACTTGATTTTGTAAGATGAAAGGTCACATAAGGAGAAGCTTATTACATACGCTTTGTGCTTTAACTTGTTACGTACACTTTGCAATGAGTTAAGGAGTGATACAGTTGTACACAGCTGATTGTGCCCTTATTCTCATGTATATGAATCGCTAAAGTGTAAAACCCTTTTAAAATGAGGTTACTTGAACCTTAAAAATTAAACTGTTTGAATTTGATATTTTGGAGAATGAGCAGCTATTAAGAAGAACAACTTCAGAGGTAATTTTCTTAAAATTCCCATCATTCTTGTGATTTTTTCTAGGTTATTAGAACATATTAGTTAGGACAAGAGGAAGCGGTAGTGTTATTCAGGGCATCTTTTCACAATGCCATGAAATGAGACTTCGATGGAGGCAAAAGCTTATGTTTGCACCACCAAAGAGGAAGAAATGAATCATATTTTGGATGTTCAGGAAATTCAACTACCCAATTTCGCTTACAGCTTCTTAATCATCGAAGGATCAAATCAATTAAACGACACCACCGATAGAAGTTTCCTACTTCCGCTACACGTGATAGAAGCATGTTTCCATTTACCACTCCATCCTTTCTTTTTCCATCTTCTCGAGCAATACAGGATAGCTTTGGGACAGTTATCTAGCTTTTCTTGGTGAGCCACAATGACATATTTCATTGAATGTAGTCGGTCGGAGGAAGTGTCATTGATCGGCGTTTTCTAGAATTTGAACCAAATGAAAGTGTGTAATCAATAATGTTCGATGGGTTTGTTTTATTTCTTTCCTTGCAAAAATATAGAATCGATCATCTTGAACTGGTCTTCAAACCTTCGCCTAAACCGTTATACAAGCTTAAAGTTGGTTTTCATTTTCCAATTGAATGGCAATACCTAGTAAGAGTAAGTGCCTGAAAAAAAGAAAGATTATGTCTGAATTAGGGTGAGGTTAGCATTTCAAACTTCACAAAGGTCGCGTACTAGATTTGGAGGAAGTGATAACTATTAGGAATGTGTTTCAGCACTACCTCTTAAATCTGAGTCTTAATGGATGGCAGCTTATTGATTATGGTAATGGTGCGGGCATCGTGAGGGTATTACTTGCACAGTTCATGTGGCCACATGGAGCCATTGATGATTTGGGGCTTATAATCTTGGAAGAAAGAGGAATAAAAAAATTATTTTATAGCTTTTGTAAATTAAAGCCTCGTGTGTGGTCCTCTAAACCTGCAAGGGATTTAAAGAGTGATGTAAACTCCGTTATGATAATTGGTGCTGATAATAGACCTCTTAGTGATGCAGGCACAGTTTGCACAATTGAAGAGAATTCAGAGGAATCTACAAGTCTATCCAAGGGGATCGATGAATATATGGATGTTCGATCATTCATGCAAAATGTACGAGGCGATCCCTCTGGTACTTTCCCTAGAGAAAGAAGTGCAAGTAGTAAGAAGAAGTGGAAAACTGTTACTAGGTTTCCAATATCATTCTGAGTAGCAAAGACAAGGGTAACCCTGTAAGGGAGCTTTATCGAAAGAAAGGAAAAATCATGATGCAACATCTAATGATGTGGCCCCTATTGCTATAGTCCTTACTGCAATTCCTTCTCCCCTTAACTCTCCTGCTAATCTTCAACCATCACCAAGACCACCATCTAAAGATACATCTGGGGTAATTATTGATTATAGCCCTCTTTATGGTTCCATGAAGTTTACTGTTTTTGGTGGTGAGACAGGAACATTATTTACATGGCATGAGCATCTAAGCATACAAAAGTTTCCTTACAGTCCTAGTGAGCTGAGAAAATAGTAGGAAAGTTCCATGCTTGAAGAAGCAGAAGAGCATATTTGTCTGTCTACATTGTCCAACTATACAAGGAAACCTTCCTTACAGGAGCTTATACTATCTCTCCAAGTAGCCTTAGCTGAAGCTGGCATGGTTAGTGTGGGGCTCGTTGAGGGTATTGACGTAGCAGAAGTGAAGAAGAAAGAGATTGAAAATGCTTGTTAGTCTACCATGAAGACACTAGAAAAGGATTGCGAAGTATATAAGGGCTTGGATAAAGAAAATAATAAATTAGTGGACTAGAATAAGAGGCTACAATAGCGTCTCCTCTTACTGAAAAGGATATTGAAAATTTACATGGAGAGATCGCAGGTGAGCGAGCTGATAAAGATGTCTTGGATGGGACTATGAAAAGCATAGATGAGCAACAAAAACTTATTATAACTAATCTAGTGAAGAGTCATGAAGAGGCTTTGGTAAAGTATAAAAGTGATACCATGTAGAGGTTTTAAGACTACTTACCAGATTTAAAGTCTAACTTCCTTTTACATGCTCAAGTAGTTTGCGGCCCCTTAGATGCTCGCAGGGTAAACTTTAATGCACTTAGTCACCTCGCTAGTGCCTAGTTGGATTTTGATGTTCACTTTCATTCTGGAGTAGCTTGGGAGGAATTTGTAGAAGAATGGAAGAATTCTAGCAGGCTTTAGTTCACTGAAAATCCTACTGAGACGAGTGTAGCTCCCACTAGTGGACGTGAAGAGGATGAAAATGAAGGAAAAGATGAAGGAGAGGATGAAGAGCTCACCGACCCCCTCATAATTTCATTTTTTTATTGTACTTGTTTCTTTCTAATTTGAAATGAAAAATCTATGTTTATTTTGTATTGAAAAGGGGTATCGCTTCCATAGGGACTATATAAGCAAAAACTTTTGTGAAATAAAGACTTTCACAATTTGGTGATGGAAAAATATTTTGAAAAGAGTGAGCTACTATCTAAACTAAAACTAAGCAACAAATTAAACTAAATTGTAACACAAGGTAAAATGCAAGAGTTTAAAAAGTTTAATCAATATGACATAAATGTATTAAATTAATCTTATTCTTTTAACTTATAATTATTAAAATAATGTTCATGATGTTACGAATAATTCCATGGAAAATTGGTTCTTTGTTAACCGATGCAATCATACTTATTAAATTATTAAACCTATCTAACATATTTCTATGTTAAATTAATTAAATAATTTTCATAAGCAGATATAAGATATAGTGAAGTAATAATATATTTCTATACTGAAACAAATTTAGTCACATCAATCCTTAGGTTATGCAAGGAAATAATATTTTTCGATACTATCACCCATTTAATCTAATTTATCCTGAAAAGATTAGACATGCACCATTTAGATAGTGTGTCAATTAATTATAATTTTCAATCCGATTAAATAATTAATTCATTTACATTCTCACAATTATAATGCAAGAATAACATAAACATGATTTTATCTAAATGAACAATTAACCAAGGTTTATAACATCAAAACATAATTTTAATAATTTAAGCGGGTAAAATGTGATCAATCTAATACAAACACGATTTAAGTCATTATAAAAATCGGAAGCACCAAAACAGCTAGCAAACATGTTCATAATCTCAAAACAAATTAAAAAAGAATAAAGAGAAAGGAACTTGAAGACAAATCTGGTATTTCTCCGTAGTCAAACTAGTGTGCATTCCCTTTCTTCCTTTTGCTTTGTTCTGCCAACTAGAGGCCTCCAAGATGCTAAATGTTGCTTCTCTAAGGACTTGCAAAACTCTCTTTCTTAAGAGGGAAGTAATCATAAATGGGAAAGGAAAAATAAGAGAGCAAATGGGAGAAGAGAGAATGAGAGAAATGGATGAAAGGTGAGTGAATTGCTTTTGAAAGCCAAATGAGAGTCCTATTTATACTATTATAGGATGGCTAAAAATAGCATGGGAGAGCCTTTATTTTCTCCCTTGAGTGGCCGAACATGAATTGAGGAGAGAGGGGTTGATTGGTTTACTAAAATTAGCTTGGTGCTTGAAGATGAAAGGCTTGAAAAGTGGAAGGGTTGGAACAGTTATGAGGAGAAGTTTAGGGATTGTTTTTTAATTATTGACATCAGCTTAAAATAGCTTATTTGGGTAGTAATTTGGGACGGTTTGGGCTGCTCTCCCTCTTTGTGGATCAGTCCTCTTCAAATTGAATATTCGACGCCTCTTTCTCAGCATCAAGCTGTCCAAATTAATCATCCCAATTAAGCACTGGATTAATTAAATTGTAGAGGTCCAAAATTAATATTTTTGGGTGCCCATGGATGTTAAATAATCAGATATCCTTTTTTGACAAATGCTTTTTAAGATACTTCAACAATTTGATCTTGTCACGATTAGTTTTTCTTTCGTTGCATAAAACTGCTAAAAATTGACAAAATTTTGTAAGTTTAGCATAAAAATAATTTAAAATATAAATTTGTCTCTAGTTTTTCAAATTATATATTTTGTAATAAAATTACAAAAATATGCTAAAAAGAACTCGAAATTTGCAATAATTGTTAGTAAGGAAGTGCTAAAAATATATATTTTAGTTTCCAATGGTGTTTGATTGTGAATTTATTTAAGTAAATTGCATAATCAAGTTGTCATCACAAATGAGTAAACGAATATAATTTAACTACTGATTGGAAAATTAGCTAAAACAAATGAGATTGCTCATGATATTCTATCGAATGAACTTATGTTGCAATCTTAAATTAGCCAACATTAACAATATCAGCTGTGATATTAAATCAACGGGCTATTTGGAGTAACGATATTAAATTAGCTAACTCAAATAAGATTGTTCATGATATTAAATCGAATGAACTTAGGTTACGATCTTAAATCAGAGAACCTTTACAATATCAGCTACAATATTAAATCAGCAAGCTGTTTGGAGTAGTGATATTAAATAAGCTAACTCAGATAAGACTGTTCATGATAAATAAAGTAAACAATATTTGCAAATAGTGTATCTTTATTGAAAAAAGGGACAGATCATTCATACATAATATTTTTTGAGATGACGCGTATTCCATGTGCAAGGTAGAACATGATCATCCATTTTTTGCTATTTTGTAAGCTACATAACCTATTTTTTCAACAACTTTGCAGGGTTCCTCCCAATTGGGGGCCATATTTCCCAGTTGTGACTTTGGGAAATTGGATTCAGTGTTTCTCAAAACTAAATCGCCCACTTCAAATAGCTTGTTCTTCACTCTAAAATTGTAGTATCGAGTGACTTTTTGAGCTCGCGCGGCACTTTTGATTTATGTTGTTTCCCTAACTTCATCAATAAGATCCAAGTTGAGTCGAATGGCCTCCTGGTTGGCATTCTCATCAAAATGAATTGTTCTGTGAGTTTGAATGCCTATCTTAGCAGGGATTACTACCTCTGCTTCATATATGAGTGAGAATTTTGTCTCTCTAGTTACAATATGATGTGAGGTTTGTAGGGCCTATATGATTCCTCGTAGCTCTTCTAACCAGGCACCTTTAGCCTCGCCAACTTTTTTTTCTTCAAACCCATTAGAATCTTTTTATTCATTGCATTTACTTGATTATTTGTTTTGAGAGTTTTTATAGAGCTTTGAGCAAGAGCAATCTGTAGGTCATTGTAGAAGTTCTTTAATTTTCCTTGAAATTAGGTTTCGTTGTTTATTATAATTAGGCATGGGATACCAAACCTACAAATTATGGATTTCCAAAGAAAAGAATCCATTTGTCTTTTTGTGATTGTAGTCAGAGCTTCAGCTTTTATCCACTTAGTGAAAGTCTACAAATACAACTATGAATTTTTTTTGAGCTATGGCTATTGGAAGTGGACCCAAAATATCAATTCCCCAAGTTGCAAATGGCCAAGGGCTAGACATTATTTACAGAGGCTTGGCTAGTGTTCGTTGCACTTGGACATATTTCTGATAGGAATCGCAAGTGCGAACCATATAGTGTGCATCTTTCTGTACAATTGGTTAATAATACCCCTTCCTGAAATGCTTTTGTGCTAACAACCTCTAACCTAGATGATCGCCACATATTCCCTCATGTATTTCTTTCATAACATATTCAGCTTTTGTGGAGCGAGACATCTTAAAAGAGGTTTGGAGTAGCCTTTTTTATAAAGCACATTCTTTAGCAGTATATATCTAAAGGTGATAGATTAAACTATTTTAATTGAATGAGAACTGAGTAACCTGTAGATACAAGGATATATTAAATGTAAATTATAGCATCATACCTCACAACCTTATGCTGAATTTTGACGAGCTCCTTTTTGCTTAGGTGGTGAGTTTCCCCTTGTAGTGTTTGTACAATGGGTGTCATCCACATTTCGTCTTAGTTTAGATTGAGCACTTTTATGAGTGTCATGGCTTGGGGTGGCTTTATGCTCTAACAAAATTTTTTCTGTTTTCTCAATAGTAATAGAGGACTCTAAGCTTGATACAACGTCAACTTTGGTGTTCTCTGTCCTAGATAGTTGTCTAACTTGTGCTTTATCAAACTGTGAAAGCAACTGGACAACTATGGCATGATAATTCTTTAGTCTTGGCTTTTTTACTTCATACTCCCCATTCATTTACTTCACTACCAGCTGACAATTAGTGTGTATTATCAATTCCCTTGCCTCCAGTTACAGAGCCAACTATAGTATTGAAGTTAATATCTCATACTCCACAGCGTTGTTAGAAGATTGGAAGCTAAATGATAATCCATATTCTCATTCATTCTCATCAATGTCTATAAGGAGAACGTCTTCTCCTGATCTTGTTTTTGCTGTTAAGCCATAGACATAGATAGTCCAACACTTTGGTTTCACAACTAAACTGGTTTGTCCCTGTGATAAGCTACCTACTACATATTGTATAATCAACAGAAAAAATTTTAGAACCAAATGTATATTTGCAATAAAACGTCACAAGACAAAATGAATATCTACTAAGAAAAATTGCAATAATTTATATGACATGCCATTGTATCATTTGTGTAAGTAATAGTGTTTAAAACTAAAAGTTACATGTAGGGTCTGGTGATCTATCAAAAGAACATTCCACCATGAACTCGGTTAAGATTTCAGCTTTGATCATTGTTCTCAGGGTGTACTCTATTCCAAACTCTACCAATTGAATTCCCCACTAGTCATTCTTCCTGAAGTAACTACTTTAGACAAAATGTCCTTGATTGATTGATTTTTCATGACAGTCACAAGATGAGCTTGAAAGTAGGTTTACAATTTACGAGCTTCCAGTATTAAAGTAAAGATGAGCTTTTTTTTTTCCTTTGTGTACCTTTATTCAACATTCTGTAACACCTTGCTAATATAATACAATGAAAATTGGAAAACCCATTTTTCCCTAATCAAAATTGATGTTATAGCTTCTTCAGAGGTCGCCAGATACAGATACAGATAAAGAGTCTCTTCCACTTAAGGTGACATTAGAAGTGGTGAAGACATGAGATATAACTTGAGCTTCTCAAAAGTAGCTAGAAACTCCTCTATCCAACTAAAATAAGTTCTTAAGGCTTTAAAGAAGGGTAAGCAATTATCTGTTATCCTAGAGACAAACCTGTTGAGTGCGACCACTCTTCTAGTTATGTGTTGAATGCCTTTAATGGTCATCTGGGGAGGCATATCTAGAATGGCCTAAATCTTCTTAGGGTTCACTTCTATACCCCTTTCTAAAACCAAAAAGCCTAAAAATTTGCCTGAAAGCACACTTCTTCAGATTCAACTTCATGTTATGGGCGTGCAGAAAAGTAAAAGCCTCAGACAAATCTTGATTATGCCCCCTCAAAGTAGACCTTTTTACCAACATGTCGTCAACATAGACCTCAACACTGCGACCTTGCTCTCTAAAATCTTGTTAACTAATCTCATATTGGTTGCACCTACATTCTTCAACTCGAAAGACATAACTCAATAGCAAAACAAGCCTTCTTCTGTGACAAAGGTTGTTTTATCCTAATCTTCTGGAGCCATGGGAATTTGGTTAAAACCTGAGAATGAATCTATAAAATTCATGAATTTATGGCTCGAGGATGCATCCACCAGCCTATTGATTGAAAGAAAAGAAAAACTATCCTTCTAGCAAGCTTTGTTAAGGTTGGTGAAATCAATGCTCATTCTCCATTTTCCATCAGCCTTCTTTACCATCACAACATTTCATACACTGTCCGGGTATGCCACTTCCCTGATGAATCCTACTGAAAGCAACTTTCCTACCTCCTACCTAATGGCTTCCATGACCTGTGGAGCAAACCTATAATGGCCCAAATTTCAATGGTGTTAAAACAATGATTCAAAATTACTAAATCTGACATGTGAGTTTAGTAATTTAGAAATTAATAAGTAAAAGTTAAGTGTGATTTTAGAAATATTTTTGAATTGATAATTTTTTGGGAATTAAAAGAAATTATTAGGTCAAATGAGTCAAGAACGAGGTATCGAGACCTCAAATTCATAATCCAAGCCATAAATATTTTTATAAATATTTATGGAGTGTTAATAAGATAGTATTAAAGTTTTGTTAGGAAATTTTTAATAAGATAGTATTAAAGTTTTGTTAGGAAATTTTAACATTTCGGTAGTTAATTGAATAAAAAGGACTGAATTGAATCAGATGTAAAATTTTGGAAAGTGATTAAATGGCTTAAATAATAAATAAGAGGGACTTAAAGAGCAATTTGGCTCAAAATAAAATGGGCTAGACGATTAGGTAAGCAATGGCTGAGGAATTGTGTGAACTAATGGCAAAATGGTAATTTAGTTGAAATTGAATAGTTAAAAATTGGATTAAATTAGAATATCTAGAGTTTTATTTCATTTTCTTCATTCTTAAGCTAGTTTCTCATATTTTACTACATGTAAGCTCAATTCTTGAATATTTCTTGTAAATTTTATGATTTTGAGACTTTTACAACTAGGTCTTATTATCTAATTCATTAGTTTTTTTGATTTTATGAATGGTTTAGGAAATTGCCATGAATAAGTGCTGGAATTTTATGATGATTTAGCATAGAATTTAAGCTTTAATTTCATTATGTGATGATTTTATGGAGATTATTAAATAGAAATTGATATTTATGACTAAATTGTGGAAGAATTTAGAATTAGGGTTTTGTGTTGATATTTTGAATGTTAAAGGCTGTGAAATAGTTCATAATGTTTAGCTAAAGTGTTCATTAAGAAGAATTAGCTCAATTGATGGATTAATCGAGCAGGGACTAATTTGTAAAAATTGTAAAATTTAGGGTAGAAATGTAATTCTAAAAATTAAAGGGCATAAATTATAAAATAGAGTAAAATTGTGATAAATGCTAATGAATACATGATTTTATAATTATAGATCAAGAACCCGAAGTGAATCGTGGAAAAGAGAAAATAGTCGATTAGTCCCTAAACTTGCACGGCTTTTGCAAATTGGCCCAGGTAAGTTCATATGGCTAAATTTAATTAATTGTTATAAAAATATCATGAATGATATGGTATGTTATGGTATACAAATGTCATTAAACTAGATTATTTTGAAAGTATGAATATTTGAATAAAAGTTCTAATTTAGTGGAACATCGGATTGAGTACTTTCGTTCAGTGGCTAAGGCGAATTGACGGAAAGACCATGGTTGGATCATGGCAACATGTGATATGTGATTCCCGTATAAGACCATAGCTGGCTACGGAATCAGTGTGATGAGATTATGTGCTTCTGTATAAGATCATATCTGGGATATGGCATCAGTGATATATATGCTTCTATGTAAGACCATATCTGAGATATGGCATCAGAGTAATATGTGATCCGTATAAGACCATGGCTAGGCTATGGCTTCGGTGTGTGATATGTGACTATATGCAAGACCATAGTTTTACTATGGCATTGTGAAAATGAAGTACTCAATTCCAAAATCGTTCCCTAATTTGATTAAGAAAGGTAAATGATAAATGAGCCTGAGAGATTAAAATTTGTTAATAAGTGGCATTGAATTCAATCAAGTGAATTTATCTCTGATTTAGTGATGATAGGAGGAATTAGTGAAATCATATATGATATGATTGTTATAAAATGTTCGGTAAGATTTAGTTTCTATGCCTATGAGCTTACTAAGTTTCTATAAGCTTACTTGTATATGTTTATTGTTCATGTAGATTGACGTATCTACATTCGGAGGATCGGATCTACATCGAGGATCACACTATCCAGATTTACTCTAGTAGATTTTTTTAAACAACTTTTTTGATTTATATGGCATGTATAGGGCTTGAAATGATAATGAAATAGTTAGAATGATTAAATATGCAAAGTAATTTGAATGTAATGGTTGCATTAGATAATGAAATATACATGTTTTGGCTTGAAATGATTGATTTGTTGGACTTTATTAGTATATAAATGTGTTTTTGTGCAGGAGGATAGTATGTTGGCAAGAAAAGTGGCCTTAAATGGCTATTTTCGTCCACATGGGCAGACATACGGGCGTGTGTCTAGGTCGTATGTGACACACAGCCTGCCATATGGGCATGTGTTAAGGCCGTGTGTCCCCTGCATCTTTAAAATGAGAAATAGAATGTCCAAGATTCAACACACAGGTTAGCACACGAGCATGTGGCTTAGCCGTGTGACACACACGGGCTCTAACATGGCCGTGTGATACGGTCGTGTGAAGTCTGCACCTAAAATAAGAAATTTTAATTACCACACAACTTAGCAACACGGGCGTGTGCTTAGGCCGTGTGACTTAAGTTTCTTTATGGATGCAAGTCAGAGAGGTACACGCCCCAAAGACACGGCCATGTAGGCTACACAGCCACGCTACACAGGCATGTCCCATGTGACACAAGCGTGTGACCCCTTTTACATAAAATTTTTCTAAGTTTTCTAAAAAGTTTTTGAAATTCTTAGTTTAATCCTAAACCATTTCCAATGCATGTTTTGAGCCTCGAAGGCTCGTAATTGTGACAATATGTATGTTTTTGGAAAGTATTAAATTTCAGTGGAAATTACTGTCTCGGTTTTGAATGTTTGCTTATGAATAAGTCCAGTAATGCCTCGTACCTTATTCCGGTAATGAATACGGGTAAAGGGTGTTACAAAGCCTTCTTTTTTCTATTTGACTGGCTTGATCTTAGGAGATACATTAAACCGATGAACAATCACTTGAGGATCCACACCAAGCATGTCTATAGCTGACCATGCAAAAATATTTGAATTCTTTCTCAAAAACTTAACCAAGTCCTCTTTTCCTCTTCTGCCAACGCTGATGAAATCCTTACCAACTTAGTCATGTTATCATAGAATGATTGCAAAGTTTTTGTGGCTTGTGAATGCTATTTTCACTTCTGACATCCAAACTATCCAAACCTAAAACTTGACTACCTACTTCTGTCTATTCCAAACTCTGACCCTGCGATACCCATTCACGTGTTAGCTTGACTTATAACATATGACACTATCTAGCTGTTAGCTAGTCAGACTTCATACAACTATTATTGTCCTAGTGGGAAACTTAATATTCATACAAAAAGTTACAATCATCATTTTAGCCATTCTTATAATAGGTCGCCCAAAAATGACAGTATAAGCCATTGGATGGTCTACCACAAAGAATTGGACATATTTTGTGGTTGTGTGTTTCTCATCCCTTAAGGTTATAGGAAGGGTAATGCATCTCTTCACCTCCACTAGATGGTTCACGAAGCCATACAAAGGGCTTTCCCTCTTCAAAGCTTGCTCCTTTAGTCTCATCTTTTAGTGTGCATCCCAAGTCAACACCTCTATAGCACTACCACTATCAACCAAAATTCTCTTCACCTCAAGTCTTGCTATAGTTGCTAACATGACAATTGGATCATTTCCTTCTTCATCTCATACTGAATTCTTATCCTCATCATTAAGCTCCACTTTCCACTTTTCTTGTTAGCGCAACCTCTTCGGTGAACTGACTGACATTACACTTCTAAGATGAGCCTTCCCTTTCGTGTTAAAGATTTCCCGATCTTCATCTGTACCAATTATCACATGTATTTTGCCTCTAACCTTTTGTTTACCCTTGTTAGTGACCCACAAACTCTGACTAAAGATGTAGCATTATGAACCAAAAAATCCTTTAGCTCGTCATTTCTAATTTCCTCTTCAATAGCATCTTTCAAAGAAAACAACCCTCGATCTTAGGTCTTCCGTCATTGTGAAAATTATACTTGTCTCTCGAGTTTGCCCTTGATTGATTACATCGCTTAGGTGGAGGGCCTGGCAAAATGCCCAAAATTTTAACTTGACTAAGAATGTAGGCACATGTAAAATTTAAGGGAGTATAAGTTTCAAAATTTCCATGAGAAACGTACCTTCTTGCGGTGCTTAGGCTGAGGTCTTTGAAATGCCCTCAGTGATTCATTTTGTAACAACTCATCAAAACAGTGGTTTCAATACCACAAATCTGAACCAAAAATAAAAAAAAATTATTTTATTTTATTTTATGGTTGGTATCATGATAGGAAGGTCACATGAAAATTTTCGTACGAAAATTTTACCAATTGTGTATTAATTAGGGAAATGACTAAATCACATAAAATGCAAAAGTTGGGTTTTAGTAGCTATAGGTATCAAATAGCTATGGAATTCAAAAATTAAGGTCCCTATATGGTAATTAGACCATTGAATAGTATTTAGTAAATATTTTAATGACTTATCCATAGAAAAATTAGAAATGGGTAGGGACTAAATTGGACATCAATAAAATTAAAAGATGATAATTAATTAAAAAAAAATCATCTATTTTCATGTCATCTTCCCCAATTTTTCTATGGAAACCCTAGGAGAGAGGAAGAAAACTTTTCAAGCTTAATAAGGTATGAAATCAAGTCCCGTTTTTAGTAATTTCTATATTTTTAGAATCGGGATAGCCTAATCTTTCTATTTAGGGGATTTATTTGAAAATTTATCAAGGTATGAAATTTGGGTCATGGATGAATATGTTGAAAATTTGAAATTTAGGATAGAAAATAAAATGTTATTCATAGATAAACAACTTTTACAAAGCAATTTTTGATGAAAACTTGATTTAGGGACTAAAATGAAAAAGTGGTAAAACCCATGGAAAATTTTGAAATTTTTGAAATGTATGTGCTGTAAATGTAGTATATAAATTTTGGCTAGGCTTGGAAAGAGGGTTAAATTTCATGAATTTCATTTTTCGAGCCAAGGGTTGAAATTAAAATTTTTGAAAAGATAGGGGCAAAATGGTAATTTTGCCTAGGATGTAATAGGATGCAAATGTATATGAAATGTGATAGATTAATAGTTAAATTTACCCATATAGATCCAAAAAGACCAACCACGGAACTAGATCGAGGAAAGCAAAAGGTTTCGGATTAGCTAAAATTCAAATACGAACCATTTTCAAGGTAAGTTCGTGTAACTTAAAAAATGTATGTTAATATGCTTGAATTGAATTGTATTATTGTGTTGATATGTGTGAGATGATACCTACATAATGAAATAGTCTTAAGTTGTGTAATATGGACAAATTATCATATTCTGGATGAATGTTGAATTTCGATGGGTTAAGAATAACAGTGCATATGTTGCAGATAGAATTTAACTCTGGCGGGTAATTCGAATGAAAGCCCTTTTGAGCTTAGGTTGTAAATTGGATTTAGCCCGGACGGGTAATCCATATTAAGCTCTCTAGAGCATATGCTACGGATAGGATTTAGCCTGAACTGGTAATCTTACTATAAAATGTACGACTCAAGAGTGTGTCTTTTTATTATGTACCCTAATGGGTATTTTTGCACATGTGTATATTACCTGAACATCCATCGAGATTTCAATAGTTCGATGCAAAAGACTCTTGAAGGTTGTAAGGTGAAATTAATGGAAGCTTGATATGTGATGAGCTCATCTATGTTTACTTGATATTCATATGAGGTTATGTGACTAACTTGTTGAATAAGTGTATGTGATTAGGTAACTTATCCAAAATCAACGGAATGTAAATTTATCTATACTTGCATTAATAAATATGACTGGTAAGTTTATTTTCCGTTATACGAACTTACTAAGCATAGATGCTTACTCCGTTTAATTTTCCCTATTTTATAGTGATCAAAGCTCGCGAAGGTTGGAAGTTGGCCGGAGCAATCATCACACTATCCACTATCTCATTTTTGTACTAATAGAAATATCATTTGGGTATAATGGAGTGTATAAGCTTATTTGGCCAATGATGGCTTGTAATTGTTGTTTTGTAATCTAGCCATTGGAGTGGCTAGTGGTGGTCTAAGTTTGGCTATTATTTGAAGCAATATTTTGGTAATCACATAAGTACTTATTATATGTTAGTTTGTTGGAATTATGTTAGCATATAAGTTTATGATAAGAGTAAGTTTATATCCTTTGATGTATGAGATAATACCACATGGTTGATGGCTAAATTTATGTGAATATGATATTAGATTGGTGGATGTATGTTTGTGAGTTTTGGTGCAGGAAAATGGTAAGTTTTGGGTCACAAATGAGGCTTTGAAGTGGTTTTATTTTGCCCACACGGGTAAACACACGAGCGTGTGTCTTGGTAGTGTATGACACACAGCCTTTTCCATGGGCATGTGGTCCAGTCGTGTGCCCCCTACTTCTTAAAAATGAGAAACAAAATGCTCAGAATTGGGCACACGGACAGAGACACAGGCGTGTGTCTCAGCTGTGTGGTTGATACGGCCTTGAACACGGGCATGTTACACGACTGTGTGAAAGCTACACCTAAATTTCGAAAATAAAAATTCACTACACAGCCTAGCACACGGGCATGTGACTTGGCCGTGTGACTTAGATTTCTTCCTGCCTTAAAAGTTAGAGAGTTACACAGGGTGTGAGCCCTGTACCTTGGAAAATTTTTGAAAGAAAATTTTTGAAATATAGCGAAAAATTTTATGAGTTTCCAACTAAGTCCCGACTTGATTCTAATGCTCGTATTGGGCCTCGAGGGTCCAATTAAGGGACGTTTTGAATGATCTCGATAGATGAATAGTAATTTATAGGAATTATTTGAAAAATGTTTTGAATGTTTCGGTAATACTCTGAAACCCTGTTTCGACGATGGATACAGGTTAGGGGTGTTACACATTTTGTGAATAATTCCTCTATTGTCCCCCACCTTGTACGTGTAGAACCTGACAAGGAGGACCCTGATGACTACAAACTCCCTACCGACCTCTAAATTTTCTGTCACCCTTTTGGAAAGTATTATGAGCTACACTATTAATTTCCTCTGCTTTGACAAACTTATGAGCATTTTCATACAAATCTACCAAACTTTGTGGCCTATTTTTAGTAAATGAATATTGCACGTGCTTATTTTAGACTCTCAAGATTAAGGCATCAATGACCCACTAGTCCTCCATATTCTGTGTTTAACATAATCTTGCAAAAATTCTCCATCCCTCTGTTTCATTGACAACAAACCCGTAGGAATGCTCATTATTGTTCTATGAGCTCGAAATCTTCCAAGAACATCTACCAACTGCAAAAAGCTTTGAATGGAACCTTGTGGTAAAAAAATATCAATCTTTCGCACTTCCTCTAAGGGTTGTCGAGAAAGCTTTACATTTTGCTGTACTGGAAGCCTCTAACACATTCATATAATCATTATATTGCATGAGATGTACTCAAGGATCCCTTCTTCCTGTGAACATTTCTTTTAGAACTTTAAACTCAATTGGTAGGCTCGCAATTTCTATTTCATGAGACAATAGGTTGTTAGAACAAAACAACTAATCCATGTCTTGCACATTAGGATGCAATGCTTGCACATCTTTATGCAAAGCATCCATTTCACTTTTCCATTGCTTTGCATGTGCCCCTACAGCCTCCTCTTGGGTAGGCGTGACAAGCTCTTGAAGATCAAAGTTGTCAAACTGCATCTTCCTCCTCAATTCTTTGTTCTATTTTAACAGTTCCTGCTAAAACACATGCTGCTATTTGAACCTAGCACTTTGTTAAGCCATTTTTTACATCATTAACTTCAACTACTCCTGCAAACCAAACAATTATTATGGCGATGCTCCTTGATCAAAGGGAAATAACAGTCCTTGACCAAAGGGAGTATTGAGATCTAAAGAGTTGGAAGCACCTGCATGAACTAAGTTACCTAAATTCTTTGGTTGGTCAGCAAACCAACCAGCAAAAAAGTCTACCTCACTAGGTTGATTGCCAGTGCTAGAACCTCCTGCCTGACCTGACAGAAAATGAGTGGGGAAATTCTCGTTAGGGTGAGTCATTTTGGTTTTTAGCAATCTGAAGATCGGAAGTCTGTCCACGCTCACTACACCAAATTGTTGAGTATTTTAGAGAGTGTGTGTCATTCAGATGGGTTAAACTGTGTATTTATGTTATATGGTTACTATTCATGGATGTGATATTGTAGGTTTGTTCCCATGCATGTGTAATGCGTAGGTTTATACAAATATACACAGTCGCTATCAAGTAATAAGTAAGTATAAGAGTTATTATCTCCACAAGGGTTGTATTTAAATCGATAATTGTAAAATTATTATTCACAAGTTGGTTAAGAAAAACACAATAATTTTGAGTGATAGGTGTCAGATTAAATTAATTAACTACATGCAAGTTAACCTAAATCCAAATGAAATGAAATGCTAGGTGATGGTTTAGCAACGATTTTCACGAGTTAACAATAATAACATGAATAAGCTAGAATAATTACAACATTTGACCCAATTCATTTTTCATCATGCTTAACAATGTTCGGAAAATATTTCATGACAATTTGACAGTTCATTAACTGGGAATCTCATATAAGTTCAACCGAATTTTATGCTTAGAAAAATATGCATAAACCAATGTCATAATTTAACTGTGGATTCCTTAGAATTTATGTGAAGTAACAAGGACATATTAGCTTTAAAACAATTGAATCATATAAACCTAAAGTTATGCAAGGTAATAAGTTCTCTTAGTCTATTACGAACCTCTAATTTATTCTAATTAGGAAATAAATTAAGCACACAACTTCCAGTTATCGTGTCCATTAGTTATCATATGAGTAGGATTGACTAACTAATTCTAATGCATTCAAATATATTTTAGTGCATGAAATACATAATGATTTTAATTGGAAGCATGAACAACTAAGGCACAAAACATCATAAGCATCAATCAAATGAAATTTATCAAATTAATGTAATCATTATAGCTAAAACAAAATTAAGTCATCATTGTCAATGGAAAAACATCAAAACAATTTGCAAACATTTTGAATAAAATAAGATTAAGGAAGAAGAAACTCTTGATGATTTCGACTATGGGTAAGCAAAATTCGATTCAACTCAAAAAAATCAAAAAAAAAATTCAAATTTCAAGTTAAGCAAATCGAGTTATTCAAATTAATCGAAATATTCTAATCAACTCAACTTTTTTTTCGATTTTCAAGTTCTAATCAAGTTTGGATTTTGATTTTGAATAGCTCGAATAATTCGAATAAACCAAACACCAAACTATAATATTTTACATTTTTACCCCAAACTCCTAAACCTCTTTATTTTCCCCCAAAACTTTTACTCCCTCCCACTTTCCCCCGAAAACTTTTACTCCCCTCACATCCTACCCAATAATTCTACCCCAAACCCATTTCACCCAATTTTTTTTAATATTCCCCCCACAAATTTACTCCCTTGACCCCAAAACATTTTTATTTCTCCCCTAAACTTTTATTTCTCACATTTTACCCCCAAATCAAAAATTAAAATTATCCAAAAAAATTCCTAAATCTAAATAATAATTTTATTTATATTTACTATTTATATTATTAAATTAAATTTTACATTTTGTACTATTTATATTATTTAATTTTTTAATCATATTGAATCTTTATAAATTTTTGTTAAAATTGAATTATTGAAGATGCCATAAAATAGTTGTGTTAAAATTTTATGTCGGTATCAATTTCACATTTTATCTTTAAGATAAATTTTGTTAAAAAAATAACATTTTTACATTTAATATATTTTTTAATTTCAAAATATATAGTAACAAGAATTAGAAGATAATTGAAGCAACTAAGCAAGCAAAAAACCTAACTTATATATAAAATATTAATAAATAAATTATGAGGGGTTGAAAGTCAATAATAAATTTGATTATGGTGGTAAAATTTGATTTAAATGGATGACAGTGATTACAATGGCCCAAAATTATTTTTTTTTAATTTAACTCTAAAAAAACATTGACTCGATTCGAATTCTATCTCACTAGACTCGATTTTGGAAAATTTCAAATCTAGTTAGAATGATAAAATGGGATTCGTCAACTCACCTAACTTGAAAATTTTTCATTCGTTTCGATAGAATGCTCACCACTAATTTTGACGGTTCTCCGAAGATCGATCGTGGCGGCTTCCTTCAATTCTTTTTATTGCAAAATGCTTCTCAAGGTGGTAGCCAAGAGTCATTTTCCTCAAGGGAAAATGCTAGCTAAAGGAGATGGGGAAATGTGAAGGCTAGAAAGATGATATTGTGAATTGAGGGATGATTGAATGAGAAGTGAGGGGTTGTATTTACAATAGAGGGATGGCATAGGAGTTTGCTAAAAATAATTTGAAGGATCCCTTGGTTTTTTCCTTTTCTTGGCTTGACATGAAACATGAAGAGGGAGGTTGATGGTTTGCTTGAATCATGCTTGATTAAATGCACGAATCTTGCAAGGGGTTGGACGGTTTCTTGTGTATTAATTGGGAGCTGATTTTTTATTCTTTCATAAGTGCAAAAGCCTCCAAATTAATTATCCAAAAAGCTGATTTAGGCTGCTCTTGATGGCTTGATGAATTTGGGCCATTCTCCCCCCTTATTGGACGATTTTGACAACCCAATTGAGAGCAGACTTCAGTCTTTTAAGCAACTATCTTTCAAATTGGGTTGAATTAGATTTGTGAGTCCAATTTAATGAGCTTGTCGTCCACATGGAGTGAAAATTAACTTTTTTCCATGTGATATTAATTAGCTCCTATAATTGTTAATTCAATGGTTCGTCTGCAACACTTTAAGCACATATATTAGCATATAGCATAAGATAGTTAAATTATGCAAAATTAATGCATAAATTCATAAATTTGCATACTTTACTAAAATTATGCTCATTTCCTCAATATGAAAAAAAATCACCCAATTAAATATCCAAATACTCAGGATTAATATAAATTCTAAGTAAAAAGGTGATATAAACAACTATAAAAAATCTACATAATTTAGAGTTTACACACCTCCAAACTTAATCCATTGCTCGTCTCGAATAATGTTTCATGCAAATAAAAAATTCGGGCAATATTGTATAATATTTACAAGATTCAACTTTTCACATAAACATGCAGCAATAAATTTATGCTCGCAATCTCTTTTCGCTAATAAATTGCTCACAAACAAATATTATTTCAGAATTTTATATCAAGTACAAGAAAATGCTATCATAAGTCATAATTTGCATGCATTCCAAAGTCATAAATAGAATTCCCCATTCAACTAAATTTCCTTACCTAATTAGAAAAAAAACCATCCTAAGGTTTAATTATTGGTCTTCATACGTTGCACTTAGTATTTTTTTTCTCCACTAATGTAGTCAGCATAATTATCAAAATCAGTAGCTCAAGAATACATCTCAATACTTAAGTAGAGGTATATTTATTTTACTCTTTTTTCTCAACAATATATATTGACATTTGAATAGAGATTTTTTTTTGAATCATGAATCATATGTACATCATTCTGAATTTTCCCCCAAATTTGTATCACTAAAACAATTATAGTTAAGATCGGTCAAGATAGAGTAGAATTAAAAAGATGATAATATGGCTTATGATGTAGTTGAATAGCAATAAAATAGGCTTAATGACTCAAACTAAGGTTTCATGGGCTAAATTCATAAGGTAGGCTTGAAAGGCTCAAACGATCTAAAGAAAATGTGCCTAAATCATTTTTAGATTCTTATGCCTCTTAGGATTTTGTCTCATGTCTATTTCTAAACAAAGTAAGTTTTCATGGCAAAGACTATATAAAACTAATAAAAAACTTGAATAAAATAAAATAAAATAAATTATACTTGCATATGGGCTAATTTATCAACAAAAATTGTTTCTAAGCATCACTTTATTTCAACTACTTATGTGATAATTGAAATTTTTTTTAAAAATTATACAAGATTGACCTCACCCCCCTTAAAAAAGAATTAATGTCCTCACTGCAAAATAACAAAGTAGTGAATGAAAACTGTACACCAAGTAAGATTCAAAAACGAGAGGTGAATCATGAAGACTACTTAAGTATCAAATATTTTTTCAAAAATCCAATCCTTAGATATGTACATTCACATTGCCACAGTACTATGCTTTTCACTAGAGAACAAAAAATTTAAAGGAAAAGCATTGGCTTATTTTATTCCTAATTTGCAAATTATTAAACTTTATCTAAAATAAAATATTCCTCAATAATAGTCTTAGAAATAGTACTAAAGAAAAAATTCCCCCATTTTATTCATTTGAATCATCCTCATTGTCTTACTCCTTTGTCTTTTCATTCTCGTTTGAATTCATGTCCTCTTCTTTCCATGACTCGAAGATATGATCTGGAACTCAGGAATGAAATTGTTAAAGATACTTTTAAAAGTATTCCTTATAGAATCATTTCTAAGTTTCACATATTTCCAATAAGCTTGTTGTTGAGTAGGCATAAATTTCCACATATCCATCATAGTTGAAAATTTTGATTTCTTCATAGTGTTTGAAGAAATAGGCATTGGAATGGTCGACTCAGGATTAACACTTGGCTTCACTAGTTCAGCAACATTTGGTTCCACCCTTGGTTCAGGGTTGTTTGGTTCACCTTCAGATTCTGCTTCTTCTATTTCTTTTACTGAGTTAGCTCGGTTCAGATTTGGTTGATGACTCATCGGATTCTTGTTCGTTCGGTTCATTCGGCTCGATTTGGTTCAACAGCTCAAGATTCTCCACTAACCTTTCAAGACCATGTCTTGTTATCCAACCTTGAACATAACAACCCTTCAGGTTTGCTTTTAATTTAACTTGGGCCCTTAAGCAAAGTGATGTAATCAATGATGAAAAATAAACACTTACTGTCTTTTTCCTCGCACAATCTTGGATTTCTTTGAGAATAATTTTCCCAACATTGATAGACCTTTCTGTCATTATTGCATACAACAAAATCATTCATTCCATTGAGAAGGTAGAACTATGTGAGATAGACATGAAGCTATATCGAACAAAGTAGAATCATACATTAGCCACTGGTTTTATGTATTCCCTTTGGAAAGAATGACTACCGTACTTTCTTATAATCCATTAGGACCCCAAATTTGTAACAACATTAACTACTTATTGAAGAAAATCCCAATTGATATTTGTCATCATGGAAGAGTACTCATCTTCTTCAACATCAAGCATATTAAACAAATCATTAATGAATTTAGAAGTAAGGGGTACCTTCTTTTTACGAATAAGAAACTCAGTAGCATCTGGCACGGTTAAATTGGCATATAACTCTCCCACTAATTCCTCTTTAGGCAGTGATTGTGCATCACAAAATTGATTTCAATTTAAGACATTAATTATTTTTCGAATTTACAAATGCACAATCATTTTGTCATTACTCTCTAAATTGAAAACTTTTTCTTGCATCGTGGGTTAATTTTTGAATGTGGTATCAAATCTTTCCCTCACTTCCTTATCTTGAATCACAATTGGATTTTTGGAAAAAGTTTTTGAAGATCTAGTTCTCTTTTGATACATGATAACTTTTCCTAAACAAAATAATTTTTTTCACTTTTTGAGGTGAAGGTTGCAGTGACAAGAAGATTGCAACGGCGATAAGTATTTGTGGTGATGGTGTAGCGGCAAAAAAGGTTGCTATGACAAAGGGTTTGTGGCGGCGATAATAGAGTTATGCAACAAGGAAGAAATTTGGATAGGAGTTTTGGGACTTGAGGTCGACGACAAAAAGAAAGAAAAGAATTGTTTAAGAGTTGTAGAAAATATGTTGATGTTAAGGGGTTTATATAGTAGTAAACTAGGGCAAATTTTAGCAAAATTTTAGCTAAAGTAGATACTTGGGTAGTAAGGCATGGAGGGAAAAATATGTGGCGACAATTGTAGGGTTTCAAGGGGACCTATGGACAAAAAAAATGGGTATTTTCCTCCTCTTTACTATTTTGGGCTTCAAGCCCAAACTACAATTATTTCCTGTACTTGAAAAATTAAACTACACCACAAAATAAACTGATTTGTACTTAGGCCAACTTGACCCTCTTATTAAAAAAATAAAAAACTTAAAATTAAAATAGAAGGAAAAATTCCTTTTAGGCTACTTAGAAAATTCCTTCTCGAAAATTTACATAAAATTAAGTTCCCAGGAAAGGTTGGAAGGGTCACTAATGGTCCAGCTTAAGTTTCAATCTCCTTAGATAGATTAATTTATTGTACTAATTTAAGAAAAAGGATTTCTAGTCATGCCATTTATTCAAATTAATTACAAAAAAATCAAGGGTCTATTAAATTGAACAAATTTTCAATTCGCTAAACTTCACTATATTAATAGTGCTTAAGACGTTGACCATTAACTTTAAATGTACCTCCCTTTTTATTGAGTAGTTCCACCACCCTATACGGATAGTTTTTTTGAATGGTGTAAGGTCCAGTCCATCAGGATTTGAGCTTCTCAGGGAATAACTTGAGCCTCGAATTGAATAACAAGACTCTTTGACCTTCCCTGGGTTTTCTAGGTTGTATACATTTGTCATGCCATCTCTTAGTTTTCTCTTTGTACATCTTGACATTCTCCTACGAAAACAACCTTAATTCTTCCAACTCATCAAGCTGTAACATTATTCTCTCACCAGCTTGCTTTAAATCCAGATTTAATTGTTTCAAGGACTAGTGAGCTTTATTTTCCAACTTAAGTGGCAAATGACATGCTTTTCCAAAGACTAAAGGTGTCTTGAAAGCTTTTCAATAGGCCTATAGAGCATCATCAAGCCTTCGGAACCAATTTCTTCTATTAGGTTGAACCACACTGTCAACGATTCCTTTGATCTTATGGTTTATCCGTTCAACTTGCCCATTTGGCTATGGATGATAGGCAGTTGCTGCTTTGTGTTTCACATTGTACTTGTCAAGTAACCACTTAAGTCACTTATTTACAAAGTGAGATCCTTCATCGCTAATTATAGCTCTAAAAGTCCCAAATCATGTAAATACATGCTTATGTAGGAATTGTATGGCTACCTTAGCATCATTCATTGGGTATGCCTAGGCATCCACTCACTTGGATACATAGTCGACAGCCACTAGAATGTTCCTATTACCATAAGAAGGAAGTGAGCCTAAAAAATCAATACCACATACGTCAAATAATTATACCTTTAATATATTTGTCCATGACATCTCATTCCTTCTTGATATGTTTCCAGTCCTTTGGCATCTATCACAATTTTTCACGTATACGTGTGTATCCTTAAACACTATAGGCTAGAAAAATCTAGCTTGTAAGGTCTTTGCTGCAGTGTGAGAACCACCAAAATATCCCCCACTAGGAGATGAATGGTAGTGGTATAGGATCTCATCAATCTCATTTCTAGTTACTTACTTCCTGATTATATTATCTTCACATTGTTTAAACAAAAATGGCTCTTCCTAGAAATAATACAAACTATCATGAAGGAATTTCTTTCTTTGTTGGTATGTCATTCCAAGAGGCATTATTCCACCTGCTAAATAATTTGCAAAATTGGCAAACCAAGGAGTTTCATGGATTTGATTTACCTCGAAGATATAATTATCTGGAAAATTTTCATTAATTAGAACAAGTGATAAGGTTACCTCGTTTCGTTCTAACCTCGACAGATGGTCAGCTACTTGTTTTCAACTCCCTTTTTGTCTTGAATTTCAAGCTCAAATTCTTAGAGTAAAAGTATTCATCGAATTAACCTTGGTTTAGCATCTTTCTTTGAGAGCAAATATTTGATGGTCGCATGATCAATAAACACTATGACTTTTGTACATATGAGATAAGAACATAAGTTGTCAAAAGCAAAAACTATAGCAAAGAGTTCTTTTTCAGTTATAGTGTAAATAAGTTGGGCTTCAGTCAAAGTTTTACTTGCATAGTAAATAAGATGAAACACTTTATTTCTTCTTTGACCCATCACAACTTCCACAGCAAAATCGTTTGCGTCACACATCAATTCAAAAGGTGAGTTCCAATCAGGTGTAACGATTATAGGGGTTGAGATTAACCGGTTTTTCAATTCCTCAAATTCTTCCAAGCATGCTTTGTTAAACTCAAAAGTTGTGTATTTCTCTAATAGCATACACAAAGGCTTGGAAATATTTAAAAAATATTTGAGAAACCTTCAGTAAAAATGGCATGGCCTAAAAAACTTCTAACTCCTTTCACACTGACTAGTGGTGGCAACTTCTCAATCACGTCCAGCTTTAGTTTATCGACTTCAATCCCATTTTTGATATTTTGTGTCCTAAAACAATTCCCTCCTCATTAACCATAAAATGGCATTTCTCCCAGTTAAGGACAAGATTTGTCTCCTCATATCTCGTACCAGCAAATAAAGATTGTTTTGTGCTGATCTTCCGAGGCTACAACTATTTGCTTATATCCTAAATATCCATCTAAGAAATAGTAATATTCATTACCTGCCAATTGGTCCAACATCTAATCCATAAAAGGTAATGAAAAATGATCCTTTCATGTGACATTGTTCAATTTTCTATAATTTATATAGATTCTCCAACTTGTGACTGTCCTCATTGGGATTAATTGGTTTCGCTCATTCTCAACAATTGTGATTCCACCTTTCTTTGGTACACATTGTACTGGACTTACCCATGAACTATCTGAGATGGGGTAGATAATTCCCGTATCTAACTATTTGATGACTTCATTTTGAACTACCTCTTTGATGATTAGATTAAGTCACATTTGCCCATATATTCTAGCTCACTTGCCTTCCTCTAAGATAATCTTATGCATACAAAAGGATGAGCTTATTCCTCAAATATCAGTTATAGTCCAACTGGTAGTATTTTTAAATTTCTTTAAGACTTCAATCAACTGCTCCTCTTGGTGTTCTATTAGTTCTACTGAAATAATCACAGGCAAAGTAGAACTATTACCCAAATAAACGTATTTCAAACGGGAAGGAAGTATCTTAAGTTCAAGTTTTAGGTGGTTCTTTGGTTAAAGGTAGCTTGTTCTGTAGGAACACACTGCATTCCTTCGTTAATGCTACAATCTCAAACTCATTAAGCCTCTTTTTCTTGGGTAGAATGTCCTTCATGAACTTGATGTAATTGGGCATTTGTTTTAAAGCTTCTACCAATGGCATAGTGATGTGAAGATGCTTTAGAACATCCAAAAACTTTTTGAATTGCACTTCTTCTTTCTGCTTATGTTGCTAGAGTCTTTGAGGATAAGGTGGTAATGGAACTTTGGCTTGGACTGGAAAAATTTTTTGGGGTATTGTATTTGCATCTAATGAAGGTGTTAGCTTATCAGAATTCATTATTTTAGATTTTACCTTTTCAGACTTTTCAGCATCTGGTTTTTTGGTGCAGATATCTCAACTGTTGATTGATTTTCCTTTTCCCTAACAGGTTCTTCTTCAACCTCAACTACTTTAGGTTCCAAAGTCTTGCCATTTCGTAAAATAACTACCTTGCATTGTTCCTTACCCAAATTCCTTGGATTTTTTATGTCATTCGGCAACTTACCCAAATTCTTTAGATTTTCTATGTCACTCAGCAAGGCTCCTTGTAGTCTATTACGAAGCTCCGTAGCTAATTGACCCACTTGGTTCTCCAAAATTTTCAGTATTACTACTTGACTCTAAATTAAGGCATCATTCTTCATCATGTACACCTTCAACAAATTCCCCAAATTGTTGGACAGTTCAACTTATGGTGGTTTTTGAATTTGTTGATTGAACCCATGAGGTTGATATGGTCTATGTTACATGTAAGTGTTGTTTGTTCTACTTCTTTGGTTACTCCAAGAAAAGTTTGGATGCTTTTGCCATGAAGGATTATAGAAGTTGGAATGTGGTCATTGTCCACTTTTATACTGGTGTTAATTTCTTACGTAGTAAACAGACTCAGGATTTGATGGACAACTCTTGAAAGAATGACCGTCCCCACAATATACACAGGAAATAACATCAAAGTTGCTTAATGGCTGAGCTGCAACATGATTTAAACAATTAGTAGTAAACTATTTTAACATTTAAGAGATAAAAGATACTTGAGCTGAGAGTGAAGTGAGGGAATCTACTTCATGCACTTTGGCTATTCATCCTCCTGAAGCTGCTCAATTAGTCGACCACTGGTAGTTGTTACTGGCTATTCTCTCGACGATCTCGTAAGCCTCATTATAAGGCTTCGATAAAAGAGCACCATTTACGGAAGCATCTACCACCAACCTTGTATGTGTATTGAGACCATTATAAAATGTCTCTAATTGGATGCAATGTAGAATCCCGTGGTGCAGGCATTTACGTAGTAGCTCCTTGAATCTTTTCTAAACCTCGTAGAAGGATTCATCATCCATTTGTTGAAAAGTGGTGATCTCATTCCATAACTTAGCATTTTTGTTAGGTGGGAAATACTTTACTAGAAAGCATTCTGCTAATTCTTTCCAAGTAGAAATTGAATGTGGAGGCAACAAATTAAGCCATGCTTGTGCTCGATCTCACGACGAGTATAGAAATAACTTTAATCTCAATGCATCTTCAATTACACCAGCCATCTTAAAGGAATCGCTCACCTCCATGAATAGTCAAAGGTGAAGGTGTGGATCTTTTGTTGGCATTCCACAAAATTAGCTCATTGTTTGAAGCATCTGGAATATCACAGGCTTCAATTCAAACTGCGATGCCTCGATCTTCGATCTCCTAATTCCTAGATTTAACTCATTAAAAAAGGGCACAGTGTCCTGCCTTATAGCTTGATCCCTATCATTAGCAATAAGGATTGAATTATGAACATTAGCGACTCCATTCCCTTAAACATCATTTTGATTTTCAAGGTCCATTTTTGCAGCTTGTCTTTGGGCTAATCTTTCTCGTCTTCTTTACTGAAATGTCCGCTCAATTCAAGGTGTATAAGAAGTAGATTAATGATACGATTTATGCTCATAAACACCTAAAAAATAAATCAAAATAAATAAAGAATAAAGAATTGAATAAATAAAAATAAATAAACCAAATTTCAAGAAATAATTTCACAAATAATGATTAAATTAACAGTCTCCGGCAATGATGCCAAAAACTTATAAGTGAGTAGGTTTGTGCAAGTATTATTGTCTCCACAGGGACTGTGTTTAATTCGATAATTTTAAAATTATTATTCACAAGTTGGTTAAGAAAAACACAATAATTTTGAGTGATAGGTGTCAAATTAAATTAATTAACCACATGTAAGTTAACCTAAATGCAAATGAAATAAAATGCAAGGTGTTGGTTTAGTAATGATTTTCACGAGTTAACAACAATAACATGAATAAGCTAGAATAATTACAACATTTGACCCAATTCATTTTTCATTATGCTTAACAATGTTCGGAAAATATTCTATGGCAACTCGACCATTTATTAACTGGGAATCTCATATAAGTTCAACTGAATCTTATACTTAGAAAAATATACATAAACCAATGTCATAATTTAACTAAGGATTCCTTAGAATTTATGTGAAGTAACAAGGACAAATTAGGTTTGAAATAATTTAATCACATAAACCTAAAGTTATGCTAGGCAATAAGTTCTCTTAGTCTGTTACGAACCTCTAATTTATTCTGATTAGGAAATAAATTAAGCATGCATCTTCCAATTATTGTGTCCATTAGTTATCATCTTATTAGGACTGACTAATTAATTCTAATACATTCAAATATATTTTAATGCATGAAATACATAATGATTTTAATTGGAAGCATGAACAACTAAGGCACAAAACATCATAAGAATGAATCAAATGAAGTTTATCAAATTAATGTAATCATTCTAGCTAAAACAAAATTAAGTCATCGTTGTCAATGGAAAAACATCAAAACAATTTGCAAACATTTTGAATAAAATAAGATTAAGGAAGAAAAAACTCTTGATGATTTTGGTATTTCTCTGAAGACCAATCGTGGTGGCTTCCTCCAATTCTTTTGATTGTAAAATGCTTCTCAAGGTGGCCAGCCAAGAGTGGTTTTCCTCAAGGGAAAATGCTAGCTAAAGGAGATGGAGGAATGGGAAGGCTTATGCGTGGAAGGGAGAAAGATGAGAAATGTTGTGAATTGAGGGATGAGTGAATGATGATGGATGATTGAATGAGAAGTTATGGGTGGTATCTATAGTAGAGGGATGTCATAAGAGTTTGCTAAAAACAGCTTGAAGGATCCCTTGCTTTTCTCCTTTGCTTGGTCGACCATAAAATGTGGAAATCGAGATGATGGTTTACTCGATTCATGCATGAATCATGCAAGGGGTTGGACAGTTTCTTGGGTATTAGTTGGGGGCTAATTTTTGATCCTTTCACAAGTGCGAAGGCCTCCAAATTAATTATCCCAAAAGCTAATTTGGGCTGCTCTTGATGGCTTGTCGAATTTGGGCCATTCGCCCCACCATTATTAGATGATTTTGACAACCTAATTGAGAGTAGACTTCAGTCTTTTCAACAAACTCTCTTTCAAATTGGGTTGAATTGGATTTATGAATCAAATTTAATGAGTTTGCCCTTCACATGGAGTGAAAATTAACTTGTGTCCATGTGATATAATTGGCTCCCATATTTGTTAATTCAATGGTTCATCTACTACAATTTAAGTACAGATATTAGCATGTAGTATAAGATATTTAAATTATACAAAATTAATATATAAATTCATAAAATTGCATACTTCACTAAAATTATGCCTATTGCCTCAATATGACAAAAATTAAATATCCAAATACTCGGGATTAATATAAATTCTAAGCAAAAATATGATTTAAACAACTATAAAAAATCTATAATAATTTAGAATTTATAGCATGTCGACAAGCACCCTACTCTAGGGTTAACACATGGTTTCTAGATGTGAGTTCGCCTACATTGTAATGCAAACCCACATCGTACAGTCTCATAAAAGGGTATGAGCACCTTACATGCGAATTCAAAAATACAAACCGCATAAAATATAGGTCAGGATCCAATCGAGTAATCTTGTAATGGATCAATAATATTGAGTATCATAATAATGACATAAAGTGGAATTAACCCAATATACCACAAAATATGAAAGAGATGACCATAATTGTCATTAATATTCTACAAATCAGTAATTATCATCATTTAATATCAAATGTAATTATTAATGATATATAATCTGAAATAGCCGTCAACATCTTTTAATAAATAGTAAAACTTGGAGATTTGGGCATATATACATTTTTCAGAAATCGATAAAAGTGCATGGGAAGAAAAGGGGAAGCCCATGCCCCTTGTGTTACCATACAACACCAAAATATTATTGGGATGATGTGTTTTACTTCAGTAGACACTCACAATATTACAAAAATATTTAGAGTTCATGGATTCGGATGAATTTAGATGTAAAAATAAAAGTTTTGAGATTAAATAGACTCTTTGATGTATCCTTAAAGATTAATAACATAATACATTCTCGTATCATTTGTGAAATAAAAATAATAAAAATTTTGTAAAAATATTTAAATATAAATCTCATATTTGAGATTCAAATTTTAATATAAATATTAAAGTTTAAATTTAATCTATGGACCTAAAACTTGATATACAATATTATTTTATTTTATTTATACACAAATAATACATAAAATATTATTTTTATAACTAATAAATATTAATGTACTGATAATGTAAATTACATTTTTTTAATTTTAAATTTAAATTTTAAAAATATTATTATTAAAAAAATAATTATAAACTTTTAAATGTTCGTAAAAGCTTAAAATAAATATGAAAGATTAAAAATATATATATTGTTTGAAGTAAACCTTACGTCGCTAACATCACAACCCAAAATACACACTTATACAGAACATCTCATCAAACATTCTCTTTCTCTTCTCTATAAAACACTCCAACAAATTAAGTTCAGTCATAATTTATTTTTATTTCTCTAAAGTTAATTATTATTTAAAAAAATTTCTGTTGCTTCAAATGGAAAAGCACCAAATCTCCATAGCTTCATCGTCAACTTCAGCGTCGCTGCCGCCAACAACGTTCGTTGAGGCTAATGCAAACACCTTCAAAGACTTGGTCCAGAAACTCACAGGATTCACCAGCGATACAGAGAAACTCCCAGTCACAAGTCTTCCCGGAAGGGTTTCCTCAAAACCTTGCAGTGATCACCACCCAACAGCACCACGCCGTCCACCGTTCAAGCTCCAAGAGCGTAGACAACAACATGCCATAAGAAAACTCGAGATCAAGCTCGGCCTCACCACGCTACGTAACTCGCCTGGTGGAAGTCACTGCGTCTGCGTCTGCCAAGCTCGTGGGCTCGACTCGTCAGTTCCCAGTCCGGTGACTCCACTAGGGTCTGAACCACTCTTTTACTCGAGTTCCGGCACCGTATCACCGTCGTCTCCGGCAGTTTCAGAAGAGGAAAAGGCGATTGCAGAGAAGGGTTTTTACTTGCACCCATCAACATTAAATACACATAGAGGAAACCGATCACCGGAGCTGTTAACTCTTTTTCCACTTAGTTCACCTAGTCAGGATGAGAAACGAGATTAGGGCTCTGTGTTAAATCCCTTTTTTTTGTTCGTTTTCTTTTTTTGGGCTTTTGATCATTCGTGGGTGAAAAAGTGTTATTGTTGTATCTTTTGTTTAATTATGGAAGCATGGTTTCTTGAAAATGCTTATCTTTATTTTTCCTTGTTTTCTTTTTTACTAATATAATTTTTGTTTATGTTGCCCAATTGGGATTATTATGGATAGAAATATAAGGCAGTATCCTTTGAGATAAGTTTTCAAAATATAATTTACCTAAAGTTTTGACAAATTTTTTAATGGGTTGATATTGTCTTTCCAGTTAAGTTAGGATTCTATCTCTATCTCATGTTCTCTTATAGGTGACCATATGTTAACCCGACAAGACTAAAGGCTTTCACTTTACTAAATTTGTCTCCTTAAATACTTGAATTCTCATTTTAATTGAAGACAAAATTTCAATTTTATCCAATAATAATATCAACCTATTGAAAAATTTATTCACTTTGAATTATCATATTTCAACACTTTCTTTTTGGAATGAGTGAACCTCTTATTAATAAATAATGAGTGAACCTCTTATTAATAAATCCAAATTTATTGTATTCTAATCCCACTTAATTTTACCGGAGTAGATTGAGTTTTTGAAAATTGAATTGGCCATTTTCTTGTTAAAATATTTTATAATTATTTATATAATTTTTAATTAAATAATATTAATTTTTATAATATATTTTATTTATTTAATATCATAAAAATTAATATAATATAATATAAATATTATGCAATATTTCGAGATAACATTAAAGTCAAGGATTTATGAGATTTTATTTTACTTAAAAAAATCAGTAAAATTAGGTGTATATATATATTGGCTTAAAAAATTAAAATTTTAGGCTATTTTATTTGAAAATTAGGGAAATAAACTGATTTTGAGACTGGTGACAAAAACATGAAAACTCAAGAATTTCGGGATAAAATTTTTGGAAATCTATTTATTTAAAAATAAAAGTGCTTCCACCAAGGTGCATTTTTGTCATGTGTATCAAAATTGAGCTACTTTTTAAAATTAAAAAAAAAACCTAAATTCTTAATTATTTTAAAAAATAAACATTTTCCTTAATAAAGCAAAAAAAAATCAAATTCATACATTAAAATTTTAAAATAAATTGGATTCAAAATGAAACCCATGCAGATTACCAAACACCACCCTTAATACTCTAACGACACGTTTAGTTCACTGGAATGGAATAGTGCTGTAATGGAATAGTCATTCGGTGAGAATGGAATAGAACTGTAACAGAATTGAATAGGCATAATAGTGGTTTGGTTGGATGGAATGGAATGAATACGGTAATGGTACTCATGAGGGATAGATATGTAATAGAAAAAAAATACTCAAATGACAAATATGCCCTTTAATCAATTAAATTAAATTTTTATTTTTTAAAAAATATTAAATAATTTCTTTTTCTCGTCAGTTACTTCTTTGCACTCTCTTCTCTAAACCCATTTTCCTTCTCTTCAAAAAAATGTCAACATTAACATCTTTGCAACTTCGTTGGCTGCTTCACCATTGTGTCTTTTCACCTTCTCCTTTTCAACCCCACGCTTTGCTTTCTTCGAAACCTCAATTTACACCCACACATTTCTCCAAATTGCCATTTGCGATCTTTAAACCCTTCTCCACCTAGAACCATAATCCTCAAACCCTAAACCCAGCTTCTTTATCTCTTTTGGCTGAACTCTTCAATGACCCTTCTTTAGACCGTCTCGTTATGAGCCCTAGACTCCAACTTCACTTTTCTCACATCAAACCAACCCCTTTGTTAATCCCCTAGACCCTCAATCTCTCCTTTGAGGTTGGCTGAACCATTTTAGGGTATAACTATTGGGTTTCAATTTCAATTTCTTCTTGATTTTTTTGCCATGGTTATAATCCATTGATTGAAATTATGGTTAATACAATGTTTTGGGTTTAAGGGTAATTTTGGAAAAAAATTAGTGACTATTTCATAAGAGGTCAGAATGAGACCATAATACTACCTCGACGTTTGGCTCATTCAATCAAAACAAACAATGAATAAGACTGTTACACTAAATAAGGAATGAATGAAAAGTAATCATGTCAACCAAAATGCTATAATAGTGATGAGCATATATTATTTTATAATATATATTTGCTCACAAGAGTGTTATATTCAGACATATATTACATATAACAATATTTTGATTTAATGTACTAAACACATAAAACACATAATAAATTAGCCAAGGTAGACATTGGTAAAAGTAAGGTGTTAGGATTTTAAACGTGTAGATGGAGTGAATATACAAGTTTTCAATTCAGATTTTATTATTATTTTAAAACTTACAATGTATGGATCATTTCTTTTTCAGTCTATTTATTTATGCATTTTAATAGTTTGATTTTAATTGTATTTATTTATATATCAATTATATTTGTGCATCGTATTAATGGATTTTAATTTGATTGATGAATCTACTTATAATTGAAAATTATTTTTTGAAAGGTGAAACTTTAAAAATTGAGTAAAAGTCAATTAATTTTTTAACAAAACCTCATTATTTTAAAGGTAAATAACATAAATAGTAATCCAATTATAAAAAAAATATTTTAAGCATTCAAAATAAAAAAATTACAATTTAAGCATTCATGTTACATAGTCTAGTTATTTTGATCACTCCCATTAAAATTACAAACGACAAGTTGATGTGGTAATTAAAAAATAGGTATAATAACAAATTTAGCCCGCCAATATTTACATATTATATCAATTTAGTCATAATTTTAAAAAATTAACCCTCATAATTTACAAATATTCTCAATTTGATCCTAATTCTAAAAAAATTCAAAGAAATATATAAAAATACATAAATATTTTCAAAAAATACAAACGTCAAGATGATGTGGCAGTTAAAAATATATGTATAATAATAAATTTAGCCCTCAATTTTTAAATATCATATCGATTTAGTCATAATTTTAAAAAATTAACCCTCATAATTTACAAATGTTCTCAATTTAATCCTAATTTTAAAAAGTTCAAAGAAATATATAAAAAAACATACATATTTTTTAAAATTTTATTTAATAATAAGTTTAAAAATATATAAAGATAGAAAATATTATTGTTCACAATAAATAATGATATATAAAATTTAAAAATATATAAAAATAAATAAATATTTTAAAAAATATATAATAATAAAATTTTTATTAATATTAATATTAAATCAATAAAATTATATAACTATTAAATAAAATAAACCCCCACCTCATCTTTCCCACTCCCCATCCCACACCGGACCTCCTCTACCATCCCCTCCCTCTCCCCCACTGTCCCCTTCCCTCCTTCATCCCTCGACCTCCCTCGTTTTACACCTACTCTCAAAACTATTACTAGTTTTTTGCCCACTAATCTCAAAGCCTAAGTACCATTTGTCATTCATGTGAGGTTCATCCTTAATATTACTACTAGCCCACATTTCATTACTTCTAACAGTTACCCAATTATCATCCCAATCCCAATTAGGCATTTTCTTCAATCAATAGTTGAATCTTTTTCATCAAACACTTGGTAGGCAAGCATGGTTTCTTAGAAGGAATCTAAATTGATACCAATCTCCTCCCTTGAATCTCATAATTTTTGATTCAATACTCTGGTGGGTCTCTCCAATCGAGATCCATCTGTTCCATTTACTGCAAATTTTGATTCATTTACAAAATAATGAGCTTGAAGTTGAGTTACTGACCATCTTTCAAAAGGTTCTTAATCAGGTTGGGTGACGATGGGGAAAGGGAGAGGGATAGGGTTTGAGGGGAGGGAGGGGACAGTGGAGGAGAGGGTGAATGTAACAGTCTGATTTTGGGCCTTGTTGGAATAGTGGTCTCGAGACCACAAATTCAAGGTCAGAGAAATATTTTTTTTATTATTTTGGTGTTATAGCATGATTTTATGAATGCATGAAAATTTTGGTGAATTAATTTTAGCGATTGGAAGCTCAATTACAAAAAAGGACTAAATCGCATAAAGTGCGAAAGTTTTGTTCTACTAACTAAAGGTGTCAAATAGCTATGGAGCATTAAAGTAGAGGTCCTTATTGAGTAAATAGACTAATAAAATGTTAGTGGTTGGACATGGAGCCTTAATTCAAGGGATGGTTAAAGGGTAGGTGACTTAATTGATAAATAAATAATAAACCTAAAGGCTAGCTATCATCTTTTTCTCTTCTTCTCTTCTCCACTGAAATTTTCAGCAAGAAAGGGGTTTTGAAAGCTTGAAAATTTCAGCCCTTAAGTTCTCTCATAAGTAAGTGATCTTGATGACTTTTCTTAATAATTTGTGTACTTTTGGGACCCTTATGGTATAAGCTATCGAATGAGGGGACTATTTTGCAAATTGGTTGAGAGTATAGGGTTTTTCCATGAAATAATTTATGTGTTTAGCTAAAATTTTATGGAAGAAAAGGAATCTTGGTTGTTAAATAAACAACTTTTGTGAAAGGGGTTTCATGAAAACACCTAAATGGGCTGTTTTGTAAAGCTTGTAAAATAGGTGATAATTGTATGAAATGTTTGAAATTGTGAGTTGATATAGGTATAAAAAGAGTTCAGCTAGGCTTGGTTAAAGAGGAAACTCGATAAAAATTGATTTACGAGCTTAAAGGTAAAATCATAATTTTTATAAAGTATAAGGGCAAAATGGTCATTTTGTCGAATTGTGAATTGTAGAATATATTTATTAATCTGATGATTAAATGAGTGAAAATTTATTATTTTAGATCAAGAAATACGCAATCCGGACCTAGACCGGGGAAAAGCCAAGAAAGCGGATTAAATACAATTAGTCGCCTACATTTTATGTACCAAGGTAAGTTATACGTAAATAATGAAATTTATTTGTATTTATGTATTGTATAATTAATATGACATAAATTGTGGGCTATTGATGTGAATGTGCATGATGAGAATTGATGTAGTAGAGACTCCCGGTTGAACCTTAGGAATAATTTGGATAACCATGCCATAACATTTGGCTGATGTGTGTGTTAGTGTAAGACCTGTCTGGGACACGGCATCGATATAGATAAGTGAGAGCCAGTGTAAGACCTATCTGGGACATGGTATTGGCCTCAAGATATGCAAGCTAGTGTAAAACCTGTCTGGGACATGGCATCGGCTTGAGGTATGTTAGTGTAAGACCTGTCTAGGACATGGCATCGACACAAATAAGTGAGAGCTAGTGTAAGACCTGTCTGGGACATGGCATTAACTTAGATGTGAGAGCCAATGTAAGACCATGTTTGGAACATGGCGTCGGAATTGTACCCTATGTTTGAGACTGGGTGATTATCTTGTAGTATTCCAAATGGTTCAACAGGAAATTTACGATTTATGTCAAAATGATAGCACTTATGACCATGTTGTGAGTGGTACAGGTACTTAAATGAAATTAATGATATATGAACTCCATTCTTATTGTATGAATAGCGAGGAATGAACATGAGTAAGAATTGTTATGAGCATTTACTCTTTGTGCGAGTTATGATATATTGGGAGTACGATCACATGTGGTAACATGGTTGTTATTGTGATATTTACATGCAACTTACTAAGCTTTATGCTTACCCTTTTCCTTTCCATTTTCTTGTAGTGCCGCCAAATCAGCCCGTGAATCAAAGAACGTCGGAGGCATCACTCACACTATCACTCTAAGCTTTTTTTATAGTTAGTTTTATTAACTTAAGTATGGCATGTATAGGGATTGAGTCTTTTTGTTATGTGTCATATTGTTAAGTTAGCCAATTGTGTTGGCATGGGACAAAAACCTTCTTTTTGTATAAGGCCATGGTTAATGGTTAATATTCATTATTGATATTTGCAAATGATGATGCTTCCCTAGATGAAAAAATGTGTGAATGATCGAGTGCATGTTCGGTTGTTAGAGTGTTATAAGGTTTGCATTTGAATGACATGTTGTGGTTGATTTAGTCTTATATTGTTGTGTGGATTGGAGATATTTGTTGTTGTGTAGGCTGGTGCAAGTAAGGGTGGAAAAAAGGCTTGGTATATAGCCTTGTTTTGTCTACACAGGTAGACAAATGGGCATGTGTCTAGGCCGTGTACGACACACGGTCAGCCCCATAGGCATGTTGTCTGGCCGTGTGTCCCCTGCACCTTAAAATTTCAAGTTAGTATGCGTGGTAGTAAACACACGGGTAGAGACACGGTCGTGTGTCTCAGTCGTGCGAAGGACACAGCCTTTGGGCATGGGCGTGTGCCCAGCCTGTGCGAAGTCTGCACCTTAAATATGGAATTTAAATTCACCACATGGCCTAGCACACGGGCATGTACCTTGGCCGTGTGCCCCTAAATGGTTACTGATGTCAGAAATAGAATGTCAAGGTTTTTCGACACGGGCGTGTCATGGCCGTGTGAGGGACATTGGCCATGGACACGGGCATATGCCAGGCCGTGTGAAAACCCTTGTAGGTTCAAATTAGGAATTAATTCCATACGAGTTAGGGACATGGACGTGTCCCGATATATTTAGGCCGTGTGAATTGCATGGGCCTTCAACTCGGCCATATCAAGAAGGCCACACAAGCGTGTCACCCCTTCCACACGGGCGTGTACTCCTGTTTCAAGAGTCATTTTCTAGAGTTTTTTAAAGGACCCAGTTTGGTTCCAAATCGTCCTTAAACCTTGTTTTGGGCCTCATAGGCCCGTAATAAGGAATACTAGACAAGGTTTGAAAAGTTTTAAGTTTGATCAAGTTTTTAAGATTTGTAAATGTTGGAATGTATGTGTTTAAGTTTAGTAATGCCTCGTACTCAGTCCCGGCCTCAGACTCGAGTAAGGGGTGTTACATTTAGTGGTATCAGAGCTATGATTTAGTTGATTCTAGGACTAACCTAGCATGAGTACGAGTTTAGCTATACATGCTATAGTTGTATATCGATAGTGTGATGACTCTTGACGAATATAAATAATGTGTTTATATAATAAATGGATCCTGACAGAGCTATGGTGGATGATATGGAAAGTAATGCACTGGCTCCTGCTAAAGGGACTGCGCCAGTTGAAAGTGAGCTTGTAACAATGAGTCAGGGCGAAGGGGCTAGAGAAGCCTACCTCTGTATGATGGATGCTTGGTTCTTGAAGTTCGTTCGTGCCTGCCCCTATAGCTCCTCATAGAGTAGAAATGGTTAGTAGAGAGAAACCTCCAGTGGACAGAATCCGAAAGCATAGGGCTGAGGTATTTCGGGCTAGTGTTTATGATAAACACGAGAGAGCAGAGTTCTGGTTAGAAAATACCATCAGAGAATTTGATGAGCTATCGTGCACGCCAGAGGAGTGCATGAATTGTGTTGTGTCACTCTTTCGAGACTCAGCCTGCCAATGGTGGAATACTCTTAGGTCAGTGGTACCGAGAGAGAGAGAGTAACTTAGGAATTCTTCCTGGAAGAGTTTCGTAAAAAGTATATTAGCCAAAGGTTTATTAATCAAAAGAGTAAAAAATTCCTTGAACTGATGCAAGGCCGTATGATAGTGATGGAGTACGAACGCGAGTTTGTAAGGCTCAGCAAATATGCGCGGGAGTGCATATCCACAGAGGCCACCATGTGCAATAGGTTTGAAAATGGTCTGAACGAAGACATCTGTCTATTAGTTAGCATCTTAGAGTTGAGGGAGTTTGTGGTACTTGTTGAGAGAGCTTGCAAGGCCGAAGAATTGGCCAAAGAGAAGAGAAGAGATGACATTGAGTCTCTGACTCAAAAAAAAGATAGATGGGGAAACCACACCAGACCTCATCCAAGAGATCGAGAGAGTTTCCTGCTCGATCAAATGCATCAGTAGGATTCTCGAGCAGAAACAAGAACAAGCAGCATGCAGTGTCTAAAACTCAAACCACTTTTATCGCAAGTGTTGATAGTGCTCGACCAAACAGACCAGAATGTGCATAACGCGGTAGACGTCATTTTGGTGAGTACCGAGGTAATGAAAGACACTGTTTCAAATGTGGGTCGCTGGACCATTTTATTTGTAGTTGTCCCAAAATGGTCGAGAAAGATAAGGATCAAGGTATGAGATCGGGTAACGCTCCTTCGAGGGGTAGACCACATAAGAACCCAAGAAGTGGGGCTAGCAGTAGAGGTGCACCAAGAAATAGTGTTGTGAGGTCCGAGGGCAAAGCGCTTGCAAGGACTTACCATATTTGTGCCTGTGAAGAGGCTACGTCTCCTGATGTAATTACAGGTACCTTTTCTATCTATGATACACCCGTTGTTGCTTTGATTGATCTGGGGTCTACCCATTCCTATGTTTGTATGAAATTGATACCCAGTATGAACATGCTAATCGAGTCCACTAAAATTGTGGTAAAAGTGTCTAACCCGTTAGGCAAACATATGTTAGTAGACCAAGTATGCAGAAACTATCCCTTGACAATTAGAGGTCATTGTTTTCTGGCTAACCTTATGTTATTGCCGTTTGATGAATTCGATGTAATCCTCGGTATGGACTGGTTGACTTCTCATGGAGTCGTAGTGGATTGTGGATAAAAAGTTATCGAGTTGAAATGTGAAAGCGGAGATGTTCTTCGGGTTGATCAGGTGAAGCATATAGCTTGCCTGTAGTAATATCGTCTTTGACTGCGGAAAGATATTTGAGAAAAGGGTGTGAAGCTTATCTCACTTTTGTGTTGAATACTCAGGCATCTGAAGTGAAGATCGAGTCAGTACCAATGGTATGTGAGTAATCATATGTGTTTCTAGAAGAATTGCCCGAATTTCCCCCAACTAGAGAAGTTGAGTTTGATATCGAGTTAGTCCCTGATGCGGCACCTATCTCAATTGCTCCGTATAGGATAGCTCCAATGGAGTTGAAAGTGTAGCTACAAGAGTTGACGGATAAAGGTTTTGCGAGATCGAGCTATTCTCTGTAGGGTGCTCCAGTACTTTTTGTGAAAAAGAAATATGGGTCGATGAGGTTATGTATAGACTTCAGACAGCTCAACAAGGTGACGATGAAGAACAAGTATCCCTTGCCAAGGATCGATGATTTCTTTGATCAATTAAAGGAAGCCATGATGTTTTCTAAGATAGACTTGAGATTCGGTTATTACCAGCTAAGAGTTAAGGAGCAAGATGTGCCGAAAACAACATTTCAGACGAGATATGGGCATTTTGAGTTCGTCGTCATGTCCTTAGGCTTAACAAATGCTCTCACCGTGTTTATGGACTTAATGAATTGTATTTCCCGACCGTATTTAGATAAGTTCGTCGTGGTCTTTATCTATGATATATTAATTTATTCTTGTGATGAAGGAGAGCACGCAGAGCATTTGAGAACTGTTTTGCAGACCTTAAGAGTTAAACAGTTGTATGCCAAGTTCAATAAAAGTGAGTTTTGGCTCTGACAGGTCAGATTCGTAGGACACATCGTATCAGATGATGGGATTAGAGTTGATCCGAGTAAGATCTCGGCTATTGTTGAGTGGAAACTGCCAAGGAATGTATCGGAGATTAGAAGCTTCCTAGGCTTAGCGGAGTACTACCGACGATTCGTTAAAGGATTCTATATGATAGCTACTCCAATGACGAGGTTGTTACAAAGAGAGGTCAAGTTCGAATGGAAAGATAAGTCCCAACAAATTTTTGAGACATTAAAGGCTTTATTGACAGAAGCCCCAGTTTTAGTGCAACCGGAACTGAGAAAGGAATTTGTGATATATAGCAACACCTCCTTGAATAAATTGGGGTGCGTGCTCATGCAAGAAGGTAAGGTTGTAGCCTATGCCTCGAGACAGTTGAAGCCACACAAGAAAAACTACCCGATGCACGATTTAGAGTTGGTCACCATCGTGTTCGCATTGAAAAAATGGAAACACCATTTGTATGGTGAAAAAATGTCGAATGTTCACCTACCATAAAAGTCTCAATTATTTGATAACTCAAAAGAAGTTAAACTTACGGCAATGGTAATGGATAGATTTGATAAAAAGACTATAAGTTGATAATCGACTACCACCCAGGAAAGGCGAATGTAATCGCTGACACTCTGAGTAGAAAGTCATTATTCACCTTGAGGGCCATGAATGCTTAGTTTTCTGTGGCTGATGATGGTTCAGTTTTTGAGGAATTAAGAGCAGACCAACGTTCCTAAAGATATTTGTGAAGCTCAGAAGGGTGATAAGGATTTATAAGCTAAAATGACTCAAGGTAAGACGAACAATGAATTGGACTTTCGGATTGATACCAATGGCTATTTGATTTTTTGAGATAGGGTATGTGTACCTAAAAAAGATGAGCTTATTCTAAGGATTTTGCATGAGGCACATGGTGGTTGCTTATCTATCCATCTGGGTAGTGTTAAAATGTATAATGACCTAAAAAAATGTATTGGTGGTCGAGAATGAAAGGAGACATTTCAGAGTTCGTCTCTAAGTATCAAGTTTGTCAGCAAGTGAAGGCTGAACACCAAGTACCTTCGGGTTTGCTTCAACCTGTAATGGATCCCGAGTGGAAATAGGACTGGGTAACCATGGATTTTGTGTCGGGGTTACCTTTGATGCCAAAGAAAAAGGATGTCGTTTGGGTTGTTGTTGATAGGCTCACAAACTTGGCACATTTTATCCCAGTACGTACCAACTACTCCTTGATAAACTAGCCGAGTTGTATGTTTCTAAAATTGTGAGACTTCACAGAGTGCCCTTGTCGATTATCTCAAATAGAGATTTGAGATTTACCTCGCAGTTCTGAAAGAAGTTACAAGAGGCATTAGGGACGAAATTAAATTTTAGCACGGCTTTCCATCTGCAAATAGACGACCAGTTAGAGAGAGTAATTCAGATTCTTGAGGACATGTTGCGGTGTTGTGTTCTTGAATTCCAAGGTAGTTGGGAAATGTATTTACCGCTGGTAGAGTTTGCCTACAACAATAGTTATCAATCAAGTTTGAAAACGGCGCCTTATGAGGCTTTGTATGGACGTAAGTGTCGAATGCCCTTATATTGGACCGAACTTAAAGAGCTTCAAGTTCATGGGGTCGACTTAGTCAGAGAAACTGAAAAAAAAGTAAAGGTGATTAGAGATTGCTTGAAAGTAGCTTCGGATAGACAAAAATCCTATGCTGATTTAAAACGAAAAGAAATTGAATTTCAATTCGATGATAAGGTATTTCTAAAAGTGTCCCCGTGGAAGAAAGTTCTCCGATTCGGTAAGAAAAAAATTAATTCCACGGTTTATTGGACCTTATGAGACAACGGAGAAAATTGGACCGGTAGCATATCGACTTGCCTTGCCATCCGAGTTAGAAAAGATCCATAATGTTTTCTATGTGTCAATGTTGCGCTGTTATCGTTCAGATCCTTCGCACGTTCTTTCTTTAGAAGAGGTTGAGATTCGTTCAGATATGACTTATGGTAAAAAGTCGGTTAAGATTTTGGCTCGGGAGGTTAAGCAATTAAAGAATAAGAGTGTAGCACTCGTGAAAGTTTTATGGCATAGACATGGAGTCGAAGAAGCCACATAGGAGCCCGAGGAGACTATGAGAGACCAATACCCAAATATTTTTGCCGATAAAATTTTTGGGGACGAAAATCCCTAAGGGGGAGAATTGTAACAGCTCAATTTTGGGCCTAGTCAGAATACTGGTTTCAGGACCACAAATCTGGAGTCGGAGAAATCTTTTTTTTTTCTGTTATAGCATGATTATATGAATGCATGAAAATTTTGATGAATTAATTTTAACGATTGGGAGCTCAATTACGAAAAATGACAAAATTGCATAAAGTGCGAAAGTTTTGTTCTACTAACTAAAGGTGTCAAATAGCTATGGAGCATTAAAGTAGAGGTCCTTATTGAGTAAATAGACTAATAAAATGTTAGTGGCTGGACATGGAGCCTTAATTCATGGGATGGTCAAAGGGTAGGTGACTTAATTGATAAACAAATAATAAACCTAAAGGCTAGCTATCATCTTTTTCTCTTATTCTCTTCTCCACCAAAATTTTCAGCAAGAAAGGGGTTTTGAAAGCTTGAAAATTTCAGCCATTAAGTTCTCTCATAAGTAAGTGATCTTATGACTTTTCTTGATAATTTTTGTACTTTTGGGAGCCTTGTAGCATAAGCTATCTAATGAGGGGACTATTTTGCAAAATGGTTGAGAGTCCAGGGTTTTTCCATGAAAAAATTTATGTGGTTAGCTAAGATTTTATGGAAGAAAATGAATCGTGGTTGTTAAATAAACAACTTTTGTGAAAGGGGTTTCATGAAAACACCTAAATGGGTTGTTTTGTAAAGCTTGTAAAATTGGTGGTAATTGTATGAAATGTTTGAAATTTTGAGTTGCTATAGGTATAAAAAGAGTTCATTTAGGCTTGGTTAATGAGGAAACTCGATAAAAATTGATTTACGAGCCTAAGGGAAAAATCGTAATTTTTGTAAAGTATAAGGGAAAAACGGTCATTTTTCGGATTGTGAATTGTAGAATATTTTTATTAATCTGATGATGAAATGAGTGAAATTTTATTATTTTAGATCAAGAAATACGCAATCCGGACATAGACTGGGGAAAAGTCAAGCAAGCTGATTAAATACAATTAGTCGCCTACATTTTGTGTACCGAGGTAAGTTGTACGTAAATAATTTAATTTATTTGTATTTATGTATTGTATAATTAATATGGCATAAATTGTGGGCTATTGCTGTGAATGTGCATGATGAGAATTGATGTAGTAGAGACTCTCGGTTGAACCTCAGGAATAATTTCGATATCAATGCCATGACATTTGGGTGATGTGTGTGTTAGTGTAAGACCTGTCTGGGACATGGCATCGGCCTCATGATATGCAAACTAGTGTAAGACCTGTCTGGGGCATGGCATCAGCCTCATGATATGCAAGCTAGTGTAAGACTTGTCTAGGGCATGGCATCGGCTTGAGGTGTGTTAGTGTAAGACCTGTCTAGGATATGGCATCGACACAAATAAGTGAGAGCCAGTGTAAGACTTGTCTAGGACATGGAATCACCTCGATGTATGTAAGTCAGTGTAAGACCTGTCGGGGACATGGCAACGACTTAAATGTGTGAGCCAATGTAAGACCATGTTTGGAACATGGCGTCGGTATCGTACCCTATGTTTGAGACTTGATGATTATCCTATAGTATTCCAAATGGTTCAATGGGAAATTTACGGTTTATGTCAAAATGATAGCACTTATGACCATGTTGTGAGTGGTACAGGTACTTACATGAAATTGATGATATGTCAACTTTGTTCTTGTTGTATGAATAGCGAGGAATGAACATGAGTAAGAATTGTTATGAGTATTTTCTGTTTGTGCGAGTTATGATATATTGGGAGTATGATAACAAGTGGTAACATGGTTGTTATTTCGATATTTACATGCAACTTACTAAGCTTTGTGCTTACCCTTTTCCTTTCCATTTTCTTGTAGTGCCGCCAAATCAACCCGTGAATCAAAGAACGTCGGAGGCATCACTCACACTATCACTCTAAGCTTTTTTTATAGTTAGTTTTATTAACTTAAGTATGGCATGTATAGGGATTGAGTCTTTTTGTTATGTGTCATATTGTTAAGTTAGCCAATTGTGTTGGCATGGGACAAAAACCTTCTTTTTGTATAAGGCCATGGTTAATGGTTAATATTCATTATTGATATTTGCAAATGATGATGCTTCCCTGGATGAACAAATGTGTGAATGATCGAGTGCATGTTCGGTTGTTAGAGTGTTATAAGGTTTGCATTTGAATGACATGTTGTGGTTGATTTAGTCTTATATTGTTGTGTGGATTGGAGATATCTGTTGTTGTGTAGGCTGGTGCAAGTAAGGGTGGAAAAAAGGCTTGGTATATAGCCTTGTTTTGTCCACACAGGTAGACACATGGGCATGTGTCTAGGCCGTGTGCGACACACGGGCAGCCCCACAAGCATTTGTCTGGCCGTGTGTCCCCTGCACCTTAAAATTTCAAGTTAGTATGCATGGTAGTAAACACACGGGCAAAGACACAACTATGTGTCTCAACCGTGTGGAGGACACAGCCTTTGGGCATGGGCGTGTGCCCAGCCAGTATGAAGTCTGTACCTTAAATGTGGAATTTAAATTCACCACACGGCCTACCACACGAGCATGTGCCTTGGCCGTGCGCGTGTGCCTAGGCCGTGTGCCCCTAAATGGTTGCTGACATCAGAAACAAAATGTCAAGGTTTTTGGAAATGGACGTGTCATGGTCGTGTGAGGGACACAGGCCATGGACACGGGTATGTGCCAGGCCGTGTGAAAACCCCTGTAGGTTTGAATTAGGATTTAATTCTACACGGTTTAAGGACACAGACGTGTCTCGATGTGTTTAGGCCGTGTGAACAGCATGAGCCTTCAACGCGGCCATGTCAAGAAGGCCACACGGGTGTGTCGCCCCTTCCATACGAGAGTGTACCCCTTGTTCAAGAGTCATTTTCTAGAGTTCTTTAAAGGACCCGGTTTGGTTTTGAATCGTCCTTAAAGTTTGTTTTAGGCCTCGTAGGCTCGTAATAAGGAATACTAGACATGGTTTGAAAATTTTTAAGTTTGATCAAGTTTCTAAGATTTGTAAATGTTGGAATGCATGTGTTTAAGTTTAGCAATGCCTCGTACTCAGTCCCGGCCTCAGACTCGAGTAAGAGGTGTTATAGTGAAGGGGGAGCGAAAGGACGGTGGTGGGGGAAGAAGAGAGGGGATTTTTTTATTAAATCTTAATATAACTATATTTATTTAATATTAATAGTAATATTAATATAAAATTTAAATTTATTATTATTATTATTATTTTGGAAATATTTATGTATTTTTTATATATTTCCTTTTAGTTTTTAGAGTTAGGATAAAATTGAGAATATTTGTGAATTTTGAGGGTTAATTTTTAAAATTATGACTAAATTGATATAATATATAAAAGTTGACTACTAAATTTTTTATTATACCTATTTTTTAACTATCATGTTAGCTTGTCGTTTGTGATTTTAACGAGAGTGACCAAAATGACCAAACTATCTAACGTGAGTGGTTAAAATGCAAACTTTTTATCTTAAGTGCCTAAAATGAATTTCTTTTTTATAGTTGGTTGACTATCCTTGTAGTTTACCCTTATTTTAAATCACTTTGTTACACTTCTACTAGTTATTAGGTGGCATTTGGTACATTCTTATTGTAAGCTTTCAATAAAATGTGATTTTTTGGAATGTAATTGTTAAGAATGTGAGTACGAAGATCAATTAATTCTAGCATTTGGTATATTTGGAAAGTACTAATTAAAATATCGAAAAAGTTACATGGATGCATTTTGTTCACTAAGCACTGTACTAGTGTCACGGGCCGTAAATCAAAGCCCATGATCAATACGCACAGGACGTCCCATAGAGATCAACAAATGAAATAAAGCTCATTTGACCCACTTGAACTACCCGATTCATAAAATATAAGCAAAATCCCATCTCCTTGAAGCCTTGGTGGCTTAGTGAAACACTCTAGTAAAACTTGAGTTACTAGGGCAATTAATGTAAATCCTAAATAATGAATATGTATAGAGTTCAAACCCCTTAAGACTCTCATCTTATAGATAGGTACTAATCTTAGCCATTAATGTAAATCGATCTATACAACCACATTTGGGGAGCTCAACTATAAATACAGGTCTCCCCCTCCATTTGTAATCATTTCATTCTTTCTAAGTTAATATATTGAGAGAATTTACTTAAACACTTGATGTGCACTCTCTTTTTATGGCTTTCTTTAGTTCATTTGTAGCTTCTTTCCTTTCAGAGTTTGCTTCCACTTTGTTTTGGTGCCTTAGAGAAATTTTACAAGAATTCTCACTTTACGAGGGAAAGACTAACTTAGGCAAATTTGAAGTGAAGAGATCGCCTAAGGTCATATAGATATGAGACGAAATGTGTAGTCTTGTGACTGTTGGTACTAGAGCTAGTGGTTGAAGGCACAGATCAAAATGTGGAAAGAAGTTGCTGAGGATAATTAGCCTATAGAGAACCGTGGGAGGGGCAAAAAAGATAGCAGCTCGAGGGATATATCATCACTCTTGAAGGTAAAGTTTCCAAACTTGAAGGTTCTATAGGGGATGTGAAGGAGACCCTTAAGTTAGTCAAAGGGTGCATCAATGAGTTGAACAAGATGAAAGAATGGCTCAAGGACTATGCGAATAAGGCTCTTAATGGCAATTGGAATGTGATGAAAAAGGTCTTTAATACCGCAAAGAGTGATCAGACTGAGAAGAATGAAGCTCTCGAAGCCATGATAACAGATTTGAAGTAACAGGTTGCGGAGCTCATGGGGGAGCTCACTATCTGTAAAGTTGTTCTAAGTAGTGGGATGCTGGTTTTGACTCCAAAGTAGAGTAGCATAGATGTTTTCAAACCAAATGAGTTCAAGGGAAGGAGGTTCGCAAGAGACATGGACAATTTCCTCTAAGGGATTGAACAGTATTTCTGTGCGATGGGTATCGATGATAATGCCACTAAGGTAAATATTACTGCAACTTATTTTACTGATATCATTTTTTTATGGTTGTGTCGTGTGTCCATATATGAGAGACAAGGTGGGACCAAAATCAAAACTTGGGAAGAGTTCCAAAAGGAGTTTAAGAAGCAGTTTTACCCACATTATATGTCTAGAAGGAGGCTTGGGCAAAGTTGCGTCGACCTACAAAACAAGGCACTGTTCAGGAGTACGTTCATGATTTCAATTAATTAATGCATCAAATCTTTAGCTTGAATGAGAAACAAACATTCTAATGGTTTGAAGATGGCCTAAAGATGTTAGCAAAACAAGAGTTGCGTTGACAAGGCATCACCAAACTTACCATAGCCATGGTAAAGGTTGAGGCATTTTTTGAGTTTAAGGGCAAAAAGTTAGGTATTCTTAAGTATTCCAAGCCCAAACTTAAACACAATTGAAATGGTGGGGAAGGCCATGAGGAAAAGAAAGATGAAGAAGGCAACAATGACTAAGGTAAGAATGGTGGTAATATGAAACCATGTAACGAGAAGTGGAAGCCCAACAACAAACCGAAGGGGCCAATAAAGTGTTTCCTTTGTGATGGTCAACATACGGTGAGGGACTGTAAAAAAAAGTTTGTATTATTTGCCATCATGTGGGACGATGAGCCAGACAAAGCATCGATGAAACTTCGCTTGATTGTGTGTTCTATAAAAGCTAAGAGGGTAAGAGAGAATGAGAAGAAGCCATTAAAGTGTTTCTTGTGTTGTGGTCTATATAGGATGCGAAATTGCCCAGAACAATCCAAGACGTTTGCAATGAGTAAAGAGAATGAAGCGGAGCCTGTTGAGAGTAAGGATTTAAAGCTTAGGTCAATGATACTCAATATGGCAAAGGTGAAAAGGGATTGCAAGCAAGATTGGTTGACGTATGTGGACATCAACATTGTAGGTCAGAGTAAGAGTGGCCTTATTGATACTAGGGCAATAGATTTTTTTATTCATGGGTAAACTCAGTCTTTCAGTGAGTAAGTCAACTAAGAATATCAAGACTGTTAATTCCAAAGACGTCCTAACAATGGGAGTAGCATAAGTAGTTAAGCTACAAATCAGTCAATGGAAAGGTAAGGAAGAATTCGAGGTAATCCACTTGGATGATTACGATTTTTTTCTTGGCTTGAATTTTTTTTGACAAGATTAATGCTCTTTTGGTTCCTTTTATCATGGGTAAACTCAATCTCTCAATAAGTGAGTCAACTAAGAAGATTAAGACTGTTAATTCCAAAGAGGTCTCGACTATGCGAGTAGCACAAGGAGTTGAGCTATAGATCGATCAATGGAAAGGAAAGGAAGACTTTGAGGTAATCCACTTTGATAATTACGATTTTATTCTTGGCTTAAATTTCATTGACAAGATTAATGCTCTTTTGGTTCTTTTTTCCAACTATATATGCATCCCGAGTACTAGACAACAATAATACATTGTGCCAGTGAATCGAGAAATGAGGGGTGAAACAAAGGTATTGTTGGCAATCTAACTAGCTAATGATATTTTGTATAGGAGGAATATTGATGAAGACCCCCTTGGAAATGCTAGAAGCGCAAAAAATCGATATAAAGCATGTTGAGTCATCAAAAAGGTTACCACCTAAGAGAAAGGTGGGTTGTGCATCAGACTTCGAAGGAAAAGTAGTGATGCAAACTGAACAATTGGAGAAAATAAATGCTATGAAGAGGTACATCTCAAACACTTTGGTAATGTTTTACAATATGACTTACTATTGCCCTTTCAGAGTTCGGAAGTGAGTAAGCTGATGGGTTTACAAACTAGAGGTAGCAGCAACACTCAAAGTGAACTCGATGTTCAACGTGGGCATGCCTAAGCCTATTTATGTGAATCATAAGGATCTCAATTGAGGCAAGTCACAATGGGGGCAAATAAGAGCGGTGGCCTCTTACGAACGAGATGTACAAGAGAGGAATACATTTTGAGTTAGGCAATGGTAGAGACATAAGCTGAGGCAAATATTCCAAGGAGTAGAACTATCCAACAGAGAGACTAGCTAGAAATTAGTTGAGGCATCGAGATCGTTCTAAGACGAGTTAAACTAGTTTCATTATAAAGATGTGATGAGGGCATCGTGAGAATGGATGGGGGAGAATTTCACGAGCCGTGGATCAAAGCTCGTGACCAATGCACATGGAATGTCCCATGGAGTTTAATATATGAAATGGGGCTCATTCAACCCACTTAAATTGGCCTGATTCGTGGAATATAAGTAGAAACCTATCTACTTGAAGCCTTGGTTGTCATATCCTAAATATACGGCTAGAAGAAATAGGAGTAAAATTTAGAATTTTATTTTTTAAAGCATAAGGTAAGAGAATTAGAAGGCCTTAAAAATTATTTGTGTTAAGAAAGTAACAAGAATGAGTCTTCTAGTTTGTGGTAGAGCCTTAGCTTACCCTTAGGTCCTAAGTTTGAAACCCCTTGTATGCATTTAGTCAAAATATTTTATTTTCCTATTTTTACCCCCATCAAAGTACCAAGATCTCAAAATACCCAGCCAAAAACCATTTTTTCAATTTAGTCCTTATTTTAAAATAGTTTTAATTTTAGATAAATTCCTAAAACTTATTTCAATTAAGGGAAATAGTTTTATAAATAAGAAATCTTTTCAAACCCTAGAATTTTTATCTAGCAAACTTTTCAAGAAAAAATCCCAAGTTCTTCTTTTTCTCCACCATTACCAAATCAATCTTCAAGCAAAAGAATTTAAAGTTTTCAAACTAGTCCCTCTCATCCCGAGTAGATCGTCAATCTCCTCATCCGATTAAGGTTTTTGTGTTTTCAAAATCAAGTGTGGGATCTACACTTAAATCGTTGTGTATAATTAATTGAAGTACTAGGAAATAAGTATCAGTATATGTGAACCTCCTATATATGCGAACCCTCAATGTGCGAGCCCTTGTGTAGGAACCCTTTTATGTGATCCCCTTACATGTGTGCAAACCCATATGCATGAAAACCCTATAGTATACAAAACCTCCTATAGTATGTGAACAACCTATAATATACGAACCCCTTTGCATGTGCGAGGCCTCTCATGCGAACCCCTATAGGCGTGCCCCTTATGTGAACCCCCTATTGCGAACCCATATGTAAAATCATATATGATTTATTATGAGAACTTCTAATATATATCCTTGTGAACCCTACATGAAAATTATACGAACTCTATGTGTTATTCATGCAAACCCTTCATGATTATTTATACGAACCCTATGTGTTATTCATGTGAACCCTATATATTTGTGTATATGTAAACTATATACATGTTATTACGCGAACCCTCATATTGCAGTATGCGAACCCTAACTGTTCCACTATGTGAACTTTACATGTTTAATATGTGAACCCTTTATGTGTACTTTACGAACCCTGTATATGTGTTTATAAAAACCCCCTTGTATGTCTAAACCCCTGTACGCAAGCCATGTATGCGAACCCCTTTTTGTATGTACAAACTCAGTATGTGCAAACCTTACTTGTGCGAACTCTTCTTGTGAACCTGGATGTATGTATTAGTCGAACTATGCCTATTAAATTCGAATGAAGATACTGTATATGCAATATTGTTTTAAATCACATAAATTAATTATATATGTGAAATTGATGGGAATAAGTGCATGAATACATGCCAATGAAGAATAGTATGAAATATTGAATAGAGCATCAATTAATGATAAATAGCATAACATGCTAAGTATATGTGCATAATTACATGAAATTGGGTATGGAGGATGAAAAAGTTCCATAGGAGACAGTGGCAATTTAAGTCCACATTGAATGATAGTACTGCATGAAGTAGGCGGCAATGTCATCAAAATCAGATAAACTGGGATGTTAGTTTAAAAAGCCATCAAAACCAGGCAACCAAGATTGTAAGTTATTGAAGTAAAAGTCATCATCATAGATGACAAGTGAACGACCATCTTCATCGGGAAATCTGAGATGGTTAGTTATTGATATGTATTTTGGAGTGTTGAGCAATGCTCGAGGGCGGATAGGATGGACAACTGGGAAATTCAAATTAAAATTGCATTGCATCATGAACATAACCTGTTTATACATTGGTTTACCAAATTTCCTTACATTATGCTTATTTTTTTATTATTCCATCAATTGAAAGCTTTATTGTTTATAAGTTTGTATATAATGGTTTAAAAATTAGGCTCACGTTGAGCTGTTATAAGCTCACTCCCTCTTTTTCCTTACTTCACAAGTAACATAGAGAACTAGGACTCGAAATGGTATCAGAGGAACCTCAGATTAGTAGATTATTTTTCTTTTATTTTAAAAGTTTCCATTAAATTTTTCTATAATCGTTTTATTCTTTTTGGATTGTAATTATTAACTAATTTTTGATTTCACATCATTAGGTTTTGGGTTTGCTTAGTTTATTTATGTTAAGCATGATACTTAATTAAAACTCTGATAAATACATGTTATATGGTTTAGAAAACTAATATTCATATATGTTTTCCATTGCTTTACAAAATACCTAAAATTTTGATAAATCTTTTTTTTTAGAACTTTAACCGTTTTCAAAACGCCACGATAATAATGTCATAATTAAATCTCTAAGAAAAGTCGACTTAATGAAAGAATGTTTTCCTCAAACCGAAAGGGTTTTTTCTATTCAAAATCAAATGCATCTAAAATAGTGGTTTTATAGGATCACTTCGGTGATCGAATGTAAAGCCTTAGACTTAGCTAAAATTCCTACTCTTGGGAGGTGTTACATTAGTGGCCTAGTGAAATACTCCAGTAAAAACTAGAGTTATTGTTAGGGTATTTGAGTGGAGAAGATAGATTTGGAGATGATATCGAATTAAATAGTAGACTTGGAAGCGCAAATGACGCTTTCCAAGTAGAACAATTTTCCTCTTAAACAAAGCTGATAGAGAGTTAAGACAAAGATCCTCTTGTAATACAATGAAGCTTTTTTATTTTCTTTTATTAGCAAAATCGAGGAATTCCATAACTCTTACTCTAATTTCTAAAATTAGATTGATTATAATGATCATCTTTTAAGTACTATAGTCCCTCTATTTATATGCACTAAAAGGACATTATTGAAGAACCATAACTCTTCGTATTGGACATACTTCTTAGAAGAAACATGTCTTATGGAAATCAAATGCATCTATTAAATAAATCATCACTTTCTAATTTGAATAAGTGCTCATGAATAATGAATTTTGAATCTGCAAATTTCCAACAATCCCCTACTAGATTGCTAATTCTAGAAAATAAGTACACAATGATTATGCATAAAGAAGGGTGTATGCAGATTGAACCTTACTTTAGTGCAAACTCCCAAAGTATCAACAATATGAATGGTGGCTAGTCGCTTGAACGACTACTCTTAAAGTCAATACCAAAAAAATTCACACATAACCATAAAGTATTAGAGAAAGATTTTCTTTGCTTTAGCACCGTTATGGCCATGTGTTCATCCCGTATTATGAACATGTATGAGAGAAAACTATAAGGAAACTCTCGTTGAAGCAACACCACTTCATGTCCATATAGGTGGATTTCATGAATATTAATGTCCATCCATTAAGAGTAAAACTCATCCTCCTAAAATAGAAACACTAAATCCTGATTCTTAGTACATGTTATTATTCGATAACTTGTTATTACCCTTTGAACCTTGAAACTAACTTTTGGCTAGAACAAGGTAGGGTTTAAATTATCAATGACGCGATTAGAATGGTTTTAATCCCATTTTAATGGTGGTACTCTTAACCAAATCCCTTGACAAACCTTTTGTCAATGGATCCGCTAAATTTTCAATTGACTTAACATAGGTAAAAGTTATCACACCGTCCCTAATCAATTGTCTCACATTCTTATGTCTCAAACTTATATGTCTAGACTTTTCATTATACACTTTATTGTACGCTTGAGACATGGTGGACTCACTATCATAATATACAAGAATGGTGAACATACGTTGTGGCTAAAACTTTATATCAAACAATAAATCTCTTAGCCATTCCGCTTTCTTGTCGATAGCAGCCAAGGCTATAAATTCAGCCTCTATATTTGAATGTGAGATGCAAGTTTGTTTCTTGGAGGCTCAACTAATAACTCTACCTCCAATCATAAAAATCCATCCTGATTTGGACTTATTGTCACTTAGACTTGTAATCCAACTTGCATTCAAGTAATCTTCTAGTATCGCAGGATAATGACTATATAAAAATTCCAAATTTTTTGTTTTCTTAAGATAGGCAAAAATCCTACAAATTCCGTTCCAATGATCAGTACTAGGAAAACTTGTAAATCTTGCCAATTTGCATATAGAAAATGCAATATCGAGTCTAATGCAATGCATTGCATACAATAGACTTCCAATTGCACTGGCGTACTTAAGTTGAGCTATAGCCTTACCATTATTCTCACTTAACTTGAAGTTTGAACTGAATGGAGTGTTCGAATCCTCGAAATTCAAGTGTTTGAACTTTTTCAATACTTTCTCGATGTAGTGAGATTAGCTTAGTGCAAAGTCACTTTCATTCTTTTTCACCTTTATACCTAGAATTGTATATAACTTATTGAGATCTTTCATCTTAAAACTTGAGGCTAGATACCTTTTGGTCTCGCGAACGCCTTCCATACTCGTCCCAAAAATTAGTGAATTGTTTACATATAGACAAATAATTACACTGTACCTATCGGTAAATTTAGTGTAAATACTTTTATTCATACTATTATGTAAAAAAAAACCATATTACAAGAAAATCGAGTCTCATGTCACTGTTTTGGCATTTTTTTTAAACCATATAATGACTAGATCAACTTACACACCTTATGTTAATTCCCAGAAAGCATAAAGTTTTCTGGTTGCTCCATGTAGACTTCCTCTTTGAGATCACCATTCAAAAAAGCTATCTTAACATCCATCTAATGTACATATAACTTATGGATAGATGAAAGTGCCATAAGAATTCGAATGGAAGTCATCCTAGCCACTGATGCATAGGTGTCAAAATAATATAGGTCTTTCTTTTGCCAAAATCATTTTGCCACCAACCTAGCCTTAAAGGTTGGGGAACCCCCTGATGGAGTATTCTTTCTTTTAAACACCCATTTGCACCTAATAGGATTTGATCCTTGAGGGATATCAACAAGAATTCAAGTATTGTTGGAGAATAAAGCATTCATTTCATCATTGATCGCCTCTTTCCAAAATATCGCATCCCTAGGAGTCATGTATTCACCATAGGATTGTGGGTCACCATCCACATTAAACATTAAGGGGATATTCTTAATTATGGATTCTCTATTTCCCTCAATGAGGAATGCTAGAGATTGTGAGGAAATAAAATTGAGACCAAGTTCCTTAACTTTTCTCACTCTTTACTTTTCATTAGGTCTGTATGTAACAACCCGATTTTAACTAAATCGGATCAATGGTTTTGGGACCAAAAATATGAGGTTATCAAATTATTTTAATATTATTTTTGGTGTTTATAGCATGTGAATATATATGTATAAAAATTTCGCGAGCTAATTTTATCATTTAATAGCTTAATTTGAGAAAATGACTTAATCGCGTAAAATGCAAAGGTAGCATGCTATAAGTTAAAAGTGCTTAATTGCTATGGCTTATTAAATGAAAGGTCCTTATGTTGTAATTAGACCATTGATAGTGGAGATGGACATTAATAACATTATATTTGATGATTAAATGGTTTAATAACCAAGGGTAAAATCGTAAAATATGCATTAAGTTTTAATAAATAAAAGAAAAACAATTTTAAAGCCTAAATTATCATCATATTCCACCAAAAATCAAAAGAAAATAAAAGATGGAAGCTCATCTGGGGTTTGACACTTGTGTGGATTAATTGAGGTATGTTTTGAGCTCGATTCTTTTATGATTTCTACGTTTTTGTGATTGTTGCTCCGTGTTCTAGCAAGCCCATGTCTCAATTTTTGAAAGTGTTGATGATTTTGAAAGTTACCATTGATGAATTCATGTGTTTTTGGATGCTTGATGATGAATTATGAAAGCTTAGTGATAAATGTCTAAGTTTTGTAAAGTGATTTTTGATAAAAATGTCAATTAGGGATTAAATTGAGAAAATATGAAATTTTTTGGTTAAAAGTGTGAAATAAATGAAAATATGGGTTGTTATGAAGCTATAGAGAATTCGGCTAAGCATGAGTCTTATTGAATTTTTGTGAATTTGGTGTACTTATAAAATAAGGACTAAATTGTAAAAAATGTGAAAGTTTAGGGCCAAAGTGTAAATTGGCTTAAATATGTGTTTGTGGATGAAATTGAAAAATTATATGATTAAATGATTTGAATTTGTTATAATATAGATCAAAAAAAGAGGAACCCATACTTAGATCGAGGCAAGAACAAAGTACTCTATTAATTGACAAGTTTCGTCGTTTTTACATCCAAGGTAAGTTCGTACATGATAAACATTGTTACAATTATTTTTTAATGCTTTAATATTGCATAAGTTATATATATGAGACGATGGTTGTGTACGACGATGAATCGATTATATATGGCACTTAGTGTGCAAATCGGAATAGCTTCGGCTATATATGGCAGTTAATGTGCAAGACTGAGATAGCTTCAGCTATGAAAGGCACTTAGTGTGCTAGATTATAATACCTTTAACTATGCTTTGGCACTTAGTGTGCGAGATATCAAGTATTAGACATTATTACAAAAAGGTATGAGTTCGATATGAATTTGTACATGTATGTACATATAAAGCATGAAATCCAAATAGAAGAAGTTATGAACTTGTTCATAGATACTTGAGTGAGTATGAGGAAAGTTTGTTGGTCATCATGATTTAGATATTAATTAGTATGAATTGATGATTTGTATATTATGAACTGTTGAGTATATTTAGTACGAACTTGCTAAGCTATGAAGCTTACTCTGTGTTATTTGTTTATGTTTTATAGAGAATCAAAGCTAACTTGGACTCGAGAATTATTAGGAAGCGTCATCATACTATCGATAATTTTGTTGGTACTTTTGAAGCTTTGTATATATGGTATATGACATGTATAGGCTAGCATCATCTTAGTATGTTTTGAGTTATGATTTTAGCCATGAGATTTGGCTTGCAAATGTTGGCGTGCATGGCCATTTAAGTTGGCTTGAATTATGTGTTTGATAAATGTTATATGTGATGAATATAATGCTTTATGTGTTAGCTTGTTTGGAATGGTTATATGGTTGCTCTTTTGGATAGTTATAAGTTGTGGTATTATTGCTTGGAAGTTGGCATATTGTGGATTGATTGAGATGATGATATGGTGTGTTATGTGTCTTGAATTAGAGGATAAGTTGATGAGTAAATGCAATTATAAGTTATGTTTGTAACATCCCAAATTAAGGCCTAGTAGGAATAGTGGTTTCAAGACCACAAAATCGACATAAAAATATTTATTTTATAATTTTTTTGAGGTATGGGACATGAAAGCATGCATGTGTGAAAGTTTGATAAATAAAATCTAAGTGTAGGGTGTCCAATTTAAAAATTAGGGACCAAATCGAATAAATTGCAAAACTTGTGTTCTAGAAGCAATTTGTATGAAATTGCTTTGGATTATTAATTAGGAGGTTTTAAATAGCAATTTGCCCAAATTCTAAGTTTTTGGACAAAAATGGGCATGGATAGAAAATTTTGAAAGTTTAGTAAGGAAGGACATTTTGGTCATTTAGTAATAAATGAAATGAAAAGGGAAAATCAAAGCAAAATTCACTCATTTTCTTCCTTATGGCTGCCGATATTTTCATGGGTTTCATAAGCTAGAGTTTTGACATTTTCAAGCCTGATAGTAAGTGACTCCTAGCCCCGTTTTTAACGTTCTTTACATTTTTGAGATCCTCGTAACATGCTCTATCCATTTCTACCCATATTTCAAGCTAGGGTTGATATTATAAATTTGACCCATGCATGAGATGATTGTTCTTTGATGATATATGGAGGATTATGAAAGTTAGATGTTAGATAAAAATCTTTTACTAGATGATTTTTCATGAAAACACTAAAAAGGGGCCTATTTGTAAAAGGTACAAAATGGGTGGTAGAAGTGTGAAATAGAAGAAAATTATGGACAGATATGAGCTTAGAATAGATTCGGATAGGCTGGGGTAACCAAGAAAATGCATGCATTTCGTTTTACGGGCATTAGGCCCAAATTGTAAAAAATGTTAAAGGTTAGGGGTAATGTGGTCATTTTGCCCAAGAGTGAAATTTTGGGCTGAATTTGAATAATGAGATAGAATAATAATTTATTTTGTTTATATAGACCCAGAGAGACCAATTCTAGAGGTTGACCGTGGAAAACAAAAGGTTTCGGAATAACCGAAATCAAATCCGAAACATCTTCCAAGTAAGTTCATGTAACTCGAAGTAATAATTTTAAAATACTTAAATGTATATTCTTGAATGTGATATCAATTTTGATACTCAATGTATAATAATTCATGAAACATGATTGTATTGATTTAAAAAGGATTTAAATATCTCGGTTGAATGAAAAGGGTATCCGATGGAATTCTTGAAAATGAATTGACGGTAAAAAGGACCTAACCCGGACGGGTGTTCCTTATGTGATCTGGCCTCCCGAAGAATATGTGTTTTAAATGGATTTAGCCCGGACGGGTAGTCCGAATTAGGATTTGAATTTAGCCTGGACTAGTAATTCATATCCAAGCTCATTAGAGTATTTGTCGTTGCAGGGGATTTATCCTGGACTAGTAATCCCAACATTACTCTATGAGTTTATACTACGAGGGATTTAGCCTAGACTGGTAATCCCGCCGTAAAAGAATGAGGTTCACAGGAATGCGCTCATTGAAAAGGTCACTAATATGAATTGACGATAAATGATTTAGTACGCTATAAGTGTACTAAAGAATATTCATCGAGATTCCGAGAAATTCAACGAGATTAGTATGAGAAGTGGAATTAAGATTTTTGTTATGACGAGCTCATCTACTGATTGTTTATTATCATATATTACTATGTGTCTAACTTGATGATTGAGTACATGTGTTAGGGAAAATATTCTATACTTGATGGATTGCCTATTTAATGTGGTTGTATGTTAAAATAATCGGTAAGTTTACTTTCTTGTTATATGGACTTATTGAGCATGTCAATGCTTACCCCATTTCAGTTTTTTCCTATTTTATAGAGCTCGTGGACTCATGGAGCTTGGAAGATGGTGGGAGCCTTGGTCACACTATCAACAAGTCTCATTTTGGTATAAACAAACATTCATTTTGATATAATGGCATGTATAGGATTTTTGATCATTTTTTATATGTGACATTTGGTCAGCCAAAGAAATGGCTTATGAAGATATGCTAATTCATTTTTTATACGGCCATGAGATGTGGCTCATATTGATATGGGTGGTAACCCTACTAAATATACATGTTTAAGTTTAAATGTTTCTTGCGATGTGATTGTATAGTCTAGCATGAATGGATGTGTAAAATGAGGTCCAATAACTTGAGAATGGTTATGGCATAAAATGGTTTGTGGTTATATCATGGCCTAAGTACAAAATGTGGAATGTGCTAATGATAACCCTAATACAAAAAGTGTAACTTGAACAAGTCTAATAAGGTTTACATGTATAAATCATGTCAAGGATGTTTAAGTGTAATTATATCCCATGTTAAGTGTCCTTGAAGTATATGACTGTGTATGGATGTAAAAGGGTGACCAAAGGCTTGGAAAATTGCCCCCAAAACGTGTGGTTCTCTTAACCACTTTTTTAGAGACTGCCCGAAACGTGCTGATAGAGAGGTTTCGACAGCCCTAAAATTGAGTGCTCCAATCTCCCAAGGTAGACCTCCACGACATCCCCGAAAGTACTAGCAGTAGTGAATTGTTGGAAAGGATTCTACTACAAAATCAGAGGCTTGAGCCCCAGCGAGAACTTATGCTAAACGCACTAGAGTGGAAGCCTTATCTCCTGATGTCATTACGGGTACATTTTCTCTTCATAATGTCCATGTTATTCCCTTGATTGGCCCGAGATTAACCCATTCATATATTTGCATGAAATTGGTGTCTAGCATGAATATGTATGTGGAGCCTACGGAATTTATGATTAATGTATAGGACCCTCTAGGCAAGTTAATGTTAGTAGATAAAGTTTATAAGAATTGTCCTTTGATGATTCAAGGTCATTGTTTTCCGGCTAACCTTATGCTTTTGCCATTCGACGAGTTCGATGTAATACTTGATATGGATTGGTTGACTGTTCATGAGGTGATTGTAAATTGTGGTAGCAAGGATATTAATTGAAATGCTCAGATGGTGAGATTCTTCGGGTTGATTCAAATGAGTTGAATGCACCGCCGGTTGTGATTACCTCAATGTTCGCTCAAAGGTATATGAGAAAAGGGTACGAAGCTTACCTTGCTTTTGTATTGAATACTAAAGAATCTGAGTTGAAGATTGAGTCGGTATCGATAGTCTATGAATATCTAGACGTGTTCCCAGAAGAGCTACCCGAATTACCTCCTGTTAGAGAAGTGGAGTTTGGTATTGAGTTAGTTCCAGGAACGATGCCTATTTCTATTGCCCCATACAGGATGGTCCCAACTAAGTTGAAGGAGTTAAAATCACAGTTGCAAGAATTGACTGACAAAGGTTTCACAAGACCGAGCTTTTCACCTTGGGGTGTTCCTGTATTATTCGTGAAAAAGAAAAATGGTTCGATAAGGTTATGTATAGGCTACCGACAACTCAACAAGGTAACTGTCAAGAACAAGTATCCTATGCCAAGGATTGATGACATGTTCGATCAATTGAGGGGAGCCACCATGTTTTCAAAGATAAATCTGAGATCCGGCTACTACCAGTTGTGAGTTAAAGAGTCGGACGTGCCTAAGACTGCCTTCAAGACAAGGTATGGTCACTACGAGTTCCTTGTCATGCCTTTTTGCCTAGCAAATGCCATAGCTGTGTTTATGGATTTAATAAATCATGTTTTTTTACCATACTTGGACAAGTTTGTTGTGGTATTCATCGACGATATTTTGATTTATTCTCGTAATGAGTCCAAACATACCGAACATTTAAGTACCATTTTGCAGACTTTACGAGACAAGCAATTATATGCTAATTTTAGCAAAAGTGAATTTTGGCTTCGAGAGGTAGGATTCTTGGGTCACATTGTGTCGAGTAATGGCATCCGAGTTGATCCAAATAAGATTTCTGCTATTGTCAAGTGGAAGCCGCCAAAGAATGTAACTGAGGTTAAAAGCTTCTTAGGTTTAGTAGTTTACTACCGACGCTTTGTAAAGGGAATTTCTATGATTGCAACTCCCTTAACGAGGTTGCTGCAAAAAGATGTTAAATTTGAGTGGTCAGAAAAATGTCAGCAAAGTTTTGAGAAATTAAAGACATTGCTGACAGAAGCTCCAGTTTTAGTGAAACCCAAGCCAGGAAAAGAATTCGTGGTCTATAGTGATGCGTCCTTGAATGGACTGGGTTGCGTGCTTATGCAAGAAGGAAAAGTGATAGCCTATGCTTCGAGACAATTAAAGTCGCACGAGAAAAATTATCCAACACATGACTTGGAGCTAGCTGCCATTGTTTTTTCCTTGAAGATTTGGAGACACCATTTGTATGGTGAAACTTGCCGTGTATTCACCGATCACAAAATTTTGAAGTACTTGATGACTTAAAAAGAATTGAATTTGATACAACGGAGAAGGTTAGAATTGATTAAAGATTATGAGCTGATAATTGACTATCACCCAGGAAAGGTGAACGTGGCCGCCGATGCCTTGAGTAGGAAGTTCTTGTTTACTTTGAGGGTTATAAGCACACGATTGGCGTTGTCTGATGATGGTTCGATTTTGGCAGAGTTAAGAGCCATACCGACATTTCTCCAAGAAATTTGCGCAGCTCAGATCAATGATAGTGACTTGCAAGTCAGGAGAGCACAACGTGAGACGGGTGTTGAATCAAATTTTCGAATTGGTTTCAATGGTTGCTTGATGTTTCAAGATAGGGTCTGTATACGCAAAGATAGTGAACTTATTCAGAAAATTTTTCAAGAGGCACATGATAGTCGTTTTTTATTAATCCGGGTAGTACCAAGATTTACAATGACTTAAAGACAATGTACTAGTGGAATGGCATGAAAAGAGATATCTCTAAATTTGTATCAAACTGCTTGATATGTCAACAGGTCAAGGCTGAACACCAAGTACCTTCGGGCTTGTTACAACCTATGATGGTCCCTGAATGGAAGTGGGGCAGGATTACTATGGATTTCGTGACAAGGTTGCCTTTGAGACCGAAAAATAAAGACACTATTTGGGTTGTGGTTGATAGGCTGACAAAGTCAAGTCACTTTATTCCAGTACGAACTAACTACTCACTTGATAAATTGGTTGACATGTATATTTCTGAGATTGTGAGATTACACGGGGTACCATTGTCGATCATCTCAGATAGGGACCCAAGATTTACTTCGAGATTTTGGAAGAAACTACAAGAAGCTTTGGGTACAAGTTTGACCTTTAGCACGGCTTTCCACCTGCAGACTGATGGTCAGTTTGAGCGGACGATTCAGATTCTTGAGGACATGTTACAGTGTTGTGTTCTTGAGTTTCAGAGTAGTTGGGAAAAATACTTACCATTGGTGGAGTTCACCTACAACAATAGTTTCTAGATGAGTTTGAAAATGGCATCTTATGAGGCAATTTATGGCAAAAAGTGTCGAACTCCATTGTTTTGGACAGAACTCAAAGAACACCAGATTCATGGAGTTGACTTAATAAAGGAAACTAAAGAAAAGGATAAGGTGATACGTGATTCCTTGAAAGTGGCATTGGATAGGAAAAGTCATATGCCGATTTGAAAGGAAAAGAGATTGAATTTCAAGTTGGAGATAAAGTATTCTTGAAAATGTCTCCATGGAAAAAGGTTTTTATATTTGGCCGGAAAGGCAAATTGAGTCCTCGGTTTATTGGACTATATGAGATTACCATGACAGTTGGACAATTAGCCTACCGATTAGCCTTACCATCCAAACTGGAAAAGATTTATGACGTATTCCATGTATCCATGCTGTGAAGATATAGGTCAGACCCCTCCCATGTGATTTCACTGGTGAAAGTTGATATTAGATCGGACATGACTTATGGTGAAGAATCGATTAGGATTTTGGCTCGAGAAGTTAAACAGTTGAGGAATAAGAATACTGGTAAAAGTGTTGTGGCATAGGCATGGAGTTGAAGAAGCTACATGGGAGCCCGAGGAGGCTATGAGAATCCTATATCCAAACTTATTTTTCGGAAAGACTTTTGAGGATGAAAGTCCCTAAGGGGGGAGAATTGTAACATCCCAAATTAGGGCCTAGTCAGAATAGTGGTTTTTGGTCCACAAACCCAACATAAAAATATTTTTTTTATGATTGTTTTGAGGTCTAGGACATAAAAGCATGCATTTGTGGAAGTTTCATAAAAAAATATATAGGTGTAAGGTGTCCAATTTAAAAATTGGGGACCAATCGAATAAATTGCAAAACTTGTGTTCTAGAAACAATTTGTATGAAATTGCTTTAGATTATTAATTAGGAGGTTTTAAATATAAATTTTCCCAAATTCTAAGTTTTTGGACAAAAATGGGCATGGATGGAAAATTTTGAAAGTATAGTAAGGAAGGGTATTTTGGTCATTTAGTAATAAATGAAATAAAAAGGGAAAATCAAAGCAAAATTCACTCATCTTTTTTCTTGTGGCTGCCAAAATTTGCAAGGGTTTCATAAGCTAGGGTTTTGACATTTGCAAGCTTGATAGTAAGTGACTCCTAGCCCCGTTTTTAACGTTCTTTACATTTTTGAAATCCTCGTAACATGCTCTATCCATTAAACACCAAAATATATGCATGTCACACATGGGTAAGTTTTTGAACATAAACCCTAGCTCAAAATAATGGTAGAAATAGCTAGATCATGCTTCAAAGATCTCAAAAACATAAAGAATATTAAAAACGGGGCTAGGGTGTACTTCCAATCGAGCTTGAAAGGATGAAAAAAACCCTAGCTATGGCTCTTTGAGAATTTCGGCTAAGGGAGGAAGATGGACACAATTTGGACTTATTTTTCCCTTTTTATTCTTTTATTAACCAAATGACAAAAATGCCCCTAAGGCCTTTCTTTCAAATTTTTCCTATCCATGCCCATTTTTGTCTATAAAAATAGAAATTAGGCAAATTGCTAATTATGGACCTCTAATTAACAATCCATGGAAATTTCAAGCTTAAAGCTTCTAGAACTCACATTTTGCAACTTTTGTAATTTAGTCCTAGATATCAAATTGGACACTTTATCAATAGAATTTCTTCATGAAACTTTCACACAAGAATGCAATCATATCATAAACATCAAAAGAATCATAAAATAATTATTTCTATTTCAAATTTGTGGTCTCAAAACCACTGTTCTGACTAGACCCTAATTTAGGATGTTATAGTCTGAGTTAGAAAAGATTCATAATGTATTTCATGTATCGATTCTCCGACGATACTGATCCGATCTTTCACATATTATTTCTCTGACAAAATTTTAAATTCAATCAGATTTGTCGTATAGTGAAGAACCGATCCGAATTCTAGCTCGTGAGATCAAAGAGCTCACAAATAAGAAAATTGCATTAGTGAAAGTATTGTGGCATCGATACGGGGTTGAAGAAGCTACGTGGGAACCCAAGGATGCTATGAGAAAGCAATATCTAAACCTATTCACTGTAAGATTTTCGGGGACGAAAATCCCTAAGGGGGGAGAGTTGTAACAGCCCGGTTTTAGCTAAATCAGAACAGTGGTATCAGGACCACAAATCTGAGGTCATAAAATTATTTTAATATTATTTTTGGTGTTTATAGCATGATAATATATATGTGTAAAAATTTCGTGACTAATTCTTTCGTTTAATAGTTTAATTTGAGAAAAGGACTTAATCGCGTAAAATGCAAAAGTAGCATGCTATAAGTTAAAAGTGCTTAATTGCTATGGCTTATTAAATGAAAGGTACTTATGTTGTAATTAGACCATTGATAGTGGAAATGGACATTAATAACCTTATATTTGATGATTAAATGGTTTAATAACCAAGGGTAAAATGGTAAAATATGTATTAAGTTAGAAAAAATAAAAGAAAAACAATTTTAAAGCCTAAATTATCATCATCTTCCACCTAAAATCAAAATAAAATAAAAGATGGAAGCTCATCTAGGGGTCGGCACTTGTGTGGCTTAATTGAGGTATGTTTTGAGCTCAGTTTTTGATGATTTCTACATTTTTGTGATCATTGCTTCGTGTTCTAGCTAGCCCATGTCTCAATTTTTGAAAGTGTTGTTGATTTTGAAAGCTACCATTGATGAATTCATGTGTTTTTGGATGTTTGATGATGAATTATGAAAGCTTAGTGATAAATATCTAAGTTTTGTAAAGTGATTTTTGATGAAAATGTCAATTAGGGATTAAATTGAGAAAATGTGAAATGTTGTGGTTAAAAGTGTGAAATAAATGAAAATATGGGCTGTTATGAAGCTATAGAGAATTCATCTAAGCATGAATCTTATTGAATTTTTGTGAATTTGGTGTATTTATGAAATAAGGACTAAATTGTAAGAAATGCAAAACTTTAGGGCCAAAGTGTAAATTGGCTTAAATATGTGTTTTTGGATGAAATTGAAAGATTATGTGATTAAATGAGTTGAATTTTTATAATATAAATCAAGAAAAGAGGAACCCAAACTTAGATCGAGGCAAGAACAAAGTACTCGTTAATTGACTAGTTTTGTCGTTTTTACGTCTGAGGTAAGTTCGTACGTGATAAACATTGTTACAATTATGTTTTTAATGCTTTAATATTGCATAAATTATATATATGAGACGATGGTTGTGTACGTCAATGAATCGATTATATATGGCACTTAGTGTGCGAATCGAAATAGCTTTGGCTATATATGGCACTTAGTGTGTGAATCGGAATAGCTTCAGCTATATATGGCACTTAGTGTGCAAGACTAAAATAGTTTCGGCTATGAAAGGCACTTAGTGTACGAGATTATAATAGCTTCAGCTATGCTTTGGCACTTAGTGTGCGAGATATTGAATATTCGACATTATCACAAAAAGGTATGAGTTCAATATGAATTTATACAGGTATGTACATATAAAGCATGAAATCCAAATAGAAGAAGTTCTGAACTTGTTCATAAACACTTGAGTGAGTATGAGGAAATTTTGTTGGTCACTATGATTTAGATATTAATTAGTACGAATTAATGATTTGTATATTATGAAGTGTTGAGTAAATTTAGTATGAACTTGCTAAGCTATGAAGCTTACTATGTGTTATTTGTTTATGTTTTATAGAGAATCAAAGCTAACCTGGGCTCGGGGATTATTGGGAAGCGTCATTATACTATCTATCATTTTGTTGGTACTTTTGAAGCTTTGTATATATGGTATATGGCATGTATAAGCTAGTGTCATCTTAGTATGTTTTGAGTTATGATTTTAGCCATGAGATTTGGCTTGTAAATGTTGGTGTGTATGGCTATTTAAGTTGGCTTGAATTATGTGTTTGATAAATGTTATATGTGATGAATATAATGCTTTATGTGTTGGCTTGTTTGGAATGGTTATATGGTTGCTCTTTTGGATAGTTATAAGTTGTGGTATTATTGCTTGGAAGTTTGCATATTTGGATTGATTGAGTTGATGATATGGTGTGTTATGTGTCTTGAATTAGAGGATAAGTTGGTGAGTAAATGCAATTATAAGTTATGTAAGTTTTTGATGATTTTGGTATATTGAATTGGTATGTTTTTTTATTATGATTGCATAAATGTATATAAATGATGTGTATTATCAGGTAATGCTTCGTAACCCTATTCCGATGACGGATACGAGTTAAGGGTGTTACACCGTATCCTTATTGTCTTAAGGACTTCTCTTAGTTTGATCACTTGAAATCATTGGTTGATATTCTTTTTTCGATTCTGTTGAATCATCGAAAAATTTATTTTCAATGAATACAACATCTTTTGTTTCAATTATCGTGTTTGACACTAAGTTAAGAATAGGGTAAGCCTTAAAGTGTTGGGCATATCCAACAAATACACCCTTAACGGCTCTTGGTCCCAACTTCATTCTCCTTTGGTTGGAAACTCTATAGTAAGCCAAACACCCCCACATTTTGAAATAATATAAGTTTGGCATCTGACCCTTTCATAACTTATATGGAGATACTTTGAATTTTCTCGATGGTATTCTGTTAAGGATATAACACGCAGTCAATAATACTTCACCCCATAGATTATTTGGAAGTTTAGTATTTAACAATATCGAGTTAACCATATCCATGAAAGTATGGTTCTATCTTTCCGCCAATCCATTTTGTTGCGGAGTATAAGGTGTGGAACACTCATGTACCACACTTTGTTCCTCAAAAAATATATTAAATTCATTTCAAAAATATTCACCACCTCTATCACTATGAAGCACTTTGATTTTCTTACTATACAAATTCTCAACCTCATTTTTAAAACGTTTAGACAACATATCAAAAATCTCATCTTTACTTCTCATGAGATACATATAAGTAAATCTAGAGAAGCCGTCTATAAAAGTGATAAAATATCGTTTTTCACATCTTGTTAGAATTCTATTTAATTCACAAACATCCGAATGGATTAAATCTAACACTTGTGAATTTCTTTCACACTTATTAGGAAATAGTTTCTTGGTAATTTTTTATTGAATACAAACTTCAAATTTATCCACAAACTCACCATTACTTAGATAATATAACCATTCTTTTGCTGTAGTAAAGTTTTAAAATTAAAATGAGCTTGACGCGCATGCCATAAAGGATAAGATTCAACAATATAAGCAGAAGAATTGGCTTTCTTCATATCAATGCTCAACTTGGACATGCCCTCATTACAATATCCTTTTTCTACATATATATCACCCTTAAGCAAGACTAACTTATTGGATTCCAAGATAACCTTGAACCTCTTGTTACATAAAAGACTCGCAGACACTAAATTCTTTCTCACATCGGGAATTGATCAAAGTCAATTTCTTCTCGGATGTGATGTTCAGTTCTATTGTTCCTTGATCGAGCACCTTAACCGATTAATAGTTACCCATAAGCACTTCACGGTTTGCCACTAGTTCATAACTCTTGAATTTTTGTCAGTCATTACACACATGGATAGTAGCTCCGAGTCGAGCCACCAATTATAGGACTTATCGGTCATGGCTATATTCAATTTGGTAATCATACCAATCTTCAAACTCTCGATCTCTTCCATAACCATGGCCACTAAGTCTATGTCCTCCACTATATTGGCTTTAGAAGTTGTGGCATCTTGCTTCTTTTTGAGAAGTTTACAATCCTTAATGTAATGTCATTTTTTATTGCAATTATAGCAATTGCGAGATTTTTCTTCTTGTCTTGCATGTGTTTCGAGAGTTCTTAGACTCGCTCACATGGTTCACTTTAGAACTTTAAAGAAGATTCACCGTGTCACACTTTCGAGTTTCCTTTTCAATATGCCAATGCCTAAGTATTTACTCTGTGACAGCCCTAATTCGACCCTAGTCGGAATGTGGTTTCGGGACCACAAAACCGAGTCATAAAATTTAGTTAAAATTTTATTTGCATATCTTATATGTGTGATAGTACTTGTACAAAAATTTGATGTTTTAATTTTATATTAGGAATGTGAATTTTGCTTGAAAGGATCTAATTGAAAGACTTGGAAAATTATGATAGGTAAATAAGTAAGGACCAAATAGTATTAAAGTGGGAAAGTGTTGTCCTTGCATGTCAAATTAGCCAAACTAAAGCATAGTGGCCGGCCATGCTATGGGTGGAAACATGTCTCCAACATGTTATGCTAGTGATGTATGTTAAGAAGAATAAAATAATGAGCATGGTGATGAAAAAAAAATAATATGGTCTCATCCATACCCCCTTGTTGCCGTGAATTGAAGAAAGAAAACAAAAAAAAAGTGTTCATTCTTGAACATCTTTGGCCGAATAGAGGAAAGAAAGGAAGGGGAAAAGCTTGAGAAAATCGGCTATGGTGGTTTGCTAGACTAAGGTATGTTTGATGTTGTCCTTGAGATGCATGCATGTTTTAGTAATTGACTTGAGTTCTAAATAGCCCATGTTCAAATCTTGAATCTTGTTGGTAACATGAGCAATCGGTCATGAGAAAGTGTTCAAGAAATGGTTGTTGTTCATGTTATTTGGATGAGAAATGTTGAGTTTTGTTGTTTCATGTTAAAGTTAGGTGAATGATGATAGAGGAGTGTTTGAACTATAAAAAGAATCGGCTACCTTGTTATGAGCTAGGGCCGAATGTGAGTTTGGTTGTGTTTGAATATTACATGCTTGGTAGAATGGTGGATGAAGGTGCCGAATGTATGTTGGATTGATAGAGTCTCCAAATTGATTTTATGTGTGTATGCATGACCGAATATACGTGGTCACATGAGTAAGGAAATGAGTTATTTGATATGTGGTAAAAGTTAAGTACTAAATCGAAGGTTGCTAAAATTGCCATTTCTTTAGCCGAATATGTGTTTGATCAATGAAGGAATTGTTGAAGAATATAGGTGAACTTGGTGAGAGTATTCGGCTTAGTGTATAAATGATATAAAGATTTTAGGAAATTGTTTTGGTTAGGTGTATGTATGATTAAGTATATTCGGCAATATACTTAAAGTGGGTACATGATATTACATTATAATTATTGAGCTTAAGTATATGGATATGTGTATATGTGGTCATATAATGACATTTTGGTTTGAAAATTTAATGATATGTGATTGCCGAATGTGATAAATAAATTCATGTTATTGGGTTAAATATTGAATGCTCTTATTTGTATTATTTAAGCTCAAGAACCTAAAGGAGAGGCGTCCAACAAGGGGAAATCGAAGGTCATCGAGTAGCCGACTCGGAATTATTTTACCCAACATAAAGTAAGTCATTAAGCATATAGTTGGTATTAATTCAAATGGTCATAACGTCTATGTAATGATGCTGAATGGAATGAATAAATATATATATGCATGTACGTATGTGATGATGAAAGTGTTGAATGAAAAGAAAAGAGGTGAGATGTATTGAGTTGTTGATCTCGGCACTAAATGTGCGGGTATAAACAAGTATGACCATGAGATTGGCGCTAAGAGTGCGGGTTTAAATTGTGCAGCACTAAGTGTGCGAATTGACTATGTAGCACTAAGTGTGCGAGTTTGACTATGTAGCACTAAGTGTGCGAGTTTGACTATGTAGCACTAAGTGTGCGAGTTGACTATGTAGCACTAAGTGTGCGAGTATGATTATGTAGCACTAAGTGTGCGAGTTGATTATATAGCACTGAGTGTGCGGACTTAATAAATATTCTTGAATCATTATGGACACTAAGTGTGCGACACTATTGAGTCGATCACGGATAGCGGATCGGGTAAGTATCTTGAGTTCATGGCTAATAGGTGCTATGTTTATATTTGGAGTTGAGCTTGGTAAGTTGAACCTATGTGACAAATATACTTGAAGTCACGTACATAAGATTTATCGTGGAATGGGTGAAAGGCCGTTTAGTTGTATGATTGTAACGAAAATAAAATGATTTATGAAAATGCCTCGAATATCCTATTGATGAGTATATGGAATGTGAATGCATGATTTGGTATGAGATTGAACCGATAGGTCGGAGGAACTATGGTATGGTTCGGTATGGATGGAGTAACTAGCCTCGTTCCATTTTGTTTCCTCTTGTGGTAATGTTATTAATGGATGGTAGTGTATTGCTTATGACTTACTGAGTTATAAACTCACTCGGTGTTTCCTTGTCACCCATACTAGGTTTCTTGGACTCGTCTCTTTTTGCGTGGTCGGGCCGTCATCGAAGTCATCACACCGGATAGCAAGTTTTGGTACTTTCTTCTTAGTTGGCTTAGGAGAACATTTCGGCATGTATAGGCTATTATGTTGTGTTTGAACTTTGGTATGTAATCTTTTAGCCATGCGAAAATGGCATAAATGTTCGGTTGGGTTTGGATTCATACGTTAGGTCGCAAATCTTGATAATTCGACCTTTTTATGCCATACGTCATGGTTGATTATTTTGGTGTTAAAATTCATGATATGGCAATAGTGTAGTAGGGGGAAGTTTGACAATGATTAGCCTTTGGCATGGTTAGTCATGATCATAATTTGTGATATGCATGATGAATTATTAGTTAGATCAAGGAGTAAACACGAAGTGGGCATAGTTGCTTTCGTAACAGATGCTGGCAGCAGCAGTGACATGAGATTGAAAAATCACTAAAAATAGTAGGAGTGGAATTAATTGATGAATAAATTATGTAATCGAAGTTCGATGAGTCTATTTTCATATAGAAGTAACGAAAAGATCATATGGACAGTATGTTAAGAGATAATCAGGTTCTCGTGGGACAGGGCCAGAACGGTTTCTGGATTCCCTTCTCCGACTTTAGAAATTCATTATAAATTAACCAGAGATAATTAGGAGTCATACCATATATGTATAGATTCCTCTTTGAGTCTAGTTTCTATAGAAACAAACGGCATCAGTATTGAAGCTCTGTACAGGGAGATATCCAGGTCGTAATGCGCAAAGGTCAGTGTAGTCGACCCCAGTAACATGGGAGACTTTGACTAATAAACTGTACTAATTGGCCCCACAAAAAATTCTAGAAAAAAATATGTAGATGGGAATATGAGTCTAGTTTCAGGGAAAATTCACGGAACTGGATTTCGAGTTCCAGAGCTAAAGATATGATTTTTAAAGCGACTAGTACGCAGATTGACAGCTTGTCTGGAAAAATTTTAATAAGTGGTTTGAAGTCTGTTAACACCTCGTGTTCGACTCCGGCGACGGTCTCGGGTTCGGGGTGTTACATACTCCACATTGAAGTCCTCTGTCATATGCAGAAGTTTCTTCCAATAATTGTTCCAAGACAAAGGAAACTTCAATATGATAACCCCGACTTGTAACAATTCTGGAATAACAACTTTCAAGTCACGAAACCTGCTTACAAGGACTTGTAGTTCATGATCAGGATACTATCGAGCATTTTGAATTCGAAATACTTCATCATTAAAAATTTATCAGTACATTATCGCTTGGTGTTGTCTTGCTCTTCAAGAGCTTTCCATATTTCCACCAAGGATTGCATCAACATGTAAAGATCATATAATCAGTTAGATAAGGTGTTGAGGATGTGTCCATAAAATGTGAAATTCTCTTCCTCATGCTTTTTCTTGAGTTCGGCCACTTTCGTAATTTCTTCAGGGTTTGTATTGGGCGTGGGATCCTCCACTAGTTATAGGTTTGGATCCAGAACGTATACCACATTCAAGATGGTAAGAAGGAACAACATCTTATCCTTTCAACGATTGAAGTTTGAGCCATTAAATCGATCAGGTTTCACAAACTCTTGGTTGATCACTTTGAATGCGGTGGTAGCCTCCGTCACCATCTTCAAAATTGTTCTCTTTTATTGTTTAGGTATTTGAGTGGGGAAGATAGATCCAGAGACGATGCTGAATTAAACAATAGATTTCGGGGTACAGATGATGCATTCTAAAGAGAATAATTTTCCTCCACACAAAGTTGCTAGAAGGTTAAGACAAAGGTCCTCCTAAGATACAACGAAGCTTTTTTATTTCCTTTGGTTAGAAAAATTGAGGAATTCCCTAACTCTTACTCTAATTCCTAAAACTGGATTGATTGTAATGATCATCTTTTAAGCACCATAGTCCTTCTATTTATATGCACTCAATGGATATATTGAAGAGCCACAACCCTTCGTATTAGACATAGTTCTTAGAAGAAACATGTCCCATGAAAATTAAATGTATCTATTGAATAAATCATCACTTTCTAATTTCAGTAAGTGCTCAAGAATAGTGAATTTGCAATCTACAAATTTTCAATAGTTACCAGGGTAATTAATGTAAATCCTAAGGGATAAAGATGTATAGAGTTCAAATCTCTTAGTACTCTCATCTTGTAGATACACATTAATCTTAACCGTTGATATAAATCGATTTGTACTGTTGGATTTGAGGGAGCTCAACTATAGATAGAGGTCCCCCTTCATTTGTAATCACTTCATTCTTTCTAAGTTAATATATTGAGAGTATTACTCAAACACTTGGTGTACACTCTCTTTCTATGTCTAGTGTACACTCTCTTTCTGTGTCTTTCTTTAGTTCATTCGTAGCTTTTTTTACTTTCAGAGTTTGCATCAGATTTGCTTCGGTGCCTTAGAGAAATTCTGCAAGAATTCTCACTTTTCGAGGGGAATGTTGACTTAGGTAGATTTGAAGCGAAGAGATTGTCTAAGACTGCACGGATTGTGAGACGAAAGGTGTATCCCCGTGACACTAGGAAGGTGATCATAAATTTTAAAAATGACCTCATAAAAAATACAAATTTGATTACTTCTAACATTTTTTAGCAATATTTATTATTAACAAACAAGTAATTTAATCTATTTATTTTTAATGATATTAATTTGTTTTAAATAAAAATAAACTAATATCTTTGTCTCAGTAATATATGATTAGATTTAAAATAAAATGTAAATATTTCATTTGTATTAAATTAGAATATAATTCAAATTTGAATTCAATATTTTTTAAAATAATTTTAAATTAAATAAGTTTTATGATTTTGTGGTTAAAAGTATTGCAAGAAAATAATGAAAATAAACAAATAAGAAAAAAATGTAATTTATATGAAAGATAAATTTAAACTTTTTGATCACATGAAAAAACTTACTTTCACACCAATATATAAAGGAATCATATTCCTATCATTGAAAGAAAGTTACAATGTTAAGAAAGTAAATAGTTTTTAACATATTAAATATATTAAATTCACGTCTTTTTAGTTGATTGGTCTTGAATTTTTATTGATAGTGAATCTCATAATCAAATCTAAAACAATTTGTTCCCTTATTTTTATTTTTTTTAAATAAGCTTATGTGTTAAAATATCCCTATAAAATAATTTAAAAAATTAATTGATTACAATTTTTAATTAAAATTTAATTGATTTTTTAATAATTTTAAAAGAACATTTTTAGCATTCAAGCTTAAAAACAACACTTTATACCTTAATTGAGTATTTATTTGTCTCATGAATAATTTAGGTTGAAATCATCCTTATATATAAAATAATAAAGAAATTGTTTAAGAAACACTTTGTTAAACATTTATTGCAACTATTTTTTATTCTTTTTCTTTTTAAAATTCTCATTCGGATGATAAAACCAAGTTTAAAAATTCATTAATTAGTTCATAACTTGCACTTTTGATGCGTATATCTAATAGCTTGCACTTTTCATCCAAATTAAAATTTTGTTCATTTTTCTATTCTAATAAATAATTAGTTAGTATTTAGTATATTGAGAGTATTTTTTTTTAAAAATTTTTAATTTTCTTAATATTTGATTATACTTCTATAGAAAATTTGTCAATCTTAACCTCGTCTCCATTAATAGTGTAGAAAATAATTTCCTATAATCAACTTCTATCTCAAACTTATAACTGCTAAGAATCTGAAATGATATAATTATTGATTTATTAGAAAAACTTTAATTAGACTCAAACAAAAGATAAAAAAAAAATCAAATCCAAGTTAATTTTAAAGGATGGTAATTTGAATTATGGATTTAAAAATATGTAGATATTCAATTAATTTTTATGGATTTAGATAATAGTCGGATTTAAATTATTTAAAATAATTATTTATTACATATTTGAAAAGAGATACAAATAAATACTCCAGATATTATTATCTAGATTTGTATTAGACATAGATATTTGAATCCACCTTATAACTTTTATTTTATATATAAATAAAAAAGATTTTAGCGAAATTGAATTCAATTTTTTACGGATTTAAATATCCTATTACTTGAATAATAAATAAATTTACATATTAATTTAAAAGAATACAGATTCCGATTCCTAAACATAAATGATTGGAAGTCAAAATCAAGTGGAGTGAGATAGATGGCAATAATGATGGAGTTGCGAGAGACGCGGTTTCCAAATTTCCAATTGGGATTTGAGGTTGTTGGTGTTGAAGTTGATTAGACCTAAAGGCAAGTTTGTTTGGTTTCGTAATTTTCCATATTTCCGTATCAGAATGATTTGCATTTGCATCCCTCCTTTCTACTTTTTGTTTTGACTTCAATTTATGCAAATGCCATTGCGTATACAAACTCCTCACAATACACTTCACATTTCTATTATTATATTGCTTAATTTCTATTAATACTCTTGTATTTTTAATCATTCTACTTTTTCAAAGCTATTAAATTTATTAAGTTTTGTTGTCTTTAAAATTTTATACGACTAATGGGGTCTAAATGAGCCGTGCCCAATTACTGGAAAGCTTGAGCTCAACTCAAAATTTGGACATCTATTTTTTAAGCTAGAACTAGACTCGAGATATTATCAAGCTTGATAATGCTCTAGAATAACGTATTTTTATGTATTAATCATGTGTTTATTCTGGGCTTGATCCTACTAATTTGAGCTATTTATGTCTTTTTATCGATTAGGGACTGATTTGGAGGCAAAAGCAAAATTAAGAGACAAAAGTGCGAATTTGGAGACACAATGAGCTGATATGCGATGCAGGAAAAAGATTATGCCAAAAGTGCAAGCATGGAAGACATAAGGAATAAAAACGCAAAACGAAGAGATTTTATTTTATAAGATTCCATTTTATTAGGATAATTAATATTAAGATAATTATTAGGATTATTTAATTTTAGGATTTTATTTTAATTATCTTTATTTATATTTAATTAATTGTATTTATCTTTTTAGAATTTAAGTTAAATTAGACTATCTCCCTAGCACTATAAATAGTGGGTGAAGTGACTCTATTGGTGTTTATCTTTTTCTGTAAACACTTTCCCCCTGAAAGTCTAGGCTTTTGTTTCTTCATATTTTCTTTCAATAAAATTCCCTTTTTCATTTTTATATTTATTTTCTTTTCCACCATTATCATGAGCCACTAAAACCTATCTAGCCGAAAGTTGTCAATATTCCCCAAAAAGGGTTCTTGAGGCTTAGAATCCGTACTTAGCCTTCTCGCCAAGTATTTATCGTTTCTTCGCACTACGGGCTGACGCTTCCGTCCATGGCCCTTAAGAAGTAAGCTTTTCAGCATATGCAAAGGCGGCCGCTTTGTATGTTTTGGAAGGATTGCATAGTCAGTTCGTAATCTTACTGCGTTAGAGGTTGGCGAGCCAAAGAGACGAAATGGTGTGGGATTCGCCATTGAGAAGCGTTGATCTAGCATAGATTATTAGCTAGAGTCAGGTTCCCTAAAAATTGTAAGTCTAATCTTTGGAGCTGGTGGTCGTAGGCGTCCTCTTCCACTATAATTGGCTTACTTGAGTTGAGAAGGGTTATTTAAAAGCTGAGGATTGAACCCAAGGCGAAATGAGACAATTGGAGGCTGGAATCTACCAATAAGAATTTCTTTTCCTTTAACTCTCTTTATTATTTTTATTAATTTCATAATCACAATTTCAATCAACTTTAGATTCCGTTTTTTCATTTTTTCCAAATCAAATCTTTAATTCTGTTATTTTTATTTTCCCTCTGTCACGCAGGTTTTCTTGGGCACGATTCTGCCCAGGATTTCAAGAAACAAGCATTCGTATAATCCGGTCCCTGAGGATTTGACCCTACTTCCCATTTACTGTTCTTTTTCATTATTTCTACTATTTTATAGGGAATGGGATATTTTTGGTGCTCTTAACGACCGCATCAAAGCTACTTGAGCTTGAGCCCGATTAATCTCGTTTATCGATTTTCATACTCATGCTCAAACCAGAGCTTTGTTCAATAATTAACTTTAGCTTTAATAATATAAATTAAGGGTCATAACATAATTTAATAATATAAAATAATAAAAATATATATTAAAAACGAAAAGCTTGATAAGACTCATGAACCATTCGAGCCAAATATTACTAAGCGTGATTTATGCTCAAGCTTGGCTCAATAATTATTGAACTTGAATAGGATGTGAACACAAGTGTCTTATTTACACCTCTAGCAGCAAATACATTATCACGTGTGCAATGATACATTGGCTTATTATTTCCAGATATTACTTAAAAAAAGTTAGATAATGAATTTAATGGTTGTTGTTCGCATCGAAATTGGAATTTCTATATTTAAAAAATGTAGAGACTATGAGTGATCAAATTGGAGAGCATGGACTAAATTTGTACTTAACTTATACTACATTACTAATAATAGAATTCAATCAAATGGATTTAATTACTACTGTTTAGATCAATACTAAAATTTAAAAATACAAATATATAAAGACTAAAGTGAACCAAATTAAAATATATAGACTAAAGCTACAACTTTCACTAGGGACTAAAAGAAGAAATCGACCTCTCTCAGCATATGGATTAATTTGGTTTCTTGGAGATAATTTCAGGTTTTTTTCTTTATCAAAACGAAATTTGAATTGCTTAAACAAATTAAATTAGATAAAGCTTTTAGCAACATACTCACGTTTTACAATCGTATTGATTTGGATTACTATTTAGGTTAGATCAAAATAAATAAATAAATTCCCCGACAAATCATCCATTCTATGCTTCAATTGTCAAGAAATAAACATTATTCAAGACAAATTATCCATTATATGCTTCAATTGTCAACAGAAACATTGAAAACCTCAAGAAATAAACTTGGAGCTGTGGGGTCTTATTGAATGAGGACAATATGGATGGAGACCCGTATTAACACATAGCTTTAAGGTCTCCACGTAGAATTAGAAATGATTAAACTTAATAAATACATAATTAAATTAGGTCTAGTCATCCACTTAGAAAAGCATTATGAGTTGAAAATGTATCAAATGGTAGTAGGGAGATCCCATAGCCATGATGATGACCACGACACATGCAACCGCGTACGTTGCCGAGAAACCTCCAGCAATTGTGCGTGTCCTAGGGGGATTTGATCCAATGTGGAATTAGTTTTTGCTCTCCATTTTTGACAAAAGTGAACTCATGATTTTCATTTATAATTTAGTATTAGGAGTATTTTCAGATTTCATCGATTTGCATCTAAATCAATACAATTAAATTAAATTAAAAAAATTGATTCAACCAATTAAATTGAATTCTTTTTAATTTTTAATAATTTATTTAATTTTAATTGAATAAATCGATTGAACCAAAAATTAGTGGTCTAATCAATTTTACTATTAATTAAGTTCAAGAAACAATGCTTATAAGTTGTTAAAATAAGTAACATTTTAAATTATTTTAATATTTTAAGCTCTCTCTCACGTGCAATTGTTAAGATAAAATGTAATTTTGGAGGGTATAATTAATTGGAGTTAGAGATGTCAAAAGGATGCGCAAATTTTTTTTTTTTTTGCTTAATTCATCTGTCACAATTTGTTGTGGCAAAATTAGGTTCTTTCTTACATTTAATGAGTTTGTTTTCGAGTAATTTGATTATATTTTTATTAATTTTTCGTTTTAGCATTTTATGTTCAATTTCAATAAAACAAGTATTTTTACATATTTTTAGTTATTTTAATGACTCATTACGCCAATCCAAACACTAATGGGTTAATTAAGTGCACAAGACATTATTTCAAGCCAAAGAATCTGAAGAACAACTCCAACATCGTGACACCAACATCCCATGTCGTGACACCCAACTTTGACATTAAACAAGTCTCATTCGATGACAAATGTCGCGATACTAATTCGATGAGGGTCAAATTACAAACTGAAGGTATTTTCATCTGCACAGTTCGTCCTAACTCATTTAATCATTTGCATTTGACCTATATGGTCATAAAACACCAAAACTATAAATAGAAAAGTTTAAGGTTTAATTGGGGGGGCTTATTTCCTTAATTAATTTTTAGTTTTCTAGGTTTAGGTTTTGTTTAATTCAGAATTTGTTGTTCACTTCTATTTCAATTCGAGTTTTATTTTCTTCATCAATCCTTAGTTTTTCTTTTGGGTTGGCTTTCAATCGTTGTTTTCTCAACAACTGTAGCAGTTCGCTCTTTAGTAGTGTCGGAAACAGTGGTTTTAATGTCACAAATCTGAAAAGTAAGTTCGTAAATATTTTTATTTAATATTTACGAGTAAAATATGGTTTTTAAAATGTTTTTGATATGGTAATTATGTTATATATATGATTAATTAAGTTCAAGTGGTAAGACCCTAAAGTCAAGTGGTTTTAGAAAATGAGGTATCGGGACCTCGTTTCCATAAACTGAGTCGTAAATATTTTTATAAATATTTACGGGGTATCATTAAGTTTTTAATAAAGTTTCGTTAAGAAATTTTAATGTTTCGATAGTTAATTAATTAAAAAGAACTAAACTGAAAAAAGTGTAAATTTTAGTGAATCTTGAATTTTCATTGATTTGATAGTTAATTTGTAATAAAAAAGGGCTTAAATAATAATTATCCCATTTGTATATTAATGACCATAATGGGTTTTTAAATTGTGGTTTTAAAAGGTTTTAATTAAGGGTAATTGTGTAATTTAGTAAATAAATTAAAGTTTAATAAATCAAAAGCCAAATTCATCATCTTTTTCATTATCTTGCCGAACACCTAAGGCATGTCACCATTTTTGGAAGCTTCACATTCGGCCAGGATAGGAAGCCTGCATGTAAGTCCGTTTTAATTTCGTTTCTTGTAATTGTTATGTTTTTTAGATCATTGCAACTAAATCTAGCTAGTTCGTACCTCCGTTTTTTATTCTATTACAAATTTTGAATGTTTCCATTGATGAATCTTTATGAGTTTAGATGTTAATGGATGAATTTGAAGTATTAGTTGTTATTTAAAAGTATTTTGTTAAGTGATTTTAATGAATTTGTCAATTAGAGATTAAATTGTTAAAATAGTAAAAATATAAGGATTTATTGTGAAATTGTTACATAAATGGGCTGAATTGGATGCCATCAATATTGATCTATTGTGAATTTGCAATAAAAATGGCTAATTTGCATGTTTTAGGCTCAGGACTAAATTGAATAAAAATAAAAGTTGAGGGTAATTTTGTAAAAATTTCAAAACTGACTAAATTGAATAAAATAAATTTTTTTACTATCTAAATTAATAAATTGAATAAATTTATTAATTTAGATAAAGACCGAGTGGAAAATCCATGAAAATAAAAAATTACCAAAAGCCCTTGTACTTTGATATTTCTGCATTTAACTAAGTAAGTTCGTTATATGATTATCCTTAATTGTATTGAATATTTCATACTATTTCACTATTTGTTAAATCTTAAATGCCATTTAGCTATATTTTAAGAAATTGAAATGTAACGTTAATTCGAGCTTTGTTCCGATGAATATTTGGGATATGTGCATAGTAGGCTTTGTGCTGGTGTAATTGTATCAAGCCTCGAGCCTAGCAGGCTCTGTTTTGGTGGGCTATATAGATAACTAGTACGATAAATATTGTTTCAATTATCCGATGTTGTTTTATTTGGTTTTACAGGCATGAAAAAGGAAAAGTAAGGTATGTGCTTCAAATGAACTATGTCATGAAATTTATGAAAAGGACTGAAACGGTAAGTTTATAATTGGGATGTAAATATAATGATTTATAACCTTATGAAAAGATTAATAATTATGTATTCGACTTATAAATCCCAATATGTTATATATGAAAAGTATATGTGATCTTATTGAATATACTCAATTTGTGAGTTGAATGGTGTTCAATAGGTTTATACTAAGTTTAAAGTATGAGTGTTGAATCATGTTTAATCTAAGTATTATACTATTGAAGTGATAAGTTATGTTTCATGTTTTACGAGCTTATTAAGCATTCATTGCTTACGTAGCTGTCTTTCTCTTACCTTATAGATTATCAGAAGCTTGAGCGGGTAAGAAGCTCGTCGGATATTCGATGCCAATTTGAATGAAAGAAAACGATATGTTAATGTATGTATGTAAATGGTATAAGGTTGAAATGCTTGAAATAATGCAAATGGTATTATATGTTAAGTTGTTGTGCACTGATGTTTTAAACATGTAAAAACAATAGGTAACATCGCGATAACATACCTCCAACGTCGCAACGACACTCACTTTTTGTGTAAGTTGCAACGTGATACCTTCAAAGTTGGGACGCCAACCCGATAATTTTGAAAATATTATATTTTATTCCTCAAACGACCTTGGGTTATCGAAAGAGCTTTCGAAAGCTCGTTTAAATCCAAGATATGATTATATAACATGTTGTAATTATGTATTGAACTTAATAGCATGAATAAATTGTTTAATTAATTTTCAAATGAGATCATAGTTACTCTGATAATAAATGTGACATCCTGTAGCTCAGACCTAACAATCGGGTCAAGTACGAGGTGTTACAGAACGGATGTATCTTAAAAAGATTAAAGATATCCTATGAGGGCAACACACTTATGATAAGGTCATTGGTCGAGCATTGATTGAGTAGTTTTCGTAATGGTATGTAATTAGGGAGAGCTCAGTCACAATACTATAGTAGAATGACTTCGTGACTAAATAACTTTATAATTAACAGGCGAAAAGTTGGATCTTAATAATAAATTATTTGAGCTCTAATTATATATATCCAATTGGTCCCTCTACTAGCTTGTTGAGACCAAAAATGAATTGCATGTAGAACTAAATGAATAGAAATGGACGAAAATTATAAAGTTTGAGAAATGGGTCACATTCGCAAATGAATGTGTTTTCTCACTGAGTATAGAAATGACTTAATAATTAATTTAAGTTTTTGAATTATTATTTAATTAAATAATTGAAGTTCAAAAATGAAATTAAATTAATTAGTCATTGTGAATCCATTAAATATGGAAATTAAATATATTTTCTCATATATTGACAAAGTTGTTGTGACTTTAACATAATTAGAATTGAGTTGAGAAATTTATTTAATTAGAAATTTATTTAATTAAATTAAATAAATAATATTGATTTAAGGAAATATAAAAACATGTATTGAGTTGGATTAAAAGACAAAGAAGCACATATAATTAGACCCAATACACAAGAGGCCCAAATTCTCCTCTATTACATATGAGGGGTGGCAACCCTAGTACATTTAACTAGGGTGTGTCATCCATCTCTTCTAGTTCAACTAGAAAATTGGTTTTTCTATTAAAGAAATATTATGTGTTTTACTAATTCAACCAAGATTCTTTTTTCTTTCCATATAAATAGGTGACACATGTATAGTTATACACAACAGAAGTTACACATAATTTCTAGATATTATTATTCTGCCAAAAAGTAAAGATAATTTATTTTCTAAGCATAAATTCTATTTTTTGTGAAACACAATTCTATCAGTTTCAATTGAGAGAAAATTAATTTCCTACTGAAAGTAATAAATTGTTTTTGGTTCTCTATTTCGCCTGTGATTTTGCAAGCCTATACTCGAAGTAATTCATGGTATAATAATAGTAAAGAAGGTCGTTTGATTAAAAGTTGAGAATGTCCAGGATCCATCTCGCACAAATCACAAGTATTTTTCAAGAAAAAAATTATTGTTATAAACATCACAAATTAGCTCGATTTTAAAATTTTTAATTTTTTGCTGTGATTGAAAATCGTTTTTGTAAACCGGATTTTTCCAACAACATCATCAATAGACATAATAAAAGTCTTCATACGAACTTTATAGTAGGCATAATTAGGCATAATAGACACTGAATTTCCTTCATTTATTTGTTCCATATCTGTAAATACTCAACCAGAACGTCTTCAAATACCTTATTAAGCTGAGCTCTGATACCAATTGAAACAAAATTTGGTACGAGTCGCAAGGCCCAAAATTAGGCTCATGAACATGATAGGCTCAAATTTCCTCAAGACCAACAACGAGGTCGAAGGCCAAGCAAATCCAAGTAAGATTGAATGGGACCATCCAAGACTTTGTTACCAATGCCCTAGATATGCACATGACCGGAAAAGAAAATCAAGAAACCGAATCTTGGTCCAATTTTGTTGTTTCAAACAATTTCAAGAATCAAGAAAATCAAGATTTCAAATCTTAGAAATCTTGGTCCAAGAAATTGAATCTTGCAGCCAAGGTGCATTAGATTTCATGTACGAGCTTGAATGAGTCAATTTCGAGAGCAAACATTTCACAAGACCAAGTTCTTGAAAAAAAAATGGCTCATTAAGATATCTACAAGCCCATCCTGAAGTTTGGAAAGTAATTTAATTTAATATCAGGATAAATTATCAAAGTGGCCCAAATTGTAAAATATTTAAACTATAAGTCCAATTTTATTTTAATAGGTGGATCATCATTTAAGAATTCAGCCCAGTGAGCCCAATTAATTCCTTTGGCTAAATTCCCATTAAAAGTTCATACTTAGAATTTTTTTATTTTTTTTATTTGATGAGTTGTCATGTTAGTTATTCCATTAGAGTTAGGAAAACTTATTTTGGGGCTTATAAGTAACATGGACGTCCACCCTTATAGATGAACAATTGATTTCTGTTTTTTTTTTAGTTAACAATATGTAACGCCCCGTACCCGAGACCGTTGCCGGAGTCGAACACGAGGTGTTAACGGACTTAATTCATTTACTTACACAGTTCATTTTAAAAATTTCCAGACAAGCTGGCTAACTGCATCACGGTCACTTTAAAAATCATATCTTGAGTTCCAAAACTCGAAAACCGATTCCGTAAATTTTTCCTGAAACTAGACTCATATATCCATCTACAAATTTTTTTCTAGAATTTTTGGTTGGGCCAATTAGTACAGTTTATTAGTTAAATTCTCCCCTGTTTCAGGGTTCGACTACTCTGACCTTCATGCATTATGACTTAGATATCTCCCTGTACAGAGCTTCAATACTTATTCTGTTTGTTTCTAATGAAACTAGACTCAAAAAGGAATCTGTACATATAAAGTATGACTTCTAATTGTATCTGGTTAATTTATGGTAAATTTTCAAAATCAGAACAGGGGATCCAGAAAACGCTCTGGCCCGATTTCACGAAAACTTAAACATCTCATAAAATACGGCTCATATGGTCGTTTCGTTTCTTTCATATGAAAATAGACTCATCAAGATTCGATTACATAATTTATTCACTTTTAATTCCATTCCTACTATTTTTAGTGATTTTTCAAATTCACATCACTGCTGCTGTCAGCATCTATTTTAAGGTAAATTTTACCTATTTCATAATTTTCCATGAATCATTTAGTAAATTGACATACATTATTTTCAAGTATAATCACGATTAGCCATGACGTACGTAGCACCAATAGGACCATGATTGGCCATTCCAATGGCTAATCATTACCAAACATTTCCACACCACTTAATAACCATATCATAAGACCATATATATACAAAATGATCATAATGTTATACTCAAAATAAACAAGCCATTTTCGCATGGCTATACGAATATACATTACCAAAAGATACTTAATTAAAAACAAGGGTCAGCCCTATACATGCCATTATCAAGTTCAACTGAAGAGTACCAAAAAGTGGCTTAGATAGTGTGGATGACTTCGACTTTGACACTCCCGAATCCGATAGTTGACGAACAAAATCTATAAAACAGAGAATTAAAGCAAAAGAATAAGCATTTCGATGCTTAGTAAGTTTTAAGTAATGAAATCATTTAAAAGAATGGCATAATAATATCAAGTTTGTTTGTTTCATCCCTTGGCCGAATAGAAACATAACTGAGATATCACTTTTATCATTAATATCACAAAGGTGAAACCAATTTATCCAGCTAAATCCAATCCATAACCGAATGCGCTCATCCCAAATGTCCATGTCAATTTCATGCATATACACATACATTTCATAACTATGACATTGAACTCTCTAATTCGGAACTCATACATCATAATCAGATCATAAACGTTTGGATGATTTAAATAATGTGCTAAGCATTCCCATCAAATTTCAAAGTCATAATTGAAGTATATTCATATTCTCAACAAGAGTAAATTACTTACCTGGTTATCTTACGGCAAGTAGCACATTTGTTTAAATATTGTTTCAACACATATTATATGATTTCTTATACGAATACTTATGGGTTTTCAACCCAAAATAATGCCAAAACAGACGCCTTTCAGAACCAAACTCGATTCTTAGCGCTGGCTCAAAAGCCCTTCGATACCAAGCTCGGAATATGCCCCTGGCTTGAAGGCCCTTCGAAACTGAGTTCGGTCATGACACTGGTTCGAAAGTCCTTCGGAACTAAGTCCGGTTATATCACTGGCTTAAAAGCCCTTCAGAACTAAGTCCGGTTATATCACTGGCTTAAAAGCCCTTCGGAACTAAGTCCGGATTTTAAATCCCGATTTAACATTCACTGATATAATCATATATATATAACACATTTGGATATCACTCCTAATCCTCGAATACAATTACAACATGTTTACCAACCATGCATCATTCGGTTTATTAGTCCTAAACAAATAAAATGATCTCGTTTCGGTAATCCACAAGATTTCTATGACCATTCAGCTGTGGTAAACACTCTACTTATTTACTTCGTCATGTAATTCGAGTAGAACCATTAGGTCACAAATTATTCATTATGTCCCTAAATAAAAATGATTGCTTTAGCAAACCATAAGCTAAGTTCCATTACTTAAAGACTTACCTCGGATATTTTTGAACAGTGGCGGATAGGCTATTCAATTGCTTTCTCCTTTCCCTTATCAGATCTAGATCCTCTTTGCTCTTGAGCTTAATTTAAAACAATTGAATTCATTTAATTTCAAATCAAATAGGCGATTTAATATAATACATGTATATTATAAGGTTGAGGTACATATGACTTAATGGTTAACTATCAAACACCATACGCATATATATATTCTCTAGTCATGCACAACCCAACATCTTACTTAGGCATTAACAACTTTATAGATATATGCATATCTATGTTAAGGCCGAATATATATTTAACACATTCTACAAATATGGTTATTTATAATGACTAAACACCATTTTATCTCAAGTTATACTTATAAGCACATCCATCCAAATACATTCGTACTTAAACATCATTCCGACCTAACACTCATATTACATCTATAAAACTACAAGCCGAATATACCTATACTTACATCACTTAAACATCAACCCTCAATTTCTTTGACAAAGCACATTTCCGAAAATGATAAGGCAATATAACAGCCTTAATCCAACTTATAATTCATACATATCACATTCCAAGCATTCACTCTATTCTATCTCTTAAAATACAAACATTACTCAATAACTTCCTAGTTCAAATTCGGCAATTACACCCATTCACTAGATGATTTATTATTATTGTTCATTTATTCAAACTACTTACAATTACCTTAAACTATCACAATTAACAACCATTTGTAACTTATTCATTAAACATGAAAGCAACCGTATATCTCTTCCATTTTCTACCATGGCCGAATGCTCAAGACACCACACCATTCCAAATTGGTCATGGGTTAAGCAAAGAACTTAATGACTAACTCAAAAATGTTAAAAATCCAAGAATCATCATTGAACTTACATTAATTTAGCTAACAACCATAGCCGAGTTTCTCAAAGCTTTTTCTCTTCTAGTTACGGCAATGAGGAGCAAAGATGGAGAAACTTTGGTTTCTCCTCCCACTAATCAACATTTTATTACTATTCTTTATTCAATATTCATTTTAAATGTTAAAATGTTAGTAAATAATACTTATAATAGGCTTTAATTATGGTCATGGCCGGCCACTAACACAACTAAAGGATTAATTGACATGCAAGTACATTGTTTTTACCTCATACACAATTTGATCACATTAACATTTGTCTAACACATTTCTAAATTTTCTCATATAAATCCTAATTAATAAAATTCACATGCAATTAACAAAATTTAAGCATGAAATTTTTCACACATTCATATTTACATAAAACAAACATAGAATATGACGGTTAATTATTTTTATGACTCGGTTTTGTGGTCCCTAAACCACTTTCCGACTAGGGTCGAATTAGGGCTGTCACACAATAATTCTCTTTGAGTTTTTCTTCAACTCTTAAGTTTACTTTAAAAGTTGTTTTAAAAATATTTCAGGTTGTGGGAATTATCTTCAAGCCTTTTCTTGCCAAGATTTTTTTTCTTATAAGGGGAACTAAAGCTATTAAAAGGAGTTGTGGATTCTTAATATTTCCAAGGCTTCTTAGGACGTCATCTTCTCTTTTCTAGCCTTAATTTATCGTTTCTTGTTTACTTTAATTTAGTTCTTGTTGTTTTAGCTTACTGGTTTTATTGATTTTCGTTCTAGCTTAAAATTGCTTAAAGAGAGACGTTCTCCTATCTTGTTCCATCAAAAAACATATCAAAATTAGGAGTTTTAATCTTTTCTTGTTGTTTCAAATATTCTTGCACAAAACAGGTTGCTTTTGTCTCCAAAATCACTTCTAACAAATCTATTTTGTGTTTTGTTTTCCAGATCTAGTTGGGACATTTTCTTGAGGTTTAAGGACGATTTCTTTCCATCCAAGAAACCCGAATTCATTCTTTATTAGACTCTTACCAACTGGTTCATCTTTCTTTTGTTTTAATCTCATGTGACTCTCATTTGTGGCAACTAATCTATTTTCATTGTTTCTCGTTTCATCTTACATTCGATCTAGGTTAAATTTGTAACTTAGACAAGCTACGATTCTATTCCGCATGCATGCCTTATCTGGCTTTATCAAAATTAGTAAGCAGTAACGAAACATTGACTTTAATAAATTTCATTTCAATGTGTGATAGGACAAAAACCATAAACTAATGAAAAAATAAAAGCAATATATGGAAAAGAAAACACCAAAACCAAACTTTGTTAACTTAGTTTAGACATAAAGGTCATACGTTTGGTAGAGCCTCACTCAGAGTATAATCTTATTCAAATAACCAATTAGAATACGTCTCTATCAGTTAAAGCCCCAAAACTCCTCTACAAGTAGAATCCATGCGATCCTAATAGAGAACCAATAAACAACTGACATACACTCAGTATCATTCTTTGTTTAGAATGCAAGAATTCTTAATACAAATAAAACACAAAAATCTCATAACAAAAACAAATAAAAGCTATAAACAAGTACTTGAGCAAGAATGATCCAATCTTTTAGGATAACAAATCGCATTCCTCGCCAAGTGTATGATCCTTCTATATATAGATCCAATCAAAAAGACAAAATGAACTTGATTAGCCTCGCTAAACAGCTGATAAGTCTTCTAAACCCAAGCTTCAAATTTACCGGCAATCGATAATGATAAAGCAATGACTCTTAGCCATAAAGTTACTCATGATCAACAATCCATTCGGTTAAAGATATTTTTAATTTAAATTAAATTAAATTAAATTTAAGGATAAATGAAAAATATTATTTTAATTAAAATTTCAATGAGATTTTTAACTTTAAATTAAATATTTAAGTTAACATATTCAAATTCAAATTTTAAAATAAAAATATTAACTTTAAAATTGTGTTATGGATTGTTATTAAAATTAAAATATTATTTAAAATTAATATTAATATTGGTTTAAGGGTATAAAAAACCCTTAAACTTAAAAAAAATTAAATTCCTGCTTTTTTTTCTTTCTTTATTTTTTTTTTGCACTCATTGGCTACTTGAACCGTCAAAATGCTTTAAAAAAAGCTTTTTGACCGTCAAAGTTAACAACATCCCTTTTTTTTTCTTTTTTTCTTTTTTAGTTAATGCTTCCACGTGTATCATGCATTTATTTTGACACGTGGCAGAAAATGATAAAAATTATAAAAAATATTTAAATTTTATTAAAAATTATAAATTTATTTAAAATTATATAAAAAATTATTAAAATTATATAAAATTTATTATAAAATATAAATATAAAGAGAAACATAAAATTGTTTCCTTATAAATGTACTTTACTACATTTTATAAATAATTAAATATTTAAAATTTTAATATTAAAAATAAAAACCATCCCTTCTTTAGTGGCCTCTATGGTTGCTATGGTAAAAAGACGACTCAAAAATCTTATCTTGTCATCGTATTTATTCCCAACATAGCTGAATTATGTTGGGTGTGGGTCCCACTATGTGGGGAACCCTTACACTGGTCAACCCAACTTGAAAGGGGTTTTTATTTCTTTTGTTTGGTTACAAAAAGGAAAACTTCTACCACATATTTATTACCCTTTTTGGATTTGACAAAAAGCCATTCTTTTTGGCTTTTACGTGTGGATGTGGGCAGCCATTTATTGAGATCCAAAAATCAAATTTTGAAACAAAAAGATTGAAGCTTGTCAAAAAAATTACAAAAGAGGAGAAATCAGTTTTTTCAAGTTTGGTGCAACAGTGATCAACTCTTCGATCAAAGGTCCATCCATAGTTTGATTGAGCTGATTTTTGGACAACAGCTAGGCGATAAGGTGTTCTTGACCTTGGATGGTCGGATTTTTCATTCGAGCCTTGTAGCGTCGGAAATACCCATTTTTCAGCAGCTGTATTTTTGGTGATGTTCTCCCATTTTTCTCTCTTTTACTAAATATTACATATTGTTAGCCTTGTTGGAGTTGAATGTTTGTTGTAGGCTTGATATTGTGATCTTGCAGTTGAACATTTGATGATAGTGGAGCTTTTGATCGGACTCTAAAGTCCCGTAGTTTTTACCCTTGATTTAGAGGGTTTTTTACATAAAAATACCGGTGTCTCTATTTATTTATTTTTGTTGTGGTTGCATTGGTTGATTAAGGTTGGTAGAGAACATATTTTGTGCTATTGTGTTTGCCATAATCTTTTTTACAGGAGTTATAAGGAGAAAAAGAACACCGATTGTGCTTTGCTTTGTTTCGGTTGTTCGGTTTCTTCCCAACAAACTGGTATCAGAGCCAGGTTATTGTGTCAGATAATTATGGAAATCAATACGAGCAAGATGATTATGTTGAATGGCACAAATTATCAACTTTAGCATAATAAAATGAAGGACTTGTTGTTTGTGAAGGCTTTGCATCTTCTGGTCTTTGCTACTCAAAAACCCGATTCGAAAAATGATGAAGAATCGGAATTTGAGCATCAATAAGTGTGTGGCTTTATTCGGCAATTTTTTGAAAAAAATGTTTACAACCACATTATCAGGATACACATGCTCGAACATTGTGGGAGAAGCTTGAAAGCTTGTACGCTTCGAGGTCGAGCAATAACAAGTTGTTTTTACTGAAGAAAATGATGGCATTGAAATACAAAGAAGGAACGTCTATAGCTGACCATGTTAGTGGATTTCAGAGTGTGATGAATCAGTTGCTTGGTATGGGTGTCAAATGTGATGAATCAGTTACTTGGTATGGGTGTCAAATTTGATGACGAGATTTTATGGCTTTGGTTGCTTGCTACTCTACCAGACTTTTGGGAGACCTTTAAGGTCTCACTCATTAATTCTGCCCCACAGGGTATTATTATTTTGGATTTGGCTAAGAGTGGTGTGTTGAATGAAGAGGTTAGAAGAAGATCTCAGGGTCTTACATCACAGTCTGAGGTGTTGGTTATCGAGAACAGGGGGAAGAACAGAGACAAAGATGGAAAGGGTAGAGATAAAAGCCGATGCAAGTCAAGATCGAGATACAAAAATATTGAGTGCCATCATTGTGGTAAGAAAGGCCATATCAAGAAACATTGCTTCAAGTGGAAGAAAGAGAACAAAGATGGTGGTGATAAACACAATCAAAATGACGATAAAAAATCCGAGCATGTTACTATTGTTACTCGTGAAGATCTGTTGGTTATTTATGATGAGAATTTGGTCAACCTAGCATGCGACGAGACTAGTTGGGTGATTGATACTAGTTCATCACTTCATGTCACATCAAGGAAGGATTTCTTCACATCTTATACTCTTGGTGATTTTGGGGTATTGAAGATGGGTAATGATGGTTTGGTTTTAGTTATTGGTATGGGAGATGTTAGCTTGGTGAGTAACAATGGAACAAAGTTAACTCTCAAGTATGTCAGACATGCACCGGATATCCATTTGAATTTGATTTTTGCAGGAAAGCTTAATGATGAGGGATTCTGTAACACCTTCAGTGAAGGGCAGTGGAAGCTGACTAAAGGCTCATTGGTTGTGGCTCGAGGACAGAAGAGCTCAAATTTATATCTTGATGCAAGCTTCGACTTCTCGAGAGACGGTGAATGTGACAGTGAATGACAGCTCAACTGAGTTGTGGCATAAACGACTCAGTCACATGAGTGAGAAGGGCTTAACTGTTTAGAAAGAAAGAATTAACTTTCGGGTTTGAAGAATGCTACACTGAAGAATTGTGCTCATTGTCTAGCAGGAAAGCAGAGAAGAGTTTCATTTAGAAGCCGTCCTCCTCATAGAAGATAAGAGTTGCTAGAGTTGGTCCATTCAGATGATTGTGGTCCGATAAAAGTAAGGTCACATGGCGGTGCACTTTATTTTGTGACTTTCATTGATGACTGTTCAAGAAAGCTATGGGTTTACACTTTGAAGTCTAAAAATCAAGTCTTTGAGGTGTTTAAATAGTTTCAAGCATTAGTTGAAAGGGAAACAGGGAAGAAGTTGAAGTGCATTCGTACTGATAATGGTGGCGAGTACACAGGGTCGTTTCATGAGTATTGTCTGCGACAGGGAATCAGACAGTAGAGAACACCACCAAAGACTCCACAGTTAAATGGGTTAGTTGAAAGAATAAATCGAACATTGATTGAGAGAGTCAAAAGTTTGTTGTCAGATGCAAAGTTGCCAAGATCGTTTTGGGCTGAAGCTTTGAATACAATGACACATGTGATAAATCTATCTCCTAGTGTTCCTTTGCGAGGTGATGTGCCAAATAGAGTTTGATTTGGTAAAGATGTGTCATATGATCATTTACGTGTGTTTGGTTGTAAAACATTTGTTCATGTTCCAAAAGATAAAAGATCCAAGTTGGATGTCAAGACTCGACAATGCATTTTTATTGGTTATGGTCTAGATGGTGAGTTTGGTTATAGACTCTATGATCCAGTTCAGAAGAAACTCGTGAGAAGCAGAGATGTTGTCTTCATTGAGGATCAAACCATTGTTGGCATTGATAAGACGGAGAAAGTGGATTCACAAGATAGTGGTGACTTGATCGATGTGAATCCAGTTCCAGACTCTTCACCAGATCCTATCCAGGATGATGTGCATGGTGATATTAGTGATGACCATCAGGATATAGGTGACTTTGATACTCCCATAAATGATGTTGTGAATGATTAACAACAAACACCTATAGCTCCACTAGCAGTTCCACTTCGAAGGTCTTTCAGAGATCGACGATCTTCTGTCAGGTATTCTTCTGATGAATATGTTCTTTTGACTAACGATGGAGAACCTGAATATTATGAAGAGGCTATAGAGAGTGAATGCAAAGATCAGTGGGTTGAAGCGATGAAAGATGAACTTCAATCATTGCATGAGAACCATACCTTTGAGTTGGTGAAACTGCCTAAGGGCAAAAAAGCTTTGAAGAATCGATGGGTTTACAGGCTGAAGCAAGAAGAGAAGTCTTCATCTCCACGATACACGACTAGATTGGTCGTCAAGGGCTATACTCAGAAAAAATGGGTTGATTTTGAAGAAATATTTTCTCCAGTTGTGAGGATGTCCTCTATCAGAACTATACTGAGTTTGGTAGCTTGTTATGACTTAGAGGTTGAACAAATGGATGTGAAAACTGCTTTTCTTCATGGTGACTTGGAAGAAGAGCTTTATATGGAGCAGTCAGAGGGGTTTGTTGCACAAGAAAAAGAGGACTATGTGTACAGATTGAAGAAGAACTTGTATGGTTTGAAGCAAGCTCCAAGGCAATGGTACAAGAAGTTTGAGTCTGTTATGGGGAAACAAGGCTATAAGAAGACTACTTCTGATCATTGTGTGTTTGTTAAGAGATTCTCTGGTGATGATTTTATAATTCTTGTACTCTATGTTGATGAAATGCTTATTGTTGGTCAGAATGCTTCTAGAATTGAGAAGTTGAAGCAAGAGTTGAGTAAATCCTTTGCAATGAAAGATTTAGGGCCAGCAAAGCAAATTCTTGGCATAAGATTGACACGTGATAGAAAGGCCAAGAAATTATGGTTATCACAAGAAAGGTACATTGAGAAAGTACTTCAAAGGTTTAGTATGGACAAAGCTAAAGCGGTGAATACTCCCTTTACTACGCACTTCAGATTGAGTGTTAAGCATAGTCCTTCCACAGAAAATGAGAAGGAAAAGATGCAGAAAATTCCTTACTCTTCAGCCGTGGGTAGTTTGATGTATGCAATGGTTTGCACGAGACCAAACTTAGCTTATGCCGTTGGTACAGTTAGTCGGTTCTTTCTAATCTAGGCAAAGAGCATTGGAATGCAGTGAAGTGGATTATGAAATATCTTTGTGACACTTCCAAAATGAAAATTTGTTTCAGCAATGAGAAACCTGTTCTTGTTGGGTATACAGATTCAGACATGGCCGGAGACATTGACTCGAGGAGATCTACTTCAGGTTACTTGATCACTTATGTAAAAGGAGCTGTGGCATGGCAATCAAGATTGCAAAAGTGTGTTGCATTGTCCACCACTGAATCTGAGTTCATTGCAGCAATCGAAGCGTGCAAGGAGATGCTTTGGATGAAGAAGTTTGTGCATGAGCTTGGTTTTACTCAGGAGAAGTATGTCTTGTATTGTGATAGCCAGAGTGCTATTCATCTTGGTAAGAACTCAACTTTTCATGCTAGATCTAAGCATATTGATGTGAGGTACCATTCGATACGAGATGTTCTTGAAGCTAAGCTGTTAGAGCTTGAGAAGATACACACTAATGATAATGGTGCTGATATGTTGACGAAGGCCTTACCAAGAGGAAAGTTTGAAGCATGTTGTTTGACCTCCGGCATGGAGGCATTCCCCACATAGTTGGAGGGGGAGATTTATTAGGTGTGGGTCCCACTATGTGGGGAACCCTTATACCAGTCAACCCAACTTAGAAGAGGTTGTTTATTTATATTGTTTGGTTACAAAAAGGAAAGCTTCTGCCACATATTTATTACCTATTTTTGGATTTGACAAAAAGCCATTCCTTTTGGCTTTTACGTGTGGATATGGGCAGCTATTTATTGAGAGCCAAAAATCAAATTTTGAAACAGTAAGATTGAAGCTTATCAAAAAAAAACAAAAGAGGAGAAATCAGTTTTTTTTCAAGTTAGGTGCAGCAGTGATCAACTCTTCGATCGAAGGTCCTTCTGTGGTTCGATTGAGCTGATTTTTGGATAGTAGCTAGGCAATCAGGTGTTCTTAACTTTGGATGGTCGGATTTTTCATCCGAGCCTTGTAGCGTCGGAAATACCTATTTTTCTACAGCTGTATTTTTGGTGATGTTCTCCCATTTTTCTCTCTTTTGCTAAAGATTACATATTGTTAGCCTTGTTGGAGTAGAATGCTTTGTCGAAACCATCCCTTTGATTTAAAAATTTTTAAATTTAATAAAAAAGGGGGAAGTCGACTTTTGAAAAATAAATGCATGGAGTCGCCACCGATCTTTTGTTTTGGTGTGATCAGGTCACCTAAGAATGTGGTTATTTTAATAAAACATTTTCGGTTTACTAAAATACCGATTATGGTCTACGAAAATTTTAGAAAACGGGCTCGGGAGTCAGTTACGTATGAGGAAGGGTTAGCACCCTCACTACGCCCAAAATTGGTACCAAATCGATTAAATACTGTCCTTATGTCTAAAATTAAAAATGTTTTTGAAATGTGGTTCTTTTTTTAATAACATTTGAATAACCCGAGTTGATTGTCAAAAATCTTCTTGTTTCGACGTCCGAAAATTTATAATTTGAAAACCACAAAAGGATGCTTAATTATTTAGTCCAACGGAACACCGAAACCCAGCACAGTAGGGCACGATTCCTCGAATTTCCAAACATTGACCATTGCCTCACCTTAGAAAATACGAGTGAAATTCCAAAGAAATATCCGATTGTTTTGAACAAACGAGAGATTGCAACCAAGTACGACAGGGCACGATTCTCGAATTGCCAAACATCGAACATAGCCTTTGTTTTAAAGGGTTTTCTTAAGAAACATGAGTGAAAACCTAAAGGAATATTCGATCATTTTGAACAAACAAGAAATCACAACCCAGCACGATAGGGCATGATTTCTGAATTGTCAAACACCGAGTATTGCCTTCGTTTTAGAGGATTTTTAGAAGACCTGAATGGAATCTCGAAGGGATATTTGATTATTTTGAGCAAACGAGAAATTACAACCCAACACATTAGGGCACGATTTCGCGAATGGCCAAATATCAAACTTTGCCTTCGTTTTAAAGAATTTTTTAAAAGGCATGAGTGAAAGTTTGAAGGGATATTCGATTATTTCGAGCAAACACGAAATTGCAACCCAACACGTTAGGGCACTATTCCGCGAATTGCCAAATATCGAATCTCATCTTCTTTTTAAAGAATTTTTAAATGAATACTTGTAAAACTAGCTTAAAACGCATTAATTCGATTTGAAATAAGACGAAGTTAATCATAAAATTTAGATTTTGTAAAACCACATTTCATAACCCAAGTGGAAAACGATGATATGAGGTAATAGGCACATATGAGATACCACGCTCGATGAATGAGAATATTAATCAACTAGCGGAGTAAGCAATTAAATATAATTAACCTAGAAATTATAACCTAATTTCAATCATGTATGAAGAGTAATTAACATACTAATAAGACGAATGCCATGCAAGGAATATATATATATGCTATAATATAAAACAACCAACGAAGCATATGCAAAACAAAATGGAATTTAGAAGTCAAAGTGGTTTAAGGTTAATAAACTCATACTATATAAGTTGACAAGTTTGAATAAAAACTAGGAATATATATAACTATTGAAATAAATATTAGAAAGTGAAAGTTTGAATTAAATTGTATGTAAAATGTTCTAGACACAAATGCATTTAAAAATTGACAATGTACATAATAATTTAAATAATGTATATAATATGAAAGAATAATAAAGGTATATGACAAGATATAATGCACTAAACAGATTTACAAAACATATATACATAAATAACTTTTAAAAATAATTATTTGTAAAGACATAGAAATACCTACAAGCTTAAATTAATTTTATAACAAATTGTATAATGGACTTAAGAACATGTTTATATATATATAAAGAAGACTATATGTATGAAACACATGGATTTAATAATATATAGATCAAATGTAGGTATCAATAAATATACATATATAAATAATGATTACTTAGAAGATATATTACGTAGGACTATATAATGAAATACGAGAAAAAATTTGAGAAATCATATGTATAAAATAATATAAGGTTAATAATATATATACGAAATGAGTTAACTTTAATATATATAAAAGATATGCTCATATGTACAAAGTATATTTTCTTTTTTAAGGAGTATCTAGTTAAAAATGACCATATACATATAAAAAGAAAAAAAATAATTTAAATGACATATACACCATATATATATAAAAGGATAGAATATGAGGATAAAATATAAATATGTATATAAAAATATATGAAATTTTTTTAAATGAATGATAAAACGAATTTAAGGATACATCAAGTTTTAAAATGGGAAAATATGTAACAACACAAAACAAGTAGTGTGTATCTAAAATAAATAATATATGAAAACCTTAGATTAATAATAATTTAATTTAAAAGCGAAGGATACGACAAATTTAAAATTAATATGGAAAAACGGTTAGAACTTAAATATGGACATAAAAACATTTAAGTTTCATAAATCAAGAAGTATTTTAAATAATCTATGTATCAACGTATAGATAAATATTTTGGCAACAATTTTATAATAGGGTATTTAAACAATATAATGTAAAAAGAATTTTAAACATTCCAAAATAACTCATTATAAAAAAAAATATTAGTATACTATTATATATATAGTAATTAAAGAAATAGAATACATAAGGTGAAAATATAAAGACAATCTCTAAAAGAAATCATACAAATGTAGCCAAACAAAATTATTAACATGGATTAAAGCATACACATATTAAATGTATTAAAAATTAATCAATGGTACAACTGTAAGACCAAATTAATACTGCAATAAAATAGGGAGGATAATTTACAAATAAAGTAATCATAATATGGACCAATGCTCCAAGCGCATAAATGTATAAGGACTGAATTTGTAAATATCTCGTGCCTACAATGCTGCATGGAACCGCGGATCAAAGTGAAATAACGCACAAATTAGCAGGCCAAATTTTAAAACACAAGGTAGGCAAATTGAAGGCTGTGCGCAAGGGGAAGGACTTGTTGCACAAATAGACTATTTTAGGCGCAAAAGGCTCCCCCCACCCTTCTTACACGGTACCGTTTCAAAACTTTTATAAAAGCAAACAATTCCTCCCAAAAAAATGAAACAATCGGTCCTTTTGAAATTGAAACCCTAGCCTCTTTTTAATCCCTCATTTGGCCGACCAGAACTCACCCCCAATCGCCACACCATCATTGTAATAGATGACTAGCAATGAGTTGGGCTTGATTTTGAAGAGGAAGATGCAACTCTGACAACCCGATTGATTCAGGTGAGTGTTTCTTTATCCCAATCCTTTTTATTCTATATTAAAATGAGAAATGAAAGAAAGAAAATTACCAAAGAACGATGCAAATCCTGCTCCAACAAAAAAGAACAAAAGAAGGATAATCACCTTCTGCCCAAAAACTCTTTTTTTTTTTGATTCTTTTCTCTTAATTTCTATACATGTATGCGTAAAAAAGGGATCCCCTCTTTTTGTGTGTGTATCTTAGTAAAAAAGGATAAAAACTAGGCGAGAAAATAAAGAGAAAAAATAAGAATCAGAACAGCGAAAAAATGAACCACCTTCAAAAATATATTTTTTTCTCGATTGCTTGGTGTCCGTTCGTAGTTTTTACAAAAGGAAAGGTTCTTGGCTTTATAGCCGAACCAAATAAAACGACAAAGAAAAATACAATTCCTTTTCTTTTTTTATTGCTCAGCTTGTTTTTTGCTATTGCTATTGTGGTTGTCATTTGCTTGTCTTTATTTGCAGGTACGGAGGCAACATGGTGGGGGTAGCTGGCGCGTACGAAGGCTGCTGGTGGTGTCGACGTGGAGGCGCCATTCATGGTAGTGCTGGAGGCTACTGTGTTCCTTGCTGCTAGGGTTCTGGAACATTGATAATTTGGGCTTTTCGGGCCTATTCTAGTAGTTGGGCCATAATTTTTGTAATTGGACTGTAAACTGGGCCGCTATTGACATTTGGATTTTTATATTATTGTATTTTTCATTTTTTTGTGGTTTTTGTTTGATTTGTATTTGCGCGGGCCCGGGCCAAAATTGGGCATTACATGCTTGTTGTAAGCTTGATATTGTGATCTTGTAGTTGAACATTTGATGATAGTGGAGCTTTTGATCGAACTCTAAAGTCTTGTGGTTTTTACCCTTGATTTAGAGGGATTTTCTACGTAAAAATACCGGTGTCTCTATTTATTTATTTTTGTTGTGGTTGTATTGGTTGATTTGTAGTTGATTAAGGTTGCTAGAGAACATATTTTGTACTATTGTGCTTGCCATAATTTTTGACAGGAGTTATAGGGAGAGAAAGAACACCGATTGTGTTTTGCTTTGTTTCGGTTGTTCAATTTCTTCTCAACAAATTAGTCTCCCCTAAACCAGGTTTGGGAAGGAGAGGGAATAAAAAAAAACAGGGCCGGAAACTCAATGGAACAACCGATCTTCAAAAATCAGAGCTTAGAACCATCGGAAGTGACCAGTGGTCGTTGGAAAGTATAAGGCCAACTATTGATGAAGTATATTAGTTTTAAAATAGATGTAAAATATGGGGTTTTACTTGTCACTGATGGAATATAATTCAGGGGAGTGAATCAGTGAAGTAATGGATCCTTCCATATTTTACATATTTTAATGATTTTTTACATTTTTTTATAAATATTCTATACTTTTATATTTTATAACAATTTTATATATTTTTAATAAATTTATTATAATTTTTATATTAAAATATTTTAAATATTTTTCTCTAATTTTTATATTTGTTTATATTTTATAAATTTTATAATTTTTTTCTTTTTTATCATTTTTCCATTATGTGCCAAAATCATAATGTGATACAGGACAACGTTAACTAAAAAAATGAGGGTGTCCTAACTTTAATTGTCAACTATTAAAGTTACCACTCAAATGGCATTTGGGCAATTTAAATACTCAATTGAGTGAAAAGAAGAAGAGATAGGGACTTAATTCTGTTTCTTTTTTTTTGGAAAAAATTCAAGAGTTTTTTACATCCTTAAGCCATTAATCCATTGCACAATTTTAATTTAATAATATTAAATTTAATGTTTATTTATTTTTATGATAATAATATTTATTTTTATGATAAATATTAAATTCAAATTTAATATATAATTTAAATATTATTTAAATAATAAGGTAATTATTATTTAACTTTATTATGATTTGATTTTTTATTTTATGATAAATATTATATTATGTTTTAGTTTTGAACCTTCAACTATATTTTTGAAGGAGAAATAAAAAAAATATTATTAAATTAAGTTATCTAAAAAATCAACTTTAATCTAAATATTAAAATTAATAAATTAATTACTGGAAAATTAGAATAGTTAACATTAATAACTTAATATGCAAATATGATATTAATAAATTTCTACAGTAATTTGTACTCAACAAATTAAGAACTTATATTTACGTGTTTATTAATAATTTAATGAGGAAGGATTGTATGAAACAATAACAGTGACACTACATTATTTGTATCCTTTTTTTTAATATTTTAATGTCACATCAATATTTTTATCTTAAAAAAATTAAATTCAAATAAAAATCTTAAAATTCAGAATAAAGATATTGATACAATAACTTAATTATCTTCTTTTATAACGTAGGAGGAGATATGAAATTCCCTAATATTAAACCATATATCTGATTAAGTGAAAAAGGATTTTTCAATTATGGGTCTGTTTGATTGCCAGTAAAATATTTTCCGTAAAATGATTTCTGGAAAATGTTTTACTTTTCTGTAAAATGATTTACTGGAAAATATTTTCTGGTGTTTGATTGAATCTGTGTAAAATATTTTCTGCTGTTTGACAGATTTCCTGAAAATATTTTCCGGAAAAGTTGTTTTTACATATATTAATATATATTAATAAATTTTTATATTTTAAATTATTTTACATATATTGCAATGATTTATTTATAATAATACTCAATTATTAAGCTACAATATTAATGGTTATAAATTGAAAAAAACTAATATCAAATAAATTATTTGTAATTGTGTTAAAAAACAAGTATTGAATAATTATAAATTGCTTCGAAACCACAATGAGTACTAGAAATAATATTATCCAAATACATAATTAGTAGTACACCACATAGTAACAACATTGTCCAAGTGCATAATATTACACCACATAAAAGTATCAATATCTTGATACAACATGCGGTGTCTTGATTCTTTCTCTATTTATGAAGTTTATTTATGAAGTTTACTTGTACAAGAGATGTTTGAAAATGCGTAGAACTAGAAGAAAAAAACAAAAATCAGAAACAACGTTGTTACTTCCTGTCATAATGAATCTTTTATCGGTTGAACTGGCTCTTTGATGAAACATTTTCCTTTGTTTTCTGAATCTTCAAAACCACCATAGGCACGGTTCACAGTCCTCCTGTTCCTAGGTAACCTAGACCTCTTGTATTCCGCAGGTCTCAAGTGAGGAATCTGCACATTGAGTAATACCATGTACATCAGGAAGATAGAATATTATGATCAAATGAGAAAATAAACATGCTAAATATCAGTTAGCAAAGTGAAACATGATAGTAAGCAATGGAATTTAAGCTGATTTGTTTGACTTCTATGGCATAGTCCATGAACATCATAAGTAAGAATTGATGCTATGTCTGCATACGAAAGTTAAATTTTACATTTTATTCACTCCTTCGCATCTGGAAATCATTCGTATACAAATTTGTTCTGTTTCAGGAAATATCCAGAGTTGCAATGTAAATCATCATGCAAGTCTAAGCATACTCAGCAACCAAAGACGACTGTGCTCAATCTGATATGTGAACATTAGTTGCTCAAACAATCTCATAACAAGGGTACTAAAAAACCAGAACATTCATACCTTCAGGGTGAGCCATTTTCTGCATAGCAGTCGGAGCAATCATGATAGGCATTGAAATCTTAAATCCCAGGACAGTGGTGGTCATGTCAATCTTGTTAACATCAATAAGAATGCGGGGTCGAAACCTATCATAAAATAAATGAACCATAATAATTAAATGAAAAGATAAAACTAAAACTACTATATAATGCACAAAGAAAAAAGATTGCCAGAAAACTTGGAAGTATGGTCAAATATGAACAATAAACACCAGAAATTAAGCAACGGGTTAAAGCAATAAAACTCCATAAGTATCAGTATTTGGAAGGAGAAGAAGTAGAATTTATTGAAGTTGTGGAGAACCCCTCAAGCAAATAAAACACAATAGATGATATGTACAAAGTAACAGATTCAAAATCAGCAAAGAACAGCAGAAAAACCAAGTATGCAAATAATTTAAGGGAAGACATACTTCTCTTTCCACTCCCAAACTCGTTTTTCAAATTCATCTCTGCCCAATTCTATCCCTTTTATTCCTTCAGAAGCCAACATTCTTTCCACAACCAACTGGGAAAAGAAAAGTAAAATAGGTTCAATTATATATTCCCATTCAACAGGATACAACATATACACTCATTCTCTACACAGAACATTATGTATAAAGAGGGCAGAATATAAATCAACAACAAAGATGGAAACATTATATTTACAAAAGATTACTAGAGATAATACAACCATAAAGATCAATCCTTTTTCCAGAAAACATTATATCGAACATTATATCGAATACACAAACGGCCACAGAAATATTACTTTGATTACAAAGCCTATTAATCAAAGTTGAAAAAATTACAACATCAGGCTCAACACCTAACTTCAGCATTTTCCCCAAAACAGAAAACCCAAAATCAATTCGACCTAATTGACAAAAGCAATTAATCGAGATGCTCACAGAATAAACATCATGGGAAACGCCTAATAATTCCATCTGGCTACACATAGAAACAACAATGACATAATGTTTCATTCTAACAATGGTTGCAAATAATTTAGTGAATTCCACAATTGAAGGCTTTGGGTACTTTTCAATCATCTTATTGAACAAACTCAAAGCATGATCAACATTATCGAAGCAGTGGTCTGTTTTTCCCTTTCCTCTAACAGGCATGGACATGGGTTTCTTACTTAGGCAGTCGATGTGGGTAGCAATGGTGTTAGAAGAAGAAGAAAAAGAGTGGAAATTAGAAAGATGGCTTCCAGCATTAACAATCGAACGAAGAATAAAAGAAGAATGAAGCTTACCCATCATTTGAAAGCAGAAATGGCAGCGACAGTAACAGCCAAAAGAAATGAAAAATAAACGGAGCATAAAAGCAAAAAAGAAATGAAAAATAAACGAAGTAACCGTCGAAAAATAGAATTGCAACGTACCAGCAGCGGTTTCCAGTTCTGAACCAAAATGAAGCTTTCAAGAACGGAAATTTGAAGGAATGAAGGGAGAAGAATGGATGAAGGAAGCTTACTGGATGAAGGGAGAAGAATGCATGAGAGCTTTAGGAAAATGTCTTACGGAGATTGAATCGGTAAGACAATTTCCCAAAATTGTAAGGCATTTTCCCGTGTTTTGGAGTTGATTTTCCAAAAGGAAAATATTTTCCTCCAATCAAACACTGGAAAATGGGGAAAACCAATTCCGGAAAATATTTTCCCCTATCAAACAGACCCTATATTTTGAACCCAGGAAGAAAAATGAAAATGGATGGGCCTGAATTGATCAGTTGTGGCCCATATATTTTTGCCACATTTATGGGCAACCCAAAAACCGATAATTTTATCGTTTCGATACAGGTCGTATTGGCCATTACGTTCCTTTTCAGCCTTCAATTGGTATCAAATAGTTTCAATCAGTTACTATATATGTTCCACTTTTTTGCTAATATTAATTTGTATCAGTACGTATTGATCAACACAAAATTTACTATTTTAATTAAATTTTCAATATTTTTTAACTTAAATATTTTTATAATTATATTTAAAAATATATATAATCATTAAATTAAGTTATTGAACTTTATTATATTTTTGCATATAACTATATTTATATGCATGCAATTAAGGTATATTTGCATGTATATAATATTATTACTATGGTATACTAGGTGAAAGAAATAAAAATAATATAATAGAAATGTTTAAGCGATGATTTTTTAAAGATAATAATAATAATTATTCATACAATAAAAATAAAAATTGTTAATGAGATTTTGATTGCGTTGGCAAGATTGTCATACAATTTTTTTTATTTTATTTAAAAAATTAAATTATTTATATAACTTTATTAATATAATATTTTTATTATTTTTTTCAATTGAATTATATCTAATTCAATTAAATATTTTATATATAAGATATATAAAATATTTAAAATATTGATAAATTTAAAATAATACACGAAACACAATCAATATTAATATTTATCACTAACAAATCTAAAGAATACATTCACACCATACACACTATTTGACTACCTTCCTTCCTTTAAACTCCATCACATGTATATTTGCAGTAAAATTTCCGACAGTGAAGAATGCGAAATATGAACTGAAATATCCTAAAACACATAGTGGGAGTTGGTCGGTGGGGTTCCTATTTTCTGCCATATATAAAATAATGAATGTCACATGCGCTGCAATATATACTAGGTTTTTGGCTTCACATTATATTGGTAAATTTTAGACTAAGCACGAAATTCACATGCTTAATTGCTTATCCATTGTCATCATTTTATTTTATCTTTCCCTTTTACATATATGTATATATAATAACTAGTGGACGGTGTTAGGCACAAATTTGGTCTGGTCAACTTGGCAAACTTTGACAATGTGAAAGTTGATCTCTTTTATTATTGCATCTATTTAACGTGAGAATTTTAGATTTGTTTTTGTTGTTGTAATAATGAGGAAGACACGGGTTTAAATGATTAAGCGTGTATTATATTTTTTTTTATATTTAAGTAGGTTTAAGGGTGTAAAAAATTTTTAAATTTTTTAAAGAAAGCAATTAAGTACTTATATTTTTTTGTACTCAATTGGGTATTTAAATTTTTAAAATGTATCAAAAGGCTCTCAAACTTTTCAAAAAAAAGTATTAAAGCCCCTGCCTTTTGAATTTGCACTCAATTGGGTACTTAAATTGTCAAAAAAGGCCATTTGACCATTAACTTTAACAGTTGATTGTTAAAGTTAACTACCCCTAATTTTTTTTAGTTAAAGCCACCTTATGTCACAACCACGACGTGACATGTGGCCAAAAAAATTAAATTAAATTATAGTTTTAAAAATTATTAAATTTTAATAAAAATATTAAAAATTAGAAAAAAATTATAAAAATTTGTAAAATTTTATAAAAAATCATAATAAAAATATAAAATGCATCAAAAAGGCCCTTTAACCATTAACTTTAACTGTTGGTCATTGAAGTTAACGACCCTGCAACGCCCTTGCCCACCTCAATCGTCGAGTCAGGGTATGAAGTGTCACAATTGAATCGGTTTGCTCTAAAACCCTTAATCAAAAAATTCGCCAAATGACTTTATCAATTCATTTTGAATGTTTCTTACAACAGTAACCTTAAACCAAACTTAATTTTAACTAACTTGAAAATTCTATATTCTAAGAAAACTACTTAATTACAGCATATCTAACCCCAAGACGAAGCCCTTGAAGGTACCCAATCCTATGTGCATGACACCAAATTAATGATAACCCTTGATCTAATAAGATATGGCTTGGTCCCTCCTCAAGATCCTTAACTACCTAACAAGTCCTGCAAATATAGACTAAAATTTTATAATTTCCAAAGAACTTAGTGAGTTTCTTTACTGCATTACTCAAAAATAGACCCGGTCAATGCAAGGATAATAAATGAAAAAAATCTAAACACATTTAACTCCGTAATCTTTTGGGATGACTTCTCTTAATCTGAAATGGCGGACTCCGATTCATTTTTTGAGCTCGTCTATTTGTAGATAGATTGATAAGCGGTCTTCCCCTGGTCGATCCTATAACTATTCGATTGGTTTTGGTTATTTCTCCATTGTCTTGAAATAACTCCAGACTCTTTCCTTTCCTCACATACATTCTTTCTTTCGCTATATACTTATTATGTTGTCCTCCTAAACTTTCAACCTAAGTACCCTTTGGTTATTTCTTCTTTGGCGTACATTCCAAATCTAAATAGTCATTAGCGAACTCCCTTTCTTACTATAGTCATAAAAGACTTGATCATATCCCATCAGTCAAGTTAACTAATGAGAATCCATGCTACTCTGGCAGACTTAATCTCATTTCACTCTGCACTAGAGTTGAAAAGTTGTTTGGATTACTTTCCCATAATCCTCCCTATTTACAATGACTTGCTTTTAAGATGTAACATGTTCGTCTACATTAGACCGTTTTTTACTATAGTGTCCAACAGATTGTTATTTATGTGACCATTCGAGTTTATAGATCCTCTTATATGATGGTTTCCTACATAACTAACTCTATGGTAGGTTGTACCCATTATAGTTTCCCCTCAAAGAGGAATAGTCTTGACAGGCATAACTATCACTTGAATAATCCCTATTAGTACCTCTTTCCATCCTTAGGTTCCAACTAACTCCTTTTTATAAACTTGACTGTACGGGGTACATACGAACAATCCTCATCATAAAATACGATTCTATCAAAGCCTTACACTGGTAACAAATTTATTTTTAACCTTTCAAGGCCTTCTTTGTTTACCGTTTTGGCAGAATCTTCCATTTCTGTTACTTTTTCCCTTTTTTGACGGAGTCCTAAAATCCACTACCTAGCTATCGCTTGTCAATAATTGCATTTTCCTCATTTGCATGATATTCCATGATTACCGTCTTTGTGAACTATCCTATTTTTATTATCTTGATAGACTCCATATGTTGTTATAGTCGAGCTATAGTCTTACTTATGATGCCTTATATTTGATGTCCTGACGGAATCCATTAGTTGTCATAGCCGAGCTATGGTCTTACACTTATAATCCTTATGTTTAACGTCCTGACGAACTTTCCCATGTTTACTGTCTCGACAAGCTACTCGTGTTTACTATCTTGGCAGACTGTATTGGTTGCCATAGTCGAGCTCGAGTCTTACACCTTAAACCTCTTTGAGGTGTCGCATCGAAAGACCTTACTGTCTTCGTGATGTCGCTCCAAAGAGTCGATAGACTGTCGTAACGATATCGCTCTAGCATGCCAGTTGACATTATTCTGCCTCATATCTAACCCTGATGCTCGAACACCGCAGTGTCCCCTTCGCAAGACCCAGAGCTTCGTATATCATGGTTTGCACCTAACAACACCAAATTGCAGAATCTAACAGAAATTTTATTTCCCCATCCATCCACCTATTCCTCTATTTCACCACTTCTAACCTTGATGCTTGAATACTGCAATGTCCCATTCGCAAGGCCCAAATCTTCACACATCACAATTTGCATCCAACAACACCGAATTGCGAAATCTAACAAAAACTTCTATCCATCCATCCTGTCAATAACTTCTCACCATACTCCACAGTTCATAAACACGCAAACTCAGGCATATTATTACATAACATAATAACATAAAGTACGCTAAATTTATGTATGATACCATAACCATTTCATGCATACCGACACACTTTCGGTTACTCATATACCTACTCATCCTTATATATACATAACATTCTTAAACAGAAAAGATTATACCAGCCATATATGATTCAAAGCAAATCCATATATGGAGTATAGAAACTCACCTAATGCTTCTTTGTTTCATCAGCTTAGATTTTTTGAATATCAGAGCTTCCGTTCTCTTAGAAGCTAAGCATGACAACGAAAGTCATAAATTAAACTTAACATTCCAACTTAAAAAATTAGTTTCCAAAAACATGCAGAACCCCTCAAAGGTTTAGAAAATTCTTAACTTTATTTCTTAAATTTACGAACAACAAAAGACTTAAACCTTACCAGCTTACTGAATTCTCTACATTTTTTACTTAAAACCCATTATCACTACTCTATGTGGAGATTCCTATAATTATCCATTCTTCAGAACAACCAAGAAGAAGATAAAGAAGAGAATAAACTAAACAGAATTGAGAAAAATTCCCCACAGAGGTTCATTTCTCAGCTATTTTTAGCCCTTCATACACGAACTTCAAACTTATAAAAACCATCCACTTGCAATCATTTAAATTAATTGGTTCTCATCCAACTGAACAAGAATTGGAACTTAACTATGTTTAAATTAGCTATAAGCCACCAACTTACGATTTCTTTGAATTTAGTCCCCAATTATTCTTAAATCCTAAACTTAAATAAAAATCGAGTGTGATAAACCCTCAATTTTTTCAGTTAAAGCCATTGCATGTCACAACACAATGCGACATGTGGTGAAAATGATAAAAAATATGGAGTATGCCTCGCATTTCAGGCCAAAGTAGAGAGTGACATCACGATGAGCAACTGACGTCATGACAAGAATAAAATCTTTGCCCCAATGATACGACGAGATATGAAAATATACAATTGATTCCTTAGATGACAATTTTGAGATTATTTCCTAATTAAACCCTAAGTATTTAATAGTATATTGCATTAATTAGTATCTAAAGTATATCTAAGATAAGTGGGCACCAAGTTAAGAGAGAAGTATGTGTTTCAGTTTGAAGGGTTTTTCTTTCAAGGTTTTAGATTTTATTTATTTTGATTCTCTTCATATTGTATTTTTCTCTTATTAGCAAAATCTCTTTTTGCCCATTTTTATATCCTTTTTGAGGAGTTTTTTCATGTAAAATTTATCGATCTTTCAATTTCTTTGTTATTTTACTTGTCCATTACTTACACGGGTTTTTCCCCAACAAACTGGTACTAAAGTTTGGTTTGGATTCCATATTCAACCCATTCAGAGATGGAAATAATAAGGTTTGATATCGAGAGGTTCAATGACTTTACAAATTTCAGTTTATAGCAAGTTCGAATGATAATGATTCTAGTTCAGAATAGCCAAAAAAGGGTCATTACAGAGAAAAAGCCCGAAAACCTAGATCAATCAGAATTGGATGAGCTTGATGAGAATGCTCGATTTGCAATTCAGTATTGCCTCATGAATGATATGTTGCAAGAGGTACTTTTAGAGAAACAGCAACAATCTTATAGAGAAATTTAGAAACCCTATATATGATAAAGTCTCTAGCTAATCGGTTGGTATTGAAACAATGCTTATACATGTTTCGTATGGTCAAAGGTTCGTCTATTAGGTCTCACATCAGTCATTTTATTTCTCTCTTAAGTGATTAGAAGAACGTCAAGGTTCAGATAGATGACAAAGATTAGGTTATGCTATTATTGTTCTCTTTGACCACTTCATATAAGTTTTTCAAGGAAACCCTAATTTATGGTAAAGATAAACTCTTGTTCGGTGATGTGAAGGGAAACTTGTTGAGCAAAGATAGACTCGATAATAAGTTTGGTTCGAATAGCAGGTCATATGAGCAACTATCAACATTTGTTTTGAGAAGTAAGTTTGAATCAAAGTAGATGAATCGAGATAAGGTTTGCAATTATTGTAAGAAGTTAGGTCACAATAAGGCATACTGTTATAAACTGCAAATTAAGAATAGGAAGGTTGTTGAGAGCAGTAAGGATGAAGTAGTTAATGTTAATATGGCTGAAAACAAGGGTGATGATTGGTTGCTAATGTCTACGACCAAAATGTCTAAGTTTACATCCGAGTGGATCTTGGATTTAAGGTATTCTTTCCATATGTGTCCCAATAAGGACTAGTTCTCCACATATAGTTCAGTTGAAGGTAGAGTTGTGCGTATGGGGAATGATTCCCCCTATAAGATAATCGATATTGGTACCGTTCAGATTAGGATGCACGATGAGATTATTAAAACACTATTAGGAGTCCTATATGTGCCTAATTTAAGAAAAAACCTCATCTCCTTGAGTATGTTGGACTCAAAAGATTTCAAATTTATCATCGAGTTAAGCGACATTAAGATATCTCGTGGAGCTCTCGTTCTGATGAAATGTTGAAAAACCAGCAATCTCTATGTTCTTCAAGGTTCAATGGTGACTGGTAAAATAGAAAGTTCCTCGTCTGTTAAGGAGTTAGAGTCGACTTGTTTGAAGCAAAGATAATTTGGTCATAGGAGCGAAAAATGTATGACTATTTTGAATAAGAGAAGTTCTCTTTTAGGTGTAGAAGTTGGAAAGACAGAGCACTGCATTCATGGAAAGCATACATGAGTTATTTTTGATTTGGCAGTGCATAAGTCCAAGACTAGAGGTCTTCCGGTTTCAAAGTTCAACCACGACTTGGTCGTAGTGAACATCCTACAAAGTTTGAGATAGGGCCGTGACAGGGCTTGGCAAAGGAGTTAAGTCAAATACGAGTCAAGGTGGGGACTTGTGGTGTAACACTCTAAACTCGGCCCAGTCATTATTATTGAATTCAGAAAGCTACATTGGCCATCGGAATAACCCAGAAATACTTTCTTGGTTTTCAAACATACTTTTTAAACCATTTGTGTAAATCATTCAAAACTAGTAAAATCAAATATTTAACTTAATCTCACAAAAATATGAGAATCATAGAAATAAATGATTTTGGTATTTGTAAAAGTTTGATCGCTATTCAAAACTTTCATAATTTCAATAATATTTCAAATTCATTCGTTTATTTATTCAAAACTAGAGAACTTGGTTATTCGTCATTATTTAGGAAAAACATGTTAACTTCAGAAATCAAATGTCTTAAGAAATCTTATTTGTAAACATTAGTAACTTTGAAAACTACGTCTAATTTTATTAAAAACTTGTTTCTTATAATTGCAGCGAAAAAATGTATTATTGACATATTTTTATAAGAATCACAACAAAAAAATTTATTAAAACCATATTTTGTTAAAAATCAAAATTTCATGTAAATTCGATAAAACATCAATAGACAATTTAAAACCTCAAAAACCAAGTCGTATTTTTTTATCTAAAACTCATTTTCATTTTCAAAGAGAAAAATAGCAATTTTGTTAAGTTTTAATAGAAACCAAGTCTCATGCATATGCTAATCAAATACTAATTTATGTAGTTTTTAAAACTTAATGTCATCAATTAACTCATGCATATCAGAATGAAAATTCCTCAAAGTAAAATCTCATGCCACAGTCCATACTAAAACTTATTACAATCCCAAATAACAAAATATTAAAATAAACTTTAATTACTTTAACTTAAAAAGAATTCTGAGAAACTCCTCTAAATGTCGTCATCAAATCCTAACCTCGGGGTTATTTGTAAAATAAAAAAACTAAAAGCGGTGAGCTATAAAGCTCAGTGTAAGTCTTAACTCAAGTATTAAGTAAGAATTCAGTATACAAAACAAATAACAATAAGTACATACTCATTATTCAAAATATCCAATATTTATGCACATGATCATTACAATGCAATTTTTGTAAAACAATTATACAAATCTTTTTAAAACATCATACCCATAACCGCTGCACTCCAAAATCGAGTTCCCCAAAACTCATCTATTCAAACACTCCAAATTTGCAGACAAGTTGCCATGTAGGTTGTGGATAAGCCAACAATATTCACAGATAAGTTGTCATGTAGGTTGTGGACGAAGCCACCAATTCTTCCTCATTATAGTGTCCCACCCCATGCATGTGTTATGGCCACTATAAACATATATATACATATTTTCATTTCAAGATATCACTTGTCACATTGGGCATGTTGAAACATGCAAATCAAATTTCTCAAATATCATATAGGGCATGTTTAACATGTGTTTCAATTATTGTTTTAAGATATCACAATTTATTTGTCATCTAAAATCGATTATGCCATACTATCACATAACATGAGAATAAGAATAACATACCTTTTCAAATAATGGAAATCATAACCACACAACATACTTTTCATAAGCCAGTTGGTTTAGGTCACTTAATTGGAATAATGCACATCGATGGGTTTAATCTCCCTTTTTGGAATACTTTATGTATTCACATAAACACAATATGAATAATAATATTTATTTACATACTAGAATTAACGTATATCAATTTTTATTTTAGATTAGACCCACAGCTGATAGTAGATCCAAAGCGAATCACCCTTTTAAGGAACGTCCACACTTGGATCTAATCGATAGGTCACTCTTACAAAAATCAATCGAAATGTGATTTTATTTCCAACGTTAGTGACTTTCTAGGTTGTCATCGATCAACATCTTTATTGATTGAAATGAGAGGGTCAAAGGATCCCCATGAACTTGTATTAGAGAGGGATGTGAAACAAAACCGGTCGAGGTGCAACATCATGGAGACGGAGGCGATAGTCTAACGAGAACTTGAAAAAAGAGGAGGTAAAGAGAAGGAGAATTTTAATACTAGATAAAGGGAGGAGATACAAGTAAAGAAGAAAGAAAAAGAAGATTGGTGGTCACGGTGGTGGTCCGACGATGGTGCAATTAATTAATACTGGCAGTTTCAAAAACAATGAATGAAAAATGAAGTAAAAAATGGAGGAGAACAACCAAATAAGGGGTAGCACAAGGTGGTTCAAAGGAGAAGAAAGAGAGGATTTTTGTAAAAATGAAAAACAAAAATGTGTGCATAGCCTTCAAGGGTTAGACAACTACTTAGTCAACACTATTGTAACATCCCGTTTTCAAAGGTGTCAAAAATAGTGGTTTTGAGACCACAATTCAGATGATTAAATTATTATTTTACTAGTATTTTAATGTTTACAGAATTATATTAAAGTCGTATTAAAATTTCATTAAGAAATTTTGATGTTTAAATGGTTAATTAGGTAAAAATGACTAAATCATAAAAAGTGTAAAATATAAGTTCTATTAGTTAAAAGGGTCCAATGGTTATGAAATCTTAAACTAAAGGACTTGAATGGTAAATAAACCATTTAATAAGTTAGTGGATATGCATGGATAGGTTTTAATGAAATTTTGATAGTTTTTAAAGGTTAATTAAGTAATTTGATAATTAAATGAAAATGTTAAGAAATTAAAAGATGACAAACTATCATCTTTCTCATTTTTATCTTTTCTAACCTAAAACACCAGTAAATAAGGTTTGGAGCATTCGGTTAAGCTTGTTGCTTGCATGATTAAGATAAACCACGTTTGAACCTAGATCAAGGAAAAGTTAAAGCTTCGGATTAGCTCGATCTTACTTCTACATCCTCGTTATCGAGGGAAGTTTGTATGAGCTGTAATCACTTTCATGCTAATTAAATTGAATGTTCATCATGTTGATTTTATATAAACGAATGTATATATATGTATCAATATTATGATGAATTGACGAATATTAAGTCTTGGTTAAACCTTATGAATTGACGGATATTAAGTCCCGGTTGAACCTTAGGAATTCTTATGATACAAATGACATGTCAGTAGGGATTTCATGTTTCAGTTGTTGGTCTTAAATGTCCTACCGATGGCTGAGGTCCTGCATTTGTTGCGGATTCTACACAGCTCATGTGAGCAGCATCGTGTAGCTTACATTCTAACCACGGCTCGTATGAGCAGGCCCATTTCAGAGCTCGTGTGAGCATTGATGTAAAGGAAAGGTTACGGTTCCATATAAAGGCACACTTCGTGTGAGCTTTCCTGAGTATCCGATGAAATTCTAGATGGTTCAACGGGTAAGAAAAGGAAAAAAGAAATGGTAAGTATGCAAATACTATGAAACATGACATTATGGTAACATTGATGATATAAAATGTTATGTTTATACATGGTAGACCACATATCTTATGGTTGATTTCATATATATATGAATAAGTGTACTAACTTGTAAGTTTTGATGATGTTGTATAGGCTCATATTAAGCTTATGGCATTGGTTTTGGTTTATACTTATTTTATAAATTGTATTATAGAAATGGTAAGTTATGTTTAAGGTTTATACGAGCTTACTAAGCACTCGTTGCTTACGTAGTTTCTTTTCTTTATTTTATAGATTATCAGAAGCTCGATCAATTTAGAAATTTGTCAGAGATCTATCATACTATCCAGAAGTCAATTCGGTAGTTTTTTAGTATTATAAACCAATGGCATGTATATGATGTTGTGTAATGGTGCTTTGATATGTTTATGTTTTGAAGATTATGTTTGGTTGGTGCATTTAAGTGTTTACCAAAGGTTGTCATTTTTTGTCACTTGTTAAAGCTTGTAAATAAGGCTCTTATGGTATTTTTTGAATGGTTTGAAAATGGTTGTATGTAGTATGATTTAGTACTTATATGAACTAAGTTTGTATGCATGAAATGTAGCATATGGACATGTTTAGGTAAGAGATGTTTGGATGCAAATTGTGGTGCTTTTGAATGGCATATTGGTTAAGTGATTTAGGATGCTTGAAATGGTATGTTTATACAAGTTTGAATGGTGTTTGAACCCCTTGAATGTGTGCTTGAATGTGTGCTTAAGTGGTATGAGAAATTATGCATGAAATGGTTTTGAAATGGTTTAATTTTAGGTAAATTTTGGGTTCACACGACTTGGGACACCGGTGTGTGACACAACTGTGTGAGGTACATGGTTTGGCAACACAGCCATGTGTCATTTGACGATTTCTTAGGGTTCAAGTTAGTGAGTTACATGGCTTAGCACACGGGCGTGTCGGGCAACTCAGAGAGTTACACGGCTTGGAACAAGAGCATGTGACATGGCCGTGTGACCCTCCTTAGTGAATTACACAGGTGAGGACACGGGCAGGGACACGGTTGTGTGCCCCTTGTTCAAAAGTTACATGGCCGTGTGACTCCTGTTTCCAATTTTTGCAACTTTTTCCTAAACTTTTCAAATTGTTTCAAATTATTCCTGAATTTCTTCTAAGCTATTTTTAGGGCCTTGAAGGCTTGATTTAGGGAAAAAATGTAGGATAATAAATGATTTATAATATATTTAAATTATTGAATGTTATAATGTTTAAATGTTTTTGGTTGCTCGATAATGCTCCATAACCTTAATTCGATGAGAATATAGATTAGGGGTGTTACAACTCTACTTTTTGGAAAGAGAAAGAGACGAAGAGAGTAGAAAGGGGAATGGAAAAGATGAAAGAAAAAAAAAAGAAAAACATGAGTGTGGATGGTTTCATGTGCTAGGAGTGGCATACATTAGTGTATAGGCAAGTGAGAAAAATAAGGAGAAGAAAAGGAAAGAGAAGAACCCATGGAGTGAAAAAGGGGGGGGGGAAGATGGTAAGTTGACTAGTTAAGGAGGAAAGAATCCTTTGTTTGCATGGTAACTAGGAGTGGACGGTTATGGAAGCTTTGATCAAAGTTTTATAATCCGAAAATTAAATAAAAAAAACATGAGAATGTGAGGAATTAAACATAGAACCTTTGGCTTATTTAGGTTCAAGTTCTATCATATGTGGGTTATTTTCGAATTTTAAGTTTCAAATATGTATTTTCATTATTAATATGTTTGTGCTTGTAATGATTTGATTTTGTTTGTATTTATTTAGATTTGTATTATTTGGATGTTACCATGTTTATAAATTTGTCTAAATTTATTCTAATAACTAATGGTATTTGAACTTAAATATTATAATTTTTAAACCTTCAAATTTACCATTTTACCTAAAAGTTAATTTGGTATATAATTTTACTTACATGGTAAATGTGTGATAATTTAGTATAAATGGATAAATTCATCCAATAAAACTAACCTAAATAACCAATGTTTTAAAAACTGGATTGATAATAAAACTGATGATATCATCAATATTGATTCAATTATTATTCTAATAATAATTAATAAATTAATAAAATTTTAATTCTTTGGCCCAATTTTTAATTTTTTACCATTCTAATCCGATGTAAAAAACAATGAAAGTAACCTTAAAAGAAGCACATGTAAAAAAATTCAGGTAGCCTATCAATCATCGAAGTGGGGAAGATAATGTCAATGTGTCATATGCAATGTCGTACAGGGTTAAATTTTATAGTAGGCCCCCGTCTACTATATGTCTAGGCATTTAGGGCTCATTTGACTTAAGTTTATGTATTTTTTATATATTTGAAGTTTAGTATTTATATTTATATTTTTATAAAATTAATTTTTTTTTATTTTTAAATTTTAAAATGTAGTTTCAATTATTATTTTTATATAATATTCATAACTTCTCCTAACCTTTAAAGAGTATAAAAAACACATTTCAAGACGTTTGTACTCACATCCTCATTTATTAATAACAATATTGATACTAATCGAGCTAAAACTCAATTGGTATGTAAGTTTAATTGTTAATACTATTAAAAATCTTTTATTAAATTCATTGGTATGATATTTTGAAATAAAAGAATACTCATTTGATAATCATATAATAAAAAATAATATTGTAATCAACTTGAATTCAATAAAAGTTTTTAATGATTTAATAATTAGGATTGTATCCTTAAATATAGAAAAAAAACTATGTTTCTTAAAATAAAAAATAAATAAATTTCAAATATATAAAAAATATTTTTTTTAAACTTAAGTAAAATTATACATCACTTTAAGTTTAACATTAAAATATGATTGACATCATATTTAACATTGGATAATCCCTTCTTTTTTAAAAGAGAAAAAATAATTTATTAAAAGCACATGCCCTAATTTACATTTTAATCTAAAAGAATTTAATCAATTTAAATGGTCGGTTCTGACGTGGACTTATATGGCTTCTGTACATTGAGTGCGGCGAGGACCAAACACGAAACGCTACTTGTGTACAAACCAAATCCCAATTTCTTAGATTTAATTTAATTTACATAATCTCATTATACTTTTCAATATTAAACTCAAATTAGGGGTGAAACTATAAATATTGATAACGAGTTGGGATACATGTTCAAAATAATCGTAATTAAATGTTCAAGGCATAATAACTTATTTTATCCTCTAATTTTATAAAAAATACATTTTAGTTTTCTATTTAATTTTTTTTACCTCTCTTCGTCTTTAAACTTATACTTTTCGTCTTTAAATTTGTACTTTTAGTTAAATTGCCCTAAAATAAATAGAAAAATTAATTTTTTTAAAAAAACTTTGCAGATATTGCATACACGTGAATGACACCACGTCATCTTATGCTTGAGTTTGCCTTCAATATTCAATTTAGTACCTGAATTTATATGGTACATTAGTTTGGCTCTAATGTATAATTTGGTACCCAACCAAATGGCATAATATGCCCCAATAAATATTCGATACTTGGGCTCTAATAAAAAAATATAAGTACTTAATTGGAACACAAAACTTAAATAATAAATTGAATATTAAAGCGAAATTAGGAGAAAAGAAAATTGTAAGTGTGAAATAATATATTAACCCTAAAATTTAACCACAAGCCAAAACAAGAGCAAAGTTGGGCAACCTAGGAAAAGTGGGTCCGGTTACTATCAAAGCACTAAGTACAAAGGCATTCCCTATCTCAGTTTCTGCGGTTACAAAATCACCATTAGATTCCATCACTGTCACCTACTTTTTTTCACCATTTCACTCGTATATTTATTTTATTTATCTATATCTTTGGTTTTTCCATATAAATAAATGAACTTTGGCTGTTATTCGAAACAAAAACTATCATGGTTTAAAATTTTTTCAGTTTTTTTCTCATCATCATCATAACTCTGCAACTAGCCAAAAAAAACTTCCCAAAATGCAAAACCCTTCAAAGATTACCCAAGAATCTGGCTCTGCCATTGATCTCGTTACGCAAACGGGTCACTTAGCTTTCAACAAGAGCTTTTACAGCTCGAATTCTGATGGGTTTTCTTCATTCAAGCCAAATTACGTGTATTTCTCGGGGTTCAGAGGCTCGATTGCTCATAAAAGGCGTAGAGTTATAGCTGTTGCTTCGCTCAGTTTGGGTGCTCGAAACGGCGTTTCTTCGAGCGTTGGGAGGATCATGAACGAGTTCAATAGAGCGATTAAGTTTCATTGTGAAAGAATCCCGATCGGGTTTGCTTCGGTTCGGGTCGGTTCCGAGGATAGGAATGGAGTGAGGGATGACGGTGGTGGTGTTTTGGAGGTTGAAGGTTTGCCTTTAAATGGAGTCGAAGCTGAGGCCCCCAGAAAAGTTTTGATTTTGATGAGTGATACTGGTGGGGGTCATAGAGCTTCCGCTGAAGCTATTAAGGCTGCTTTTATGGAGGAATTTGGAGACGATTATCAGGTCAGTTTCCTTTTTGTTTGGTTGCAAAGAAAATGTGGGCATTGGGCAAAAGTAGAAATTGAGAAAATTCATTTCATTTCATTGTTTTTGGTATCAATATAGGCATATTTCAGTTTTATTTATCTTTATGTTTCTGCAGTTTCTTGGCAAATTGATTGAAGAATTAGTAGATAATGGGTGCATACGTTTTTAGTGTACTTTTGTTCTGTATGTCAAGATTGGTGTTCTATTGCAGGTGTTTGTTACTGATTTGTGGTCGGATCATACACCCTGGCCATTTAATCAATTGCCAAAGAGCTATAACTTCTTAGTCAAACATGGATCATTGTGGAGAATGACTTATTATGGAACCGCTCCTCGGGTAATTCATCAATCAAATTTTGCTGCAACTTCGACGTTCATAGCAAGGTGAGATGTTTTTAGATTGTTTTCCTATATTATTTATGTTGGAGTCGTCTTGGTGGTGGACTTTTGTTGCTAAAGCTTATAGCAAAGTACACGTGAGCTGGGGTGGTGTCAATGCTCCGGAGCGCTCTATGATGTTTAAGTCAGGAAAGGAGATTTTGTAACAGGTAAAGCAAGAGCTTAAGCTAGCAGAGAAGAAGTATGAGAGAGTCTAGATCGTGAGAGAGAGTTACTCGGGTATTTATACCTAGCCTTGGGGGCATCAATGCTCCAGAGTGCTATCTGATGCTTAAGTTAGCAAAGGAGATTGTGTAATGGATAAAAAAAGAGCTTAAGCTAGCAGAGAAGAAGTGTGAGAGAGAGTTGGTACTTGGATATTTATACCTAGCCTTGGGGCATCAGTGCTCCAGAATGCTCTTTGATGCTTAAGTTAGAAAAGGAGACAGTGTAATGGGTAAAGCAAGCTAGCAGAGAAGAAGTAAGAGAGAGAGAGTTGGTACTTGGGTATTTATACCTAGACTTGGGGCTGCCTGTTGCATGGTGGTTGGTTATTCTTTTGTCTTGGCTTGGCTTGGCTTGGCAGCTACGTCCAGTGGCCATTTTTGTTGGCCCTGCAGCCTGAGCTGTATCAGGGTCCTTCCTAGCAAGGCTGTCAGTCCTTGAAAGCTACATGTTGTGCTAGGTGGTATGCTCCTTAGCTGTTAGCTGGTGATGTAGGAGGTTTTGGTTTTGCATGCCTTCTGCCTTTTTTGGGCTATAGCCTCAGTTCTATTGGACTGTGGCATGTTTCCCAAGCTGGTATAACAATTAACTATGCTGTGATTTGTACGTCGTCACCATCCAACAAGTTTCTATTGATGACTGTTTCCTCCCTGTTGATCTAATGTAAGATGCTATGCAAATGAAACCAAATCAAGTATGTCATTCTTGCAACAAATCAGT